>NW_006913062.1:686409-796757 GCF_000271625.1 Coniophora puteana RWD-64-598 SS2
ATATTATACGTACAAGTTATCGAGTGAATGGCGCACCAGGTGTGGCCAAAAACGCGTACTCGACAGCTAGATATGCACGCGTCGGACGCGTTTAATTGCAGCGGGGACGCGTCTGCACAGCCACTGGCGCGTACATCCCCAAGGCGGCTTGCCCACGACTTTTTGGGCAGGATATGTGTAGAAATATAAGCTCTTTTGGGTGTTTCTAAGCCAAATTGCAACTTTTGTTGGGATTATTTTCCCAAAATTCGCCCCATTACACGTATATTTGTTCTCTAACTTGGCCATTTCGAGGTATTACCAGACCTCCTCCCAACAAAATCTGAATTAAGGTGTACTTAACCCTATCATACATTTTTGACACCGTAGTACATGTGCTAAACACTACTATGGACTGTCGAGCGAGCTGCGTTCTGCGGCTTCAAAGGTATCACAGCGCATGCATCCTAAATAGGTAACCGATGCCTTTTTCCCGCGCGCCGTCACTTACAGCAGTTGCCCACCCTCATGTACTGTCAAGTAAGTGAACTACTTCACATCGGGGAAACAAATCATACAATCATGAAATTACTAGGCTGGCCTGTCTTTCAGTCCGACATACTGGCAAGGCAGGCGAAATGATCAGCACCTTATTTTCAGCAAGATTCACAAATGACGTACAGCAACACCCATTAAGTTCCGCTTCGTTACTTCGCCCCTACCATTCTTGTCCACCTGGACAATGTGTTGTAGACCATATTCAGGACCAACGGGAATAAACATGCGACCGTCGTTAGCGAGCTGGTCAATGAGAGCTTGAGGCATCGTCGGAGCAGCTGCACCGACGTGGATAGCGTCATAAGGCGCTGTGAAGGTACACGGCATGTGTAATGAGAAGGTTAGGGTTGAACGAACGGGCCAGACGCACCACCGGGAGGGTATCCTTGTCTTCCATCACCGCAGACCATCGTAAGCTTTCCATCAGCGGGACTAACTTCGTCACCCTTGGTCGTGTCGACGAATACTGTATCGTTCTTGAGGCCGTCTTTCTTAAGGTTTTCCACGCTCCACTGTACAAGCCTTGGCATGTGGTCTATGCCAACGACTTTGCCTTTCTTCTCGCCGTCTGGAGAGACGAGGTGGTGTAGAACGGCGCAGAGATATCCAGAACCGGAACCAACGTCGAGAACGCGAGCCCCGGGCTGAAGCTTCTCGGCGAGATGCTCCACAGCGTGAGCATGCTACGGGGACCCATGAGCTGCCAAGTGTTATGCAATGGGACTATGGCAGACCATATGCGGTGCTGAGATAGTTGCACCATCACCGTACGGTATCGGCCTGAAACAGAGTAAGGGAACATGCACGATCAAGCTGTTGGTTCAAGACAGACTGGGGCCTATCCTCGTATGCCGAACTCGGATCGGGCACATAATGTTTCCTATCGGCCTTCTTCATCGCCTAGATGACAGGCATTCATCGGAGCGAATAAAAGAATCGGAAGCTGTCAGCCTAGATGTGCTGGGCAGAACAACAGGTGCAGGACGCACAGCTATTACGCGTTCAGAGCTAAGAATCGTTCCGATGCCGTCCATGTCACGGAGAGTGCTCAAGTTGTTGATGAGCTCTTCGTTGGATCTTCCAGAGCAGCCCCATTCCCTCATTGTGGATAAAAACAAACGGCGGAGCACAAAGAGTCCCGTCAGATTGGTTGAACGTTGAAGGATGATGTTGAGTGTGATGCACTTGTGTATGCGATGACAGGCGATGACGAAGTGATGAAGTGGGATAGGAGCGTCGACAAGCCGGAGCTCGGCAGATGCCGGCAGTCTCGGCCAAGTCTCGGTTCCACAAACGTTCCAGCACAGCATTTCGACGCGAGCCAAATGGCGTGTGTCGATTTGCCAAAAGCGCCCGCCAAGATTTATGTTCACAACCCGCTTACATTTTTATTAGCCTCAGCGCACTTGTTGACTACAACAGGATGCGCTCATTTGAAACGTCTTCATCTTGGCCCTGCCCGTCGCGGCGCAGCATACCACAACGTTCTCCCTGTTACCAGTTAGAGCTGTGCTCCTTTATCTTTTCCTCTTCTCTGAGAATCTTCGCGCTTGGCTTTCATTGCGCATATATTCCCCCTAGGCCTCGAGTTCCGGCTCATTCGCTTCCGCTCCTTTCAACTCTCAACGTCCAACGCCCATGTTGCTAACAAATGGGTCACCTATTCTTCCCCTCCTAGGTACCGTCATCAACGTGAGCATCCCGTATCACCCCTGTGCTCTGTAAATGCCCTAACCCCACACGCTCGTATGCGTCCTGCAGTCTATCCTTGAGGTTTTCTTGATATGCTTGGCTGGCAACATCGCTGCCCGCAAGGGTATCATAGATAAGAATGTGCAACGCGTATGCTGTCTCCGTCCCCATCTGCAGCTTGACTTGCTGACCTTGACTTGCATTCCTTCTAGGCTCTTAACAAACTCAACGTCTTCATCTTCACACCTTCTCTTCTCTTCTCCAAAGTCGCGTTCTCTCTCAATCCAGGTATGGCCCGCTTTGTCTTTTGACGTGTGTACGCCTTCTAACATGTTATGCAAAGCGAAACTTCAGGAACTATGGATCATCCCCTTTCTCTTCGTGGTCGTCTCAGCTATATCAGGGCTTGTAGCCAATCTCGTAGGGAGGGTGTTCAGGCTGAAGCGGTCGCAAAGGTGCGCATACACTCAATCATTCATCTTCCGTTTGTGCAGTAGTCGCTAATACGGTTTGCAGGAACTTTGCCATAGCCGCCTCCATGTTCATGAACTCCAATTCTCTGCCAATTGCCCTCATGCAGAGCCTAGTCGTCACTGTCTCTGCACTCCGGTGGGACCAGGATGACGAAGCAGATGCGATGCTCGGACGCGCCCTGACGTACCTTGTTCTGTTCAGCACGTTAGGCATGGTGGTACGTGGCCTGTCACCGCGATAAGCCCTTATCTTCCCTAATTCATACCCGTTTGCTTCCGCAGCTTCGCTGGAGCTATGGCGTCAGCCTGCTCGCCAAATCAGACGAACCGGACCGCAAAGACCCCGCGTATCTGGATGTCGAACGCGCGCCCCAGCCGGACATCAACATCGTCGTTCACGGTCCTGAGACAAACTACGGCTCGCTGAACAATGATGGGCGCTCAGACTCAGACAGCGAGGAATCCAACTTCATATCTGATACCGGGCGAAAGAACGGGAGCGCCGTGCCGAATTCATATAAGCAACCTCACTCCAGCTACGCTTCAACGTCATCCTCGCTTCCCCACCTTCCTCCCACGTCGCCTTCAGAGGCAGGCTCACATACCCCAGAATCAAGCTCAGTCCCGGTGAAGAAGAGCATATTTGCTCCTCTCAAGCGCGCATGGCACGCAATCAACGGGTTCATGACACCCCCACTATGGGCGGCACTACTATCGCTTGTCGTCGCATGCGTCCAACCCTTGCAGCACTTCCTCGACCAGCACTTCCCGCCCGTCAAAGGTGCCTTGTCCGCTGCTGGCAGCTGCTCCGTCCCCGTGACGATGGTCGTCCTCGGCGCGTACTTCTACAACTCAGGCAGCAACGACGCTGGCAAATCCAGTTTCAGACCTGACAGAGTTGGAGTTGGTGCGAGTGCCATCAGCGCTCCCTCAGCGACTGGTCATGGCGATGATGAAGCAGTGGACGAGCGAACGCCCCTATGCCCCAAAGGCCCGGGACGCAGAGTGCACAAGGAGCGCAGCACGGGCACGCTTGCGAGCGTGCCGAGCACCAAGTCGATCATCAGCTTCTTCCAGGGCGCGTTCCGGCCGAAACAGCCGAAGCGCGGCGCCGTCTATCTCGAAGGCGACGAGGAGGCGGGGCGGAGCGCGCGTACAAGTGCAGAGACGTCTGAAGACGAGTCGGACGATGCGCTCGCACCCTCTGCGTCGCACGATCGCGATGCCACAGCGGTCGAATGGGAGCCGCCGGCGTCGTGGAAGCAAATCGAGACCCCCGACAACGTCGACAGGCGAGGCGAGGGCCGCACGGTGCTCGTGGCTGTGCTTTCGCGCATGGTGCTTGTGCCGCTTGTGCTTATACCCCTGTTTGCGCTGGCGGTGCAGTGGGACGCGCATGAACTGTTGGATGAGTACGTTCCTTCATCTCTCTTCATTCTTGTCTTAGTCATTTGAGCTGACAAATCTTGATGTTTTCAGTCCGGTATTCATTGTATCGACAATCCTCCTGATCGCGAGTCCACCTGCAATCACGCTTGCGCAGATCACGCAGGCAGCGTCGAGCGACGCCTTTGAGCGCCTTGTGAGCCGGACCATCTTTTGGAGTTATTGCATTGTTACGCCTCCGACCACGATCGTTGTCGTGATTGTTGGGCTTCTTATCGCTGGGTTGGCCTGAGGTGGTTACTTTAGTGGATAGACGGAATGTAGGTGGTGGACCTTCATCTTACATTGTATCTATAGCATATGTTTCTTGTTTTCAATGCGATAGATCATACAGTATATCTTCTAACGTTATGTTATTCCTGTGAGAGCACCTGGTCCTCTCAAAATGATACGAAGTTCTACTAGGAGGCGTGTTATCATATCCATGGCTCCGGAGTCCGGACTCATTATAATCGGAAGGCAAAGCGGCAGGGTTCAAAATATTACTACTAGCTATGCATCAGCAGCTATGCACGCATCTTATCGCCTACTTAATGATATGATAGAACCTATCAACCTCCCAACCTTTTTCATGCGATAATCCCTCCACAGCTCTTTAAACTGCATTACTTGCCTGTATAGTCTCCGTCTACTCCTGATCAACTCCGAACGGAAGCAGGCATCGATGAATGCGAATGCAGGAAAGTCTCCCGAGTAGAACGTCGCCGAGGTCGAGTGTGCCTGGACTGTAACGCCCGCCGTCCCACCACTCAGCTCAGAGGGCTTCGACTCGAGCCTATATCTCGCGAAATCGATCCACATCTCCGAGGTCGTTACCGCTGCCTCCATTTCGCCAGCCACTCCCGCCACCGGTAAGATCCATCGCAGCGGGCCGTGCTGGATTATCTCCCTCGAAACGTGGTTTAGGACTTTTAAGTCGCACATCCGGCAACGGAAGGCTTTGCATGTAGCCGATAGTGCAAAGTAGGTCGAGAAGGACATCCAGCCACCAATTATGTCGATAACCTCTTTGGGTAGGCGAGCTAGTGCATTGTTCTGTGGCTCCGTCGCCTCTCCAAATACCGTGAAGGACGGCATGTTTATAACGCCGTCTTCCGGAGGGGCAGGCTACCTGAGACTGATCCTCAGTACATGTCAGCGCAAGGCGTTGACATTAAAGTACTCACGCGTTCGGCCTCATGAACATCCAACAACCAAAGTCACGGATAATATGTTGTATCAGGTCAGATCCTCGAAGTCCTTCTCTGATACCGAACTCAATGGTCCTCATGGTTGAAGCGATCTTGATATTGTTCGCATGTATCCTCGACTAGGTTATGCACGGGAGGAAGCCGCGGCCAGTGTCTAGCTCTGATATGAACCAACGTTTCATGTAATAGGGAAGGGCCCTCATCTCTCACTTCAGTTCGCGAATTGACAATCTCGTATAGCTCGCCAGCGATGTCAAGCGAGGGTATATGCGGCACGTTCGTGTTCTGTGTCGGCAACGCGCTCATATCGACCTAAGCCTCCAGGTAACGGTAGCAGGTCTCCGAGACTAAGAAGTTTGGGTTCTCCCTCTAGTTGGTCGTGTGCGTGACGACATTATCCACCTTCTCTCCTCGCTTCCCGCTCGGTCCGATAGTGGACTCGATCTTTGAGAAGTTACCCGCGTCATAGTCGAACACGCGACGCGTCCGCACGCCAGCACTGGTTGGGATACAGTACTTCTTGGTCGATTCGTCCACTACGACTTTTGCATCGCCGTCGATGCTGTCAAAGTGACCAATAGCAGCACACCTAATGAAGCCAGTCCTAGCCCCTCAGTTCCTCCGGCCGCCACGCATCGCCTTCGACAAGCTCGAGGAGTTCTACGATAGCTCCTACTTCCTCCTCGTCCAGATCCGATAGGTTCGGTGCAATCGTCTCGGCGACCTTCTTGCATATGTCGAGCATGTCGTAGCCGGGGTCATTGTATACGTCCAGTGCTTTATCGGAGGGTGCGATGCCGCAGACGATGCAGAGGCTGTCGTACTGTCCCCCATGGTCGCAAAGAAGCGGAGTTCCGGAGAGCTGGGTGACTTACGTGCCTCCTTTTAGAGATTAACATGGGCGCTTGATTGAGACAGGTCTGATGGGATATTAAGTACTGGCTTGATTCTTAACAGGTGTTAGCAGGCGCCACTATCGCCCCTATTCGGTCCGGCCTGAACGTTTGAGGGACAACGATAGATTGGCTCTTCGCCAGTGCGATGGGAGGTCCATGCTCGGAGTTCGGGGCCGTTACTCCAAGTTGCGGAAGAGTTGCGGTGAGCCCACGGGAACACTCCGGCGCGCTGCTTAGCGCCCGCACAAGATACGCTGGACGCAGCTTACCACTAGCTTACCACCTCCTTTTGGCCAAAGCAGTGCGGGTGTGCTCCCCAAATAACTGAAACCTAATTATGGATAGAAGGTGGCGCGCCGGCATGTTCTGCACGTTTTGCAGAGCACTCTTATACTAGTCCTTACAGGTATCTCCTTGACGGTCGCCATATCTAAAGCCTACTGTGACATGGCTGCGCTAGGTACGTTGACTGGCCTATCTTCCCGGCGTCGTCTTATCCTTGTTCGCGTATTTCTTCAGGATCAAGCTTCAACCAGCAAGCAGACGAGGATGCATGGAGGAGACTCCACAGCCAGATCGCTCAAGGGGCAGAGTACAGCTCCTGCGAAGACCGTTCCTTCTCCCATTGTCTTCCAGGCACCCGCGTCGAGCTCTTGCAAACACTGGAGACGTCTTTGACAGGAGAAGATAACAAGGTCGTTTGGCTCTTCGGAGGGTCAGGCTCGGGCAAATCCAGTGTTGCGTATACCACTGCAGAACGTCTTCGTAGTAGAGACCAGCTAGCCGCAACATTCTTTTTCTCGCGCAAGGATACCTACAGGAGTGGTACCGACCGTGTATTCTTCACCCTCGCATACCAGATCGGCCTCCTTCACCACATTGCCAAAGCGGCCATCATCAAGGCCATCAGACACGACCCCGACTTACTCTCCCCTCACAAGTATCATCTTGATCAGTTCAACAAACTACTGGTTGAGCCTCTGAGAGAACTTCAGTTTGTATGGTCTACGAAAAGGGGGATGGTCTTCGATGCCGCTGATGAAGGGATGGCGAGCCATGGCAACCAGATCGGAGACTTGGTTCGCATGCTGGTCAAGCTTCTCCGCGACCCCACTATCCCTATTTGCAATATTCTCTTCACCAGCAGGATCTCTTCTCAGCTGCAGGCTCTCACAAGGCGCCCAATCATCATCGATCTTGTCACCCTTCAGCACGTCGAGTCTTTTAATGCTACCGAGGACATCAAGCTTTATCTTCAATACACCTTCGAAGAAATTTACTACGCACGCGAACTCGAATTTGTACATTCTCTACCATGGCCTCCCGCAGATACCCTCAACGTGCTAGTGGATCAGATCAAAGGGCAGTTCATTGTGGCCGCAACGGTATGTCGACTCGTCCGTGACGCACCCGACCCAAATGATTACTTGGATGTCATTTTGAGCATGTACAGGGGCGAACTTAGGTCCCTGGACCTCATCTCAGGCAGCATTGACTCGGTTTATCGCTACATCGTTGCCAACCCTGACGTTGAGGATCGGCAACTCGGTGTTGAGTATCTGGCAGACATCATTGCGCTCTCAAGCCCCCTATCACTATCTGACATCTGTAACCTGTTCACCACCGACGTCCGGAAGCACATCGCACATCTTTCGGCCATCGTTTCTCTCCCGCCTATGGACTCCCCAAGTTCTGTACAGATATACCACTCGTCCCTTCGTGACTATCTTTCAACTAGGTCTCGTTCTGGGGACTTTTACGTCGATCCAGCAGAGTCACACCGCCGTTTAGCTGGCTTATGCCTGAAACTCATGCGTCGACAGCTGAATCCGGAGATACGCGAGCAAAAAGGTGCATCCAGATTACATACACAGATATCAGATTCTGACCGCAGCGCGATGCAGCAATATCTGGCGCCCTACGCTACGCCTGTCTTTACTGGCCATATCATATTGAAGCAATGAGCCACAGCGCCGAAAATCAAGCCCTTGTCTTCCAGTTTATACAGGAACAGCTTCCCTTCTTTTTAGAAGCGTTTTCTTTGATGGGCTGCTTTGATCTGGCTGTCGTTCGCCTCACTGAGGCTTCTAGGGTAGTCTCAGTGAGTGAGGCCATTCCCTTCAAGCGTTGTGGTTATTGGTCTTATCAACAATCCTACCAGTCGTGGAAGTTGTCTCATGAGCAAAATACATTCCCTGCCGTTTTCGGTACGTTTATCATGGTCATTTTCGACTAAAGGGTTTGGCGATTAACGCTATGCGTCGATGCAGATGTTGTTACGAAATATCTCCAGTTGATCCCTGTTTATCCGATTTATCCAGGCGCGTCCGCAAAGCTGAAAAGTGTTGATTAGCAATTAACAGATCACCACAGCTGTCGCCCTTTCTCATGCGTCATTTTGCCTAACGGACCCAAGGTACGTGGAGAGGCGATCGCTGCGCACTTCAGACGCTGACAGCTAAAACCAAGTGCCTTGTCCACGCTCAAAGACACACTTGACGAGGTGATAGACCGACACAAATATGATGGCCCGCTTTCATGGCTCCTTTGCCACGCTCATATCAGGGCAGAGTTCCACAAGGTCATTGACACAACGGTCTGTTAAACATTTCGTCTCTTTTCACTGCGGGCACGGTACTGAATTTAGTTGAAGCTACGTATACAGCCCGATAACGCCCGTTGCAGACATATGTTCTTTGAGACATGCCCACCGGCTGACTGTGATGTTGCATCCCTTGCCTTTCAACTTTCCTCTATCTTTAAAAGTTACGACAATGTGATAGACTTCTTCTCACAGGAGGATCAAAACGCGCAAACATTGGTGGATGTTTTACAAGCCGTGAGTCGTAATCTCAACTATATATTGTGGATCCTCCAGACATTTTACTACGCTTTGTGTTTCAATTAGGTCCGCATCCGTTCGACGATCGATGCAAGATCCCAGCGCATGTTTCGTTACGGACTGATACAGCTCGCTGCCAATTCAGGCCGCTATGCTCAATGTCTACAGCTGCGCAATATCAATATTAAATGGGAAATGCGTCCAATTGGACATGGCGGTCTTTCAGCCGTCTACAAAGGAAATATTGAAACACAGCCGGATGTACAGCTCGCTCTCAAAGTCATACGCATGTCCGATGAGTCTTATTCAAAAAGGAACCTACAGGTCGGTAAACCCCTTGCAGTTTTTCTCAGTCATAACAGTGAGAACCTCGTTTAAGCAGAAGTTTGCAAGTGAAGTCACAGTGTGGAGCCAGCTTCGACATCCCAACATTCTTTCATTCAGTGGCGTATTTCAGGGAGAAGGGAGAAGGGAACTCTACACTATCTCGCCGTACCTCAGTTACGGTAATATCTGCAACTATCTGGAAATAAACCCCAGTGCAAACCGGACGCTCTTGGTACGTAGTTCGGCCTTCCGTTGTCAAGCGGTATAATTCCCCTTACTTCCCTTTAGGCGTTGGATGTTGCGCAAGCTTTAAATTTCCTTCATGGCTGGAGTCCTGAGATTGTACATGCTAATATCAACGGGGTAAGTGGCAGCAGAGCGAATTTGGTTACTATTTGGTATACTGAGTAATAAAAAACAGTCCAACATTTTAGTATCAGATACCGGACGAGCATGTCTCGTTGATTTTGAGTCCACCACCGCAAAGGACCGTCCCCTTGATGCTGTCACAATGTCCGCAAAGGCCTGTCTCGTTGGTGAAGACGACGACATGACTTCCGAGTTGTCTAGCATTGCATGGATGGCACCGGAGATTTTCGACGAAGGTACTTTTGGCAGGATGGTGTTCACCACAAAAAGCGATATGTATGCTTTCGGCGGAGTTTGCTACGAGGTCAGGTTTCTCTGTTTGTGAGATTTGGGTACTGATGAGTTTCCGCCGGCCCTTTAGCTATTCTGCGGCAAAACACCGTTTCGTGGTCTGAGAGATGCAGTTATCATCTTTCGTATACTTCGAGGGCGCACCCCCGACAGAATCGATGGCCCCCACGTGGACGACAGCGTCTGGGCATTCATGCAGCAATGCTGGCGCAAAGAACCAACGGAAAGGCCCACCGCTAAGGAGGCGGTAGAGTTCTTCAAGGCTCGAGTGTTGGACTCCGGAATGAGCATTGAGCCGGCGGAAGAATGGGACTACTCCATTATGGACGAAAACTTGAAGCAGGCAGAGCGGTTCCTCTATCTTGATCCCCATCCAACGCCCTGTGGTTCAAGCTCCGGCCAGGAAGTACTTACGTAGTCGTCGACTTCGTTGCCCATGTTGTGCGCTCCTGTTAAACGTACTTACATGTGATGATGCGTCGATCGATATGTGCGGCGAATACGATACGGGTAGAAGTAGCACTACTTACGATGAACGTTACGATAGGCCCAACGAAGGGCACAATGTCTGATAAATCCATGCATTCGCATATACTACACTAACATTAAGTCCGATGATACGAATTTCTAAGGGGTAATCGAAAACTCAATAAACGAATATGCACATTCAGTGCACGGGCAGGGGCGAAGCTGACTGAACGAGCCCAATATGACGGCCGGCGCTTAACTCGAAGGCGAGGACAAGCTCCGCATGAGCATCTTCATCGCTCCGGCCTTGTTGCTGCCGCCCGTGGCGTGCACGACAAGGCGCGCGATGACCTCTCCCTGTAATATGAAAGATAACGTCAGCGCGTAGAAGGTTAATTGCAAAACGAGACAACGTACGAGCTCGACAAGAATCGCAGCCACGATAAGCCTTAATAAAAATCGAGCGTTAGCAGAGCGCCCGAACTGCGGGTGAGCAGAAAGAAGAGCGCACCAAATCACAATCCACGTTATCCGCTCCATCGCATTATTATTAAGATGATCGTGAATCGCATCCAACTGCACACCAAAAATAAACACCAAACCCTCCTCACACAAACGCGAAACAGCCTGTGGCACTCACAAAATCACTCGCCACCCCCAACCGCTCATTAACCACCGCCCCCCTCTCGCCCACCTCCATATACTCCCTCACACTCTCATACAACCCGCGCATACTCGCCTCCGCCCAGAACAGCTCCGGCACATCCAGCACGTTGCTCACCAGATTCACGTCCCGCCGCAGCTTGAACAGGCGCCCGGTGAGCTTGAGCGCGTCGGCGCGCGAGAGCTTGAGCGACCCGGACGAGGCGAGCTGGCGCGGGATGGAGACGGTTTGCGGGGCGGAGAGGACGGAGGTGAGTTCGGATTCGTAGTGCGCGAGGAGGGTGGACTGCGCGATGGCGTGTGCGACGGAGAGGGTGAGGAGGTGTGAGGGGGATTTGAATGCTGTGTGGGAGGGTGTTAGTTTTAGAAGTTTTAGATGGGCGTGGTGGGCGTACTGAAGAAGTCGTTGTAGATGCGCGGGTACGCGATCTCTGAGTCGTACTGCAGATAATAATCAGCACCTCCGCTGAGAGTGGTCGAGATGGTACCAGCTCACCGCATAATGACACTCCTCGATCTCCCAGTCGTCCTCTTTGATCGCCCGCCTGAGCGCGCCCGCGCCCGTAATGTCCTCGAGGACGGCGTGCTCCTGAGCCTCGTCGAATCCGAAGAGCACGACAACACCGTACGCGAAAAACACCGCCTCGGCAACGTTCGCCGGATCGTGCACGTACGCGCCCGCCTTCGCCTTCGCCGCCTCCAGCGCCTTCACCTCCTTCTCGCGATGGCGCTCCTCCAGCGCCACAGGCGGCGTGTCCCGGAAGTGCACCTCGCGGGCGGCGTGGTCAGCCGCAACAGGCAGCGCGGGCTCGGTGCGCGTCGAGGTCGGGCTGAGCGTCCGCGGGACAAGCTCGACATCATCCGCGGTGACGCGCAGTTCGGCAGCAGGCGCAGACTGCGGAGACGAGGAGAGGGGGATGGGCGGGCGCGGGAGAACCTGCGTGCGCTCGCTCTCGGCGTCGCTCAGCAGGCGGTCTGTTTCGTGCTCTGCGTCCGTCTCCAGCTCGGTGTCTGGCTCGCGCTCGAACTCCGACTCGGACTCGATGAGCCGGCGCGCCTCGTCCACGAGCCTGTCCGCCTCGGCTTCTGCGTCTGTCTCGGAGTCCTGCGCCCCGTCGTGGGGGTGGTGTGCGTCCTGCTCGGACTCGTAGAAGCGCTCGGCGTCGCTCTCGCTCTCGGGCATGTGCTGTGGGGGCAGGCGGCGGTCGCGGTGGGTCTCGGGCGAGCCAGAGGTCATGTAGCCGTCGTCGGCGGTGTAGGCGCCTTCCTCGGGGGCGGGGGCGAAGTATGAGCCCTGGTAGCCGTTTTCCTCGGCCTCGGAGAGGCGCGTCATGAGTGCGCGGGTGACCTTTTGCGGTGCGGAGGAGCGTACGTTCGCGGAGGAGTAGCCGGGGAGGAGGGGGAGGTGGTACATCTGCGTTGTGATAGTGGCATGATTATAAACGGAGAGATGGTAGTAGCTTTGGAGGTACGTACGACGTACATGGCCTCGTCGAACACCCGCGGCGAGACGTTGTGCTCCCTCTTCAGCCATCCAGCGAGATGCTTCATTCTCAAGCTCTCGGCGACGCAGTACGCCGTGATCCTTCGAGCGCCTGCACGCCTCCTCTCGTCCTTGGACATGCGCTCCGCGGCGCTCTTGGGCGCCGTCACGCGGACGCCGGCGTCCGTCTCATAGCCCAGCACATCTTCATCTGAGCCACCTTGGCCGTACGCACGCAGAGGCTTGGTCTGAGGCGCAGAGGGGAGGACAACGTGCTTGCCGGTGGTCTTGGATGAGCGTTGTGCCTTGGCGGCGGTGACACCTGAGAGACCGGCGACAGAGGTGCGGCGTGCGCCCGTGGAGGGCCTGGAGGTCTTGGAGAGGCTGCCGACAGCTGAGCGGCTGCGTGAGCGGGTTGTTGTGGGGAGGAGGGGCTGGCTCGGGGAGCGGAAGGCAACTGGGGGGCGGGACGTCATGGTGGCGGTCACTCAACCGTTCGCATTGGCGCCCGGTGAGCTCGCCGTGTCGGCTATTTCCCGGAAAAACTTTGGTCACTGTCAGAAAAGTTGGAGATACTTTATGCTTCGGATATTTACTACACGACGCATTGTCGACATCATACGTCGCTGTGATTTATTTAGTGTTGGTGTAAGAGACCGGCCTCCGCTCGGGAGCCGTCTGCAGATCAACGGGAGTGAGCAAACGTAGGTCCATCAAGAACAGTTCTAGCGTCCTTGTCGGAAAACAGATGTAAAAACATAGGACCGTGGACATCGTAGGGCAGGTGGGAAGGGTACACGAGGGCGATGTAGATAGATGATGGATGGCTGGCAGGCGTAAGATGCTGTTAGATGCCATCCTCAGCTCGACCTGCCCTTTCTCCTCCCCATCCTGATCTCCATCTCCATCTCGTCCTCGTTCGTCGTCGTCACTGCGCTTTTTCGAGGGCCACTCATACAGCGCATTTTACCTAACATACCCCACTTCTGGCACGGTGGCAGTACTTCCAACCCCGTTAGAAAAGTTATAGCCTCGTCACATCTTCGCCTCATCCCACCTGTCCCTTTCCACCCATAATCCACTTTTCCACCTTTTGACGCCCGGAAAAGGGTCTACGCCCGATATATGGCCACGCTGACAAGAGACAGACACCTGGAGTCGGTCAACCAGGACCATCACCCCGACTCGTTGGCCGCGTCTGTCCCCGCTCCCTTTCCCTCTACCTCTGTCCACGAAAATATTTACCACGACGACCTTCTCGATGAGCTAGCGGAAGAGCAAGTCGACTACGGTGCGCCGGCTCCGAATGGTCACCTCAATGGCAATCTGCAACAGCCAGGGAGCAGCTCAGAGCGGACGACAGAGGAGCAGTCGGCACACGGAACGGGAACATGGGTACAGGTAAGTCTCATTGCCTCGCGTTTCCTTTCCCTGCCCTCCCACTCCCCAGTTTTCCTTTTCCTTCCATCCATCACCGCAAGGCTCTGCGCTAACGTTCACGTTCCCCGCAGTCTGATTCTGATATCTCACCCTTCATCAGCGCGGTACAAAATTCGTGCTTGATCACACTCAACAACCTCCTCTCAAATACGGACCACCTCACCACCCGATGGCAGCCCATCGTGCCCGACAGGCGCCACTCTGCACCCGTCGCGCCCTCCGTGTCCGCGCCCGCAAGCTCTAGCACCCTGCAGCCCCTTGCACACTCAGCGCTCCACACCATCGTTCAGAATCTGCGCAACGGCAGCCAGGACCAGGAAGCCGAAGTCGTCGCCGCCTCAACAGACGACGCCTCGCTGCTCTTTGAGCTGCGCGAGCGCGTGGACGTCATCGCGCCCACGCTGGAGGAACACGACGCGCCCTTCGCAGCCGCGATCGTCGCCCTCCTCACGGACCTCCAGCGCCTGGCCGACTCCCATCCCCATTCGCAGTCTCTCGACCTCCCATCGTCACCATCACATTTCATCCCGTCGTCAGACGCCATGGCCGACTTCCGCAGACATCTCAGCGATCTACAAGCGCGGCGCACCTCGTCCACTGTTAGCCAACAAACCCAAACGGCAGCGAGTTATGCGCCGCAGGGCGCCGCACTGTGGGAGTGCATAGACCGCGACATGGAAGCCGTAGCCGCGCTATGCAAGACCCGCTCCGACTCCATGGCGCCTCCGCAGCCACATCCGAGCCACGAACACGAACACCTCCCCCCGCACTACGACGACACCTACGACGCGTTCGAGACGCCCCCCGAGTACTACGCCGGCGACACCTACACCCGCGCATCGTACGACTCCACATCCGACAAAAAGTCGCTCGCCACCCCGCACTCCCCCACGCACTCCGTGTCGATGTCGTCCGTGATCGCGAACGAAAAGATGCGGCTCGACTTCGACACAATGGCGCGCGCGATCGACAGGCTGTACTCCGTCGCGCCGCAGCTGCACAATCAGCGGGTTGAGCTCAAGCGCGCGAAGCTGGACGAGATGGAGAACGCGCGCCGTGCGGTCGGGCGGGCGAATGGCGGGCTTGTTATTTCTTCGTGGAACGCGGTTGTGGATCCCAAGGGGAAGGGAAAGAGGAAGGAGTCGGATGCCCATGCCCATGTCCACGCCCATGCCCATGTGGAGGGCGCGGAGGGGCGGGAGCCGGAGGAGCTGGAGTTGGATCGGATGCTCGATCTGCTGGGCAAGGCGAGCGCGCGCAAGATGGCGGATCAGACGGTCGTCATGGATGGCGCGCGCAAGGTGCGGATCGAGAGCGCGCAGAAGCAGTATCAGAAAGAGGTGCGTGTCGTTCCGTCAACGTCGCGTGCTTTAGCTGACAGACGCTCCCCTCCCTTCCTCCTTTCTGGATCCTTTCCTCGCACAGCGCAACGCCTTCGTCGAGCACGTCATGTCCAAGTCCGGCGCGGGGCGGCTTCACGGGCAAGACGCCGTGCGTGCACCGACAAAGATGCAGGTGGAGCAAGGCGCGGACGTGGCCATCTCGCTCCCCGAGTTCCTGCGCGAACCGATGCCCGCGGCAACGCGCACGATGGGCCGGGCGGTGTCCGGTTCGGGATCGGGGGCGGGAACGTGGTCGGGGTCGGGGTCGCCGCTGACGCGGGAGAAGGAGGCGGCGAGGAAGGGCTCGCCGCCTGTTTTGGCGAACACTGGCGCGAGTGCGAGTGCTGGCGCCAGTGGCAGTGGTTGGACGGTGGGCGGCGGACACGGACACTCAAGGCTGCGCAGCCGGAGCATGTCGGCGCCGTCGATGGCGTGGTTGCGCCCGTCGTCGCGCTCGGGGAAGCGCACGCCGAAGAACGGGAGCCGGCCGACGTCCGCGAGGGGGCTGATGCCGGACGAAGCGCGGGCGCCGCCGGCTGCGCTGGACGTGTCGTTCATCGCAGAGTACCACGAGACGCTGAAGCACATCCTCATCTTCGTCTCTGTGTCGAATATCCCGCCTGGATCGCCCATCGAGGCCGAGGTGCTCCCCTGCACACCCGGCGAGGCACACCAGTCGACAGACAGCGCGACGGCGACGACGAGCTGGCTCGTCGTGCGCTCCGGTACCGCGTCGTCCCCGCCTCTGCCTCTCCCCGTGCGCGTGCCCCCGTCCCGTCCTGTCGTCTCGGTGTCAGAGCACCACTTTGAGCTCAAGCTCAGTGTCCCCTCCGGCTCGGGCTCGGGATCAGGCCCGGGATCAGGGTCGGGCGCGGGCGCGGGACAGGGCTTCGCGGAGCACGACGACCCGCCGGCGCTCATGAGCGCCTCGCACCTCTCCCGCGCCAAACCCACATCCTTCGCATGCGCATCGTGCTCGCTCCCGCTCGTGCACCCGCCTCCACCCGCCTCTGGTTCCACCCCTAATTCCACAACAGGAGGAGGCGGCGGCGGCGGCGGAGGCGGAGGGCAAGGCGGAATAGCGTACAGAGACCTGCCGTCGGAGCACTGGGAGGAGCTCGTGGACGCGTGGATGTGCCACGCGGACCAGACGCTCAACGAGCAGGTCGCGCGCACGGGGCGCGACGGGTTCTGGCCGACGGGGCCGGGCGTGGCGCTGGTTGGCGGGAGCTATGTGCTGTTTCATGGCGGGGTGGTTGCGTGTGGGAATTTGGCAGCGGGGGATCTTGAGCCGGTGGGTTTTGGTTGCTTCTGCGTCTGTCTTTTTCTTTCTTTCTTGGGGTTTGCGTTTTTTTTCCCTTCGTTTTTTCTTCTTTTGCTTTGGTGTTACACCGGACGATCAAGAAGACCGACGCTGGCTCCACTACCAGCGGCCTCACCTCGTCGCGCGCCACCGCGGCGCCGTATCGTCTGTGTCTCCGGACGCTGTGTTGCGCCGAAGCCCCTGGCTGGTTTCGGTAGCGCCAGCGCGCCGGTGCGCTGCGGTATGGTTGCTCGTGTGGGGCGTCGTGGCGGGGCGGCAAGCGAATGCTTTTGGTTGATACAAAGCGTCCTAGAGCAATTGGCGTCGTGTTCCTCTTTGGGGGGACGTGCGCGCCAGGTCACTCTTTCAAACAACTCTCGGTGCGGAGGGCTATGTGCCGGGGGCTACGCTTGAGGGCACAATCTTTTCTTCTTTTCTTTTCTCTTTCACTCTTCTCGCCTTTCTTTGCGTTTCTGGTAGAATATGTTAGCTAATACACCCACTTCAGAAGGGCGACGATGACCGACGCCTGGTCCGGTGCCTCTGCGGTGCAGTCGTAGGGCGGGTGCACGACCGCCACACTGCGGACGGCTCGTCCGAGCGCATGTTCCGCCTGTACAAGTACGCCATCCGCCCGATCACTCCTTCAGCTGGGTGCGTCCCTCTCTCCCCTTCCCTTCCCCTTCCCCTTTCACGCTAACGACCTCTCCACACACAGCCTGACTAAAGTCCCCCTGTCCGCATTCGTCCTCGAGGACATGCTCGAGCACGTTCGCGCACACGCGACGTACCGCTTCGTGCTCTTCGACGAGGAAGAAGAGCGCCCGCGGATGCTCGTGTGGCTCTTCAAGCCGCGCATCCGGCTGTCGTATATGCTCCCCACGCCGTACTTCCTGCGCAAGAGCGGCGCGATCGACGCGAGCAAGGTGCTGTACAAGATCCTGGGGCCGGCTGAGCCGGCCGTCGAGCTGACAGAGTGCGTTGTTTGTTTCGTTGTTGAGTTCGTTCGTTCGTGAGTTTGGCTGACGGTTGGGTGCGTGTTGCGCGTGTAGGCTGCTGAACCGGTATCCGGGCTTTCCGCAGGCGGAGCACCTCTATTACCCGCTGGGTGTGTGTCGCAAGCTCGCGGGCTTGCTCTCGGAGAGCAAGCACTCGTACCCGCAGAGCATGCGGAGTATGACCGGGCTCGATGTCGGGTGGCTCCACCGCGCTTAGACGTCGTCTTTTGGCTTTCTTTCGCCTTTGCCTTTACACATCGCCAGTCGTTCCATTTGCCGCAATATTCTGGCATGCATCGCTTCTGCAATTACAACCACATCACACGCATGCCTATTTGGTTTGGAAGATGTTTCTTCATTCTCTCTTTGTCTTCCCTTGTGCATCTTGTTGTGTCAACTCATCATCCGTGTAAATTATCGCATGTACCATGACGGATATTTCTGAGGTGCAATAGAGGTAGCTAGATGGTTTCTCTAAATGTATGGAGGGAAGATGCTATTACGATGCCCAAAGCACGAACTTTCACAAAGCGTGACAAGGGGATATGTGCCCAAATCGTTTATCCCTCGTTGGCCTCGGCCTCTAGTATTTCGCGCTCGAGCCGCGCTCGCTCAGCCTCGCGCATGCGAAGTAACGTCATCGACTCAAAGTCGAGGCCGGTGGGTGGAGGCGCTGACGGCGCTGACGGCGTCGTATCAGGCTGGATTACAGCAGCCGTTAGTAAACCAGGCTATCGCTCTACCGAATGTAAGAACTCACAAAGGTACTCGGGAATGAGCTGAACGGCGCGGATGATGACGATGATAACGAGTGCGGTGATGAGCTTCTGGGCTTAGAGGAGCCGTTGGCGCCATTGAAGGGCGGTGGCGAAGTGCTTTCCTGCGCTGGAGCTGGAGCGGGCGACGACGCTCCCTTCGGCTGGCCGCCCAGCGCCCCGCGTTTCCGGAGCCAGCCCAGTATTGGAGGCTCAGATCCACCCGCCCATGCGACCTCCATATCCAGTAGAGTGTTTCCAGTGACGGCGGCGTAGGCAGAGGCGAGCTGGGCGAACGGAACGAGCGCGGTGACGATCATCGAGCCTTCTTCTCCTGCGCCTGTGTCTTTCGCCTTCGACTTCTTCTTCTTCGCCTTCTTCGACATCACCACCGAGTCCTTGTCGACCGCCCCGATCCTCGAAACGTGCGCAGCGAGCGCCTCGCCCGTGTCCAGCTCAGGATGCTTCTCCGCCGCGTACTTGATCCGCACCGTCGTATCCAGCGCCCCAAGCGGGGGCGGCACATCCTCTTCCTCTTCCTCCTCCTCCTCCCTCTCCCTCCGCGCCTGCTCTCCAGCAACAGCCGACGCCCGCTCGCGCTCCTCGCGCAGCCTCTTCCCCTGCTCCATAATCCTATCGTTCTCATACTCCCGGCGCTGCCTCTCCTCGCGCGACACCCGCGCGCGCTTCACCGCCTGCTGCTCGCGCTCCTCGAGATCCGCAACCATCTCGCGGCGCTTCTTGTCGAACGACGAAAACCGCGCCTTCTTCGCCGCCTCCGCGCGCAGCTGCGCGTCGAGCGCGAGCCGGCGGAGGGGGTCGAGCAGGAGCGCGGAGGCGAGGGTGAGCTCGTGGAATTTCTGGGCTGTGGGATGGCGTTGATATTGCCAGTGTCACTGTCAGAGCGGGTCGTTCGGGTAGAGCGAGGGAATTCTGTGCGTACCGGCTTTTGGGTCATTGCGATTCTATAGAGAGGGAGAGGGAAATGAGACGTATGGCTTGTATAAGGTGAGGATACGTACAGACCCTGTCTGGATGGACCTTGAGCGAGCGAGAGCGGTATGCGGTCCTGATCTCAGCTTCAGTCGCCTGATCAGAGACACCGAGGAGCTCGTAGGCATTGGGCTCCTTCTCTGCTGGTGTTGGTGCGGACGCCATGATGTGCAGGTAGTGAGAGTGTTAAGCAAGCGCTTTATGCGACAGGGGTACAGCCTATTGCTGAGAGAGCAGAGATGGTATATATTACTCTAAGAGTTAGCATGTTTTCAAGCAAGTCTTTGGTAGTATATCGGTTAGTACACCCGCTTGTCACGCGGGAGAGCGGGGTTCGACTCCCCGCCAGAGAGACTCTTTTTCCTCATTTTGCACACCATATCACGCCTGTTGCTGCGAGGTATACCGAGCTCTTGAGCTTAGATTCTTTTCCCATTCAGTACACATGAGTTGAGGCTTGCAGGATGCAATAAAATTACATTATGAAAAACTGTCCAATATGCAACAGACTGAAGGAGATGTTCAAAATAAAAGGTAAGTATCCGATACGTCCCCCATCCACGCCGCGGCGTCCTCGAGACAGCGCTAGTTGCCACCCCTCGCCACAGTTCATGCAACCAATTCCTTATCCAGCCCCTAAGCCAGCAGGAGCGCTCTATGAATCCGGAGGCACAACTTCCTTCTCCTTCCCCTTCCTCGACGGCGGTGGTGGCAGACCGAGCGGGATATTCGGCGAGCTCGCCATCGCGCTGCTGTTCGCGAGCGAGCCCAGCCGGCGCGTGCCCTGGTGACCACCGCCGCCACCCGGCGAGAGCGCGAGCCGGCTCGGGGACTGGGCTGGGCTGTTGGGCACGGAGCCCATCGGGCGCATCGATTTCGCAGTGGGCGATTCGCCTTGGTTGGCTTCTGTGAGGAGGAACTCGACCCAGAGGCGCGAGAAGGACTGCATAGAGCGTGTTAGAACGAACGAAAGGGCCAGGTGTTCCTGCGCGATATCAGTTGTGGCACGCACCTCGGTCTCATCCGTCTTGTCCAGATCCACAGTTTTCGTAGCAGGCGACGCCGCCGCGGAGCGGCTCCAGAACCCCGACGGCCGCCCCGCGTCCGGCGGCGCGAGCCCACCCTGCCCCCCGCCGCCGCCACCCGAGACCGAGCGCTGCAAGCCAGCCTTTTCGCGCTCGGCGTCGGACCACTGCAGGATGGTGGAGAGGAGGGAGAGCATCTCGAAGCGCTTGGAGTCGGCGCGGGGCGTGGTGAGGAAGGAGAGGAGGACGTTGGTGACGAGGCGCCGGTCGACGTTGGTGTCTGTCGAGGTGCGCCGCAGACGGCGGAGGGCTTCCATGAGGTGTTCGTTGATGATGACGGCTGGGCGTAGGCCAGAGCTTGTCATTATAGGTGAGGATGAGATGAAGCGATTGCGCACCTTCATGCCGTAGTTTGCCGATGAGGAGGTTTTTCTCTTTTACATCTTTCTCTAGCTCTTGTGTTCGTGATGCGTTTGAAGTGTTTTCTTCTAGCTGTGCCTGAGCACAATATGAGATACTGGGAGCTCCTGACAGCGCGTACACGAACCTCGGCGTTTAGTGCACGTTGCTTGAACTCTGCGAGTGACATCGTGGTATCATCAAGCCGCGTCTTGAAGTCTCGGACAGCGGTGTCCAGCTCATGTTCCTTGGCTGAACCACAGCCACGGGTTGGAAGCTGCCGATGGTGAAACAACCTTGTAACGCACCTGCCTGAAAGTCCTCCAGCACAGACTGCAAGTTCGCCGCCGTCAAACTCGCCGCGTCCAGTTCCTGACCCTCCCTCTCCCTCGCCTCCCTCTCGAGCTCCAGATCCCGCCTCGCCGCGTCCAGATTTGTCCTTGCCTCCTCCGAGAACATGCGCTCCTGCATCGCCGCCTGCTCCCACTCGTCGCGCTCTATGCGGCAGCGCTCGAGTTCGGCAACGGTCTCGTGGAGCTCGCGTTCGCGAAGCATGCTCTCCTGGGTGGTATCGTCGAGCGCCTTGCTACGTATCGAGTCGAGCTCGCGCGCGGTGCGCTCTCCCTCATCGTGCGAGGCGATCAGCTCGGTCTTCATCGTCTCGACGGCCGTGGCGAGGTCCTCGTTCTGAGCCGTGAGCTGCTGCACGAGCTGTTCGCGCCGATCGAGCTCCTCCTGTCATCCGTTGAGCACATTTAAGTATACAGATCATTATAAGAAGTTTAGATTGAGGGACATACTGCATCCTGCTTGAGCTTGTTCCCGAGCGTGGTGCGCATGGTGGTGAGCTTGGACACCAAGTTCTGGTACTGGGCCTCCAGGCTCTTCTTGGCCTCCCGCTCCGCGTCGAGATCCCGCCTGAGCTTCTCGACCTCCGAAAGCCCCGCATCCTCTGCGCTCGTTCTTGGCTTGCCGTTGGCGAGACCGACGGGGTGTGCGGGAGGGGGGGATACCATGAAGCTGCGGTCGCTGTCTATGGAGGACCGTGCATCTGCATGGAGGCCGTTGCCGTTCATGACGGTGGCGACTGCTGATTCTGGGGAGACTGCACCATTAATGGGAGGGGAATCTGGCTCTGGTGAGGACATGTCGGGGGTGACATAGAGGCACTTCCAAGAACAGGCCCGCCCTTGCCGCAGTCCAGGGGAACATCCATTTCCATTAAAGGCAATCCCACGTGGCTCGGGACGGTTCCCTTACCTTTCCTGTTCTTTGCTCTCTTCAGTCTGCTGATCGTCTCATGTCCCTCTGTACATAAACGGCCCTTCCTATCTGTTCTTGACCTACATAAATTGCCTCGTACTGGCTTTTCTGTGGACATGCTTGCCGCCAAAAATTTATCCACGCTCCCTCTCGAGCTCTTGTGCCTCATCTTGACATTCCTCGAATGCAAAGAACTCCTACGCATCAGGCGGGTAAGCAAATCTCCCTCTCAAATACCCTCCCTCCAGATACCAGAACCTCTGACTCAGCACATATACAGGTCTGCAAACTGCTCAAGGACATCGTCGACTCGACCGAGCGTCTGCAGTACCTCGTCGACATGGCCTTCTTCCAGACCATGCCCGCAAAATCCCTCGATCAGAACCCGTCCATGTACTCCCGGCGCCAGCGCCTCCGCGATCGCGAGCGCGCCTGGAAGACGCTCAAGTACCGCAAGAAGATGAAACTTCCCCTCCCCGACACCGGCGCGATCTACGAGTTCATCGGCGGCATCTACGGCAACGCGACCAAGACAAACGCGATCCACTTCCTCGAGCTCCCCACCCTCGACACCCCCGAGGGCGAGATCAAAGTATGGACCCACTCCACGCTCGACTGGACCCTGGTCGATTTTACGTTCTCGCCCGACCAAGATTTATTGGTGGTCGTCGCTGCTTCCGCACACGAGTATGTGTGACCCACTGAATGGTCAGCTGTTTTTGCTTTGCGCTGACGGATACCTTCTTTTGGCAGTGTGGACCACGCATATAACATACATCTTCGTTCGTTGTCGTCAGGGAAGCCACATCCGGAAGCTTCTGCTCCGGAACTGCACGCCGTGCTCAAGCAGCACATTGCGCTGGACCTCTACGAGCTCTCCGGGCCCGTCAAGATCCAGGTCGTGGGAGACTATGTCGTCCTGCTGTGTCGTGATATCATCATCAATGGGGACATTGGCGGGTACATGCATCTCTGGACGTGGAAGGAAGGCCATAAAGGATATGAGGTAAAGTGTTTCTCCGCTTACTCCGGAATCTGCACCGGCTTAAAGTTTTATATATATAAAGTTTGTGCTCGAGTTTGAAGATGGCGCAGACGACTTCCTTTTCCTGTCGGACGATACCTTCCTCATCATAACCGTCCTCGGCACGCTCGAGACGTACTCGTTCGCAGACCAAAGTAGATCCCCACACTGCACAGGCCGATTCGGCCTCCCAGAGCTGATGCAAGACTGGTCGTACTCGTACGCGTTCATGAGCGGCAACCCCACCCCCGGCGCGCCTCCGCACGCCTCCCACTCCAGCACGAGCACCACATGGTCCGAGACGAACCCCTTCCCGAGCCACGACCTCGTGCAGCCGACCTCGTCCGACCAGCTCCTCGTCTTCTTCGTCACCGTCATGCGCGAATCCAACATCACCGACTCGCACTCATACGTCTTCTTCGTCAAACGCTCCGCCCTCGTCGCGCTCGACAACACCGACGACCGCCGCCCCCCTTCTCTGCCTTCGCACATATGCACCCGCTCAGCCTCGTGCGCCGCCAGCGGCAGCGCCTGCCAAAAGCTCGTGCCCTGGAAACACTGGGGCCCTTCCTCCACGCGCTGGTTCTCCGAGCGCGAATCGTCCGACTGGCAACACGCCGTGTACGGCTTCCGCACGATCGAGACGATCAACGAGGACGTGCTCTTCTCGCGGCACCCGCGCCGGCTGCGCATCCGCGACTTCAACCCGCACTTCGAGCGCGGGAACGACCGCGAGGTCGAGGACGAGTGCCGCTTCGTGATGGCCAAGGACGCGGGGCGCGAGAAGGTGACGCGGCCGTTTCGGGAGCCGCTCGGTGCGGGGTTGCCGTATAAGGAGACGGTGAGCGAGGAGAAGTTTGAGGCGACGGAGGTGATGATGGATCAGAATAGGATTTTGCTGTTGAGGGTGAGTCGGCTTTGTTGTGTTTTGGCGGCCTTTGGATCTGATTGTTGGGGCTAGCGAAATGCGGAGTTGGATCTCGAGAGCATCGACGTTCTCCTGATGGGGTGAACGGCCGGCTCCCAGGACCGCCGAATTCACAATCGCTCAAGGGCGTGCCAGCCACACTGCGGTGTCGCTTCCGTGGCTCCAGAAGGCACTCGCGGGATCCTCTGCCTCTAAATTATGCGTCGCGCACTGTCACGGTCCCGACTAGAGCGCCTGGAGGTCCTACAACACCAGACGTGGGGGATGCTGCTGAAGCACAGGTGCATGCACATCGGAACTGGACCTTACGGGGCTCTATGACGCGGGAGTCATAGGACGAGCGATGCGTTCGAACTCAGGGTATATCGTACAGATGGACTGAAATATCTGGATATACTTATACACATGTACATGGACAATGCTCGTTACAGATAAGCTGATGAATAAGAGACCCGATAAATTGGATGCTGATGTCAGGGCGAGCAACTCGTCGCGGTATGGTAACGAGCCGGGTGTGCTCCGAGAGACGCAGGCTAGACCTCTTGACTTGGTCCTCGCTTGTCCTTCGTCTTGATTGGTAACAACTGTTGAAGGAAGGATAATCTCAGTCGGGTGCCCAAGTAGACAGGTGAGAAAACATACCGCAGGGTTGATAAAGGGAATAACGCCTCCCTCGGATATGATCACGTTACCGAGCAACTTGTTGAGTCTGATCGTTTGGAGCGTTCGTTCAATCTCACAGCGATCACCAATAGATAAGATGGAGGAACGCACTCATCATCGTTCCTGATCGCAAGCTGCAGATGCCGCGGATTGATGCGCCGTTTCTTGTTATCCCGCGCCGCGTTGCCCGCGAGCTCGAGCACCTCCGCTGAGAGGTACTCCAGCACAGCAGCGAGGTAGACTTGGGGCTAACGATGAGGGTGACATATCACCGAGCATGCGGGACTGACCAGGGGCCGCAGACGCCACGCGCAGGGTGTAGTTCGCTCTCCTGAGCATGCGGTGGATCCTGGCTACGGGGAACTGCAGGCCAGCCTTCTGGGTGCGCGAGGTCTTTGGCTGACGGGCGCCATTGGCGGTGGTGGTGTCTTTACCTTTGCCTGGTCTACCGCGCGCACTCGCGCTTGCTTTGCCCCTGGGCATGGTCGATGTTCGGACAGATGGGTGAATAAATCAGAACTCAATTCCAAGGTTCAGCTTAGCAGCGTAGTGGGGGAGATCGTTGCGACGACGCGCGTGATCAGCCAGCCTCCCTTATTTATACCCATTTTCCTCCCGCCACCCACAGGTTAACGGGGAATTCACATTTTGGGTATGCCGCGTCTGGCGAGCTGTCCAGCTGTCCGGCCACAGGCGTGGGAACACAGAAGTCAACCAACTTGTGATCAAGTCGCGCCAGCCACAAGTAGATAGATAGCCCCTGTCCTTCGTATTTCCCGTTATCTCGTATTCTGCTTGTATTTTGCACCTACCTCCCTATCCCTACGCCTCTGTCTTCGGCCTACAGATCATATACAATGCATATGGAACCCAAACCAATTCCCTTCATTGATGTTTACACGAGGATCGCTCGATATCCGCCTCTCGCCGCACTGACCATGGACCAAATCATGAAATTCATCAAGATCTGCTGCGAGACACGCAGCAACATTGCAAACATACAGCATGCCTCGACGGACACGTCAGCATCACCGCCGAATATCCCCTACCTATACGCCAAGATAGTCGGTGATGCTACTGACCTTGATGACATACATATACACATCCTTTGGCGGGCCCTAAAGGATTATATATGGACCGCCCCAACCGCGAGGGAGGATTATCTCGACTTGCCCTCTGTATTTGAGGGCCACGGTGCACACAGGGACACTAATGATACATAGAATGACATTGTCAGTGATTGGATGAGGCAAGGAGGAAGCATAAACTCACCTTAACATAGACGCGGGCAATATGCTTGCCCCCTTCGACAGAGTCGAGGGCAAAGCGGCATCTGGCAATCACAGTAGACGCAGAGAACGTCTCCAGTTCCTAAGACGTGAGGCTCCGGAGGTGGCATGACAGGGTGAGGGTTGGGTGTTGCGTTAAAGAGTGTCGACAGAGACCGCACAGCAGCCGGTTAGCGATAGTGGGGGGAAAGAAAGAAAGAGATTGGGAACGAGAAGCCGCAGTCCCGGCTCGAGCTGAATTATTATAAGCTTAGATCGAGGCGAACACCATGGGGGACGAGTGTGGATATGACGCGACGCGGCAAGATCATCTGCATTGACTTTGCGGATCTGGACCGCCGGACAGATGGAATGCGGGGCCAGACAGCTGGACCGGCGGACGGACGGCTGGACTGCTGGAATGCTGGACCGCCGGAAAATGTGGATTCCCCGTTATCCTCGCCACCCAATCAACAAAGACGCGTCTCGACGCGTGCCGCCAAACACACCCAAACATCTCACGTATATATAGGGGGACACGCACTGCAGCCCCCGAGCCGCCGTTATCTCTGCACGCCACCACCACCATCGTCCCCCTCATCCTCCGCTGCACCCAGTCTACCTTCTGCACTAGCAATGGCACCCAAACCCGCGTCGACTGGTGGCAAGGCCCCCGCATCCGGCACCGCGGCCAAGGCCCCCGCGAAGACCACTGAGGCCACCAAGGGAGCCAAGAAGACGTCCAAGGCCGCCTCGGGTGGCGCTGGTGGCGAGGAGAAGAAGAAGAGGCACAAGGCCCGCAAGGAGACGTACTCGTCTTACATCTACAAGGGTGCGTTTCTCTTAAGAACGCCCCGGCCTTTGTGCCCTCCCTCTGCAGTCGGGTCTGACGCTCGTGCCAAGTCCTTAAGCAGGTCCACCCTGACACGGGTATCTCGAACAAGGCTATGGCCATTCTGAACTCGTTTGTCAATGATATCTTTGAGCGGATCGCTTCGGAGGCATCGAGTGAGTCGTCTTTGACTTTCCACCGCTCCTGAAGGCGATGCTGATTCGGTTCTCGTTAGAACTCGCCGCCTACTCGAAGAAGTCTACCATCTCATCACGGGAGATCCAGACCTCTGTCCGTCTCATTCTCCCTGGTGAACTTGCCAAGCACGCTATTTCTGAGGGTACCAAGTCGGTAACCAAGGTACGCATACGTGGCTTGCTTGCCTCCGTGACACGATACTTACGCACATACAGTTCTCCAGTGCAGGCGCCAAGTAAACCTACTTTCGCATCTGTCTTTTCTTTCTTCGTGGTGTATCTCTACGCACTGTATTCTCTTATCATTATTCTACTACGACTTGTACGCTTGGCACGGTAATCTGAAGTTTACTCATTACCTTTGGACAAATGCGTGATCGATGTTGAGTGAGTTCGGAGTATTCAGCAGAAGTCTGTTCTCGGTCAAGGTAAGACCCACGCCCTGAGGAAGATTCACAGGTCGGCATTGGCATATGCTTACTTTCCATGTACCCTCGATGCCATAACTTGGTTCGTTTATCTCAAAGCAGCAGGGGCAGTCACATCTCACAACTCAAGGGGTAGCTTCAACATCGTGTTGTCATATACATGTACTAGTATGTTCGTCAATTCATCTAATGGTCGTGCCGAAACCGTCTAAGTAACGTAAGTGCATTCGGGTGTATACTTGTTAATATAGAAATTAAGGTCATTACGAATAACATAGAGATCCACGCAGAAAACAAATGTCCCATGAATGTCCCGCACTCTATCTCCAAATCCAACGATGGCCATCACCACGCCACGTGCCCCCGCATGCGCAGCGACGGATCGTTCGTCAGGAAAAGATGCGGTATCGGCACGCCGCGACTGTCCACGGCGACCGTCATCCCGACCCACTTGACAAAGTCCCCCAGCAGATCTACGCGCTTGGGCGTCCTGTGCCGGCTCGCGGCCACACGCGCGCTGGCGGGACCAGGGGGCGCGACGCGCACGTACGCGGCACCGGCATCATCTGCGGCGTAGGATCCATTGTGGCCAGCGGTGACAACTGGACCGCGGCGGACGAGGAACGTGCAGCCCAGGCACGGCGTGATCTGCCCCGCCGAGAGGCGCGCGACGTCTTCTTCTGTTAGCTCCTGCTGGAACCAGTCGTAGATCCACTTGATGAGCTGCTCGATCGTCTTGTACGTGCACGACGACAACGTCGATGGCGGCGGCGGCGGCGGTGGCGGCGTCAGCTTGCCCATTAAAGGTGCGGTCAGAGAAGTTGCAAACGGCGACGGATCAGAGACCGATCGCGCATAGCCAATCCTACTCTGAGTGCCCGCATGCGATGCGCCCGTCCAGACGAACGCGGGCGTGTTCCACCCCGAGCGCAGAATCGCGAACGGGTTGTTCGCGTCGTGCACCTGCGCAAAGTCGGGGTGCACGTCCAGCCTCCAGGCAAGCGTGGGCCGGGGGCCGTGCGGGCCGTTGTACGCGAGCACTTTGGCGATGAGGATGCCCGCGGTGGACGCAGTGAGCCCGAGCTTGGTGTCGGAGGCGAGGCGGTGGGGGGGAACGTAGTCCTCCGGGTTGTAGTCGGCGTCAGGGTACCATGGGGTGGATAGCACGGCCATGTGGGGTGGCGATCTCTGCGTTCGATGGTGTATGGGCGATGGTGGTGGAGAGCTGGCCAGTGGGTGGCGCCAGAGTGAAGCTTAGTTGACGTGAGCTAAGAGCAAGTTGAGCGAGCGCCTAAAGGCAGGAAGGCAGATACGAATACTGGGGCTCAGAGTAAAATGCGGCCATGACGAGCCCGCTCAGCCTCTTATAAGCTGCCCCAGGCAAAGGTGTCGCGTCGCTAAGCGGAGAACACGGCAAGTGCAAGCGAAGCGACAGACTGTTCTGGTCCTGGCCTTGCGCTTCCCCGGAGGTCGGAACGAGCGACAAGATAAACTATTGAAGGGAAAGAAAAAAACGTGTCCACAAAAGACAAAAGCGCTCCAGGTAGCGGCGTCACCCGTAGCCGAACACACCACCATATTGGTCCAACCGCGCAGGCACCGTCAAACTGAGCCGGTCGATCTGTCTGGGATAATGAAACGGTATCCCCAACCGGTAAGACAAGGCAGGGCCGGCGGGTGGGTCAGGACAGTTCAGACAGGTAAGCACATCAAGAGCATCAAGAGAATTGCTCCGGTTGACGCATAAACGTACTCGATACTCGCTTCCGTGGGCTTTCCATAAGCTTCCGTCAAAGATGTTGCGAGCTTATTTTGCACAGGCCTGAGGGCGTCGCAGTCGCTACATCAGGCCGTTGCTTTGACCTGAGAGAAAACAATCAGAAGAATTCAATCCAAGAAGTCGACACATACGACCAGTGACGGAACGCAACCTCAGCGGTCTGATTGCGGCGTCGACATACTGAATACGCTGGGGACGTTGGCCAGATGGCTGGCTGCATGCAATATGGCATCGCGTCACCGCGTCACATCTCCCGCCGAAATGGAAGACAATGGTAAGCGCTAGCGCAGTCACGACGTTCAGGCCTGTTCAGCCTGTTCAGGTTGACACCGCCGGTCAGGGCCATGGGCACTCAAATATCGAGTGCCGATTGAATGTCGACGGTACCTAGATCGCAACGTGAACGTGGTCGATGAGTAAGGAGCACAAAAGCGGGGTGACCTCAACCATCAACACATGTCCGATGTGCGAGCTGTGTAAAATGGTAAGCAAGCCGTGCGAACCACCCTAGAGCTATTTGCACGCTCCGAGTCTTTCTCTCTCTTCACTCGCAATCGCGTCACTTGCCATGAGGCATGTACGTTTTACCTTGAGACCACACTACCCCTTGCCTCGGAGCTCAGCAGCCAGCCAATAAAAGTTACACGATGATCTCCGTAACGTAACCGCTTTAGCCTCCTGACCCGTGACGTCTCTAAAATCCCTTGACTAGAAGGCTACTAGAAGCCGCCCAATCCTAATAACTAGCAGCCCAAACCTGACTTCAAGACGATCACCACGGCCCCATTACCTTCGAGTTCTCCCGTCAACAGCTTCTTCGGGTCCGCCCGAACAATGAGTTCATATCCCGGAAGTAAACTAAATACACTATCATATATAAACAGTCACTAATATCCGCCAGCGCATCTCAGCGGGCAGCACGGCGATCGTTCATTCACTGCACGTCTCCGAGTCCGAGGCTCCGCCTTGAAAGCGGCTCATATTAGCTCCTACCGCCATGGCAGCGGAAAGAGCTGTGATTGAGTTCCACTACGATCGAGTACGTCCGACCCAGAGATTTTAATACAGGGTCATCTTATCGTCATTTGACTTCGATTGCAACGGTCCTCTTAAATCGGACAAGTTCTCCTCCACCTGACCATGCGGCAAGCTGGTTTTGGCTTCTGCATCATCAACAAGTCTATGAGCTAGGCTCCACTGTTGATGTTGAGGCGGTAGAGGGCGATAGCGCAGTGAGATCACTCAATGTATGGCGCAGCCCACTATACTCGAGTATATGTATTCTCATCCGTCGCCATGACCAACGAATCACGCATTGACACGTAGAACATGAGGAACGAGAAAAAGCACAAGTTATATTGGGTAAAAGAGTGTTTAAGTTTGGTGAGACTAACGAGCGCCTCTAGTCCGTTGTGTTCGTACTAACAAGATTTTTACATTTCAGAACAACTACTTGCAATATACTACTACTACTGCTAAAGGGATTTTGCTTTCCCGACCCGCGTCACAAACGGCAGGTTGACTAAGTCTACTGTCGAAGTTAATCTATGATCGTAGCACACATGAATAGAAACCCGGCGCGGCAGGGTGCTCGACAAAGATGATAGTGACGGTGTTGACAACGGAGAAGAGGAAGTGCCGCGCCAAGGGCAAAAAAAGAAACAGAAAGAAGTGAGCGGGAGGGAGAGGGGTGTAGGAAAGGATGGGGGAGAAAATAGGCTGGGAGTGTGTGTACGGGCCAGGAGGGTCACGGCTGCGAGAGTGGTCAACGTCGAGTATGGTTGCGAGAAGAGAAAGGCGACGTACGGAGAGAACCATATGTACACCCTGGAAAATCATGTCGCATCATGTACAACCCAGTCCCAGGCGGGACTGGACGTGGTCGCCAACGCCAAAAGTCGCTGATGACCACCGGGATTAAGGAAGGTGTGCACGCGTCAGGGAGTCGACGCGGCGAAGTGGACCGGGTTACCGCCAAAGAGCGAAATGATCCTGGGTCCGCGGCTTGAAGGGCATGTTCGGTTCGAAGTGATGGGAACTATAGCACAAAATGGAAAGATAGTACTAAACGCGTGGGTATGGTGCGGATAGTCCGAGATGTGAATGATGGACCGAGCAAATATTGATACACTTGTTGTGAGAGGAGACGTAAAACGAGAAAAGGAAAAGAAATAGGAGGGGTGAAGAAAATAAGAGAAATCCGCCGGCAGAGAAGAAAAAGGAAAAAGAAAGTGGAAGAAGCAGAAATGAAAGGCCGGCGAGGGAGACGTGGAGTCAAAGGGAGAATGAGCAAGTCTAGTAGAAGCCCAACCCTAACGAGAAAATGCAAGGAGGGTGGGCGAGAGGTAGGATACTGCAACCGAAAAACCAAACCTGGTCGTACGATAAAGGGGAAAAGGATGCTAAATATCACAAGTCCCAGAATCCAATCTCAAAAAAAGAAAAGGCAGCCAGTCAACAAAGGTGGAAACAAAGAGCCCAAGACGCCCAAACGTCTTCGCCTGAAGACGCATATAACGCAGGACCATGTCGTGGTCGAGTCGATAAATAAGCACCGAGATGAATGCGATGGTTGCCGCGCTGTAGCTTGGATACACACGGCGAAGCAGCAAGGTAGCCGGGGTGCGTGTCGAAGGGGAGAAAGGGGATTGGAGTTTTGATGGAGAACCTTGCTGAAGCCTTTTGTACAAGACTAATAAAAAGAATTTGATATGCCGATGCAATTGAAAGCATGCAGATGAGGTATTGAACCTGTAGGTTGGCGTGGTAGTGTCACAGTGATCAAGAAGGGGAAAGACGAGACCCGAGAGAGATTAGATAGGGGAGTGGGGAAGATGGGGGATGCGACCACAGTTCCGAGGCATGAATATCGGCGTGGAAGCGAGTACACCAAGAGGCGAAGATACCTTCAAGGAGATGCTGAAAAGGAGCGCGGTTGTCCTGAACGTGGAACCAGACCAGTTGCTGTAAACCCGGGGGAAATGCGAGAGCGCCTAAAAGAGACCGTGCGGTCGAGTCGAGGACTGTAGTCGAAAGTTGGTTAGGCGGGTTAGCCCGAGCAGCGCCGAATTAAGGGAGGTATAAAACACGAAAGAAGTGGTGGATTATAGTTCGCTTGAAATGAGCGTCGGCGGAGGGAGGCTCGATGATCTAAAGATGATCGCCGAACGATAACTTCTAAGACTACGCGTATGTTAGTACAGAGAATTCCGAGAGCGAGCAATAAACTTACCTCTACACATAAAGAAGCAGGAAGAGATAAAGATAACCAAAGAAAAAGAAAAAAACCGCGACTTCAGAAGTCGGGAGCCGGGAGCTCGTCGGGGCTCGGCGAGTTCTGGAAGGCAGAGTTGGCGAAGAAGGCACCGAGAAGCCGCTCCCTGGACTCATTGCTATGAGCTGTCCCATTGGGCAACAAGCCGAAAAGCTTCTTGAGCTCCTCGGAGGCTTCAGCGTTCGGGCCGGGGCCATACATATCCTCGTCAAAGGACGCGTTGAAGACGCCAACACCCTCGCTAGGAGAGCGGTAGTGGCCAGTAGTGCGGGCGCGAGGAGGAGGGGAGTTCATAACCCCGAACGAGAAGCCTTTGTCGGGAAGGGGCACAGAACGGGTGAGACTATCTTCAAACTGCTGCCAGCCGCTCTTCGACCTAGTGGGCGTCGAAGGGACGTCATCGTTTTCTGTGTCGGTAGTATCGTCACAGACAGGGAACCGCGCGGAAAACGCGACGGAAGAGCGCATGTTTGCGTGAATGGGTGCGGCCGCTGCAATCGGAGCCGACCGGGAGAGGTCGGGGCGAGTGTGAGCCTTCTCCTTGCGGGGGATGGGGACGGCCTTGGACGCCGGAGTGGGCGTCGTAGGTGCCTGAGGGACGGCGCGCCTCTTGCGAGACGGCTTGCCGGCGGAAGCGCCGTTGGAGGCAGGGCTCGCCTGCTTGGTAGAACCCTTCCTGGGGACGGTCGTGGCGACAGCTTGAGAGTTGTCCGACTCGGAATCAGAAGAAACGACAAAGGGGTCGAAAGAGTTGGAAGAAGGGTTGCGGTTCGTGTCTGAAGAAATGGAGGCGTTGTCCTCTGCCTGCGAGGGGATCGGAGGGGAGGGTTGGCGAATGTTGTTGCGTCTCGTCTGCGCATTGCTGTAGGTGTGGGTACCGAGGAAGATGGGTAGAAATACTTGTCAACACAAGCCACCGGACAGATAGCACAGGATATCACCTTGTGGGCGCCTTATCTTTGGGAGGCTTGCCCTGCTGGCGGCCTCTGGGGCGCTTCTCTGGAGACTGAGGGCTGGAAGTCTTCTCCTGTTTCTCGACAGCGTCGCTGTCAGCAGCCTTCTTGGCTGGAGAGGCCTTGGACGGGTCCTCAGACTGATCAGCCTTGACCGGGGACTGGCGGGCCTGCTGTGGCTGCTTCTGCTTGGGCGAGCGGGCATTCTTGTGGTTGCTCGCCGGAGGCTGGAGGTTGAACTGCTGCCGGGATGAAGGGCGGGCCGGCTTGGAGATGGAGAGAAGGCCAGGCGTCTTGGTAGCCTGTACGACAACGGCCGGAGGGGCGGAGGGGTGACGACGGTGGGACAGCGATGGAGACATTGGGATGAGGGATGGCTTGTGTGAGAGCAACATTTATCTAGGAGGGATGAATGGTGATTGGGATGGAGATGGAGATGGGAGGGACAGGGGAGGGGGACGAGGGCGGCGGGGAGGACAGGGAGGAGATGGTGGGTAATAAAAAAAGAGGTAATCTGTCGTGGGAGAGCAGGAATGGGACGTTACCAGCAGCCCACGGTTGGAGTCCCTTTTCAATTCCGACTGCCGCACCGCCGCTTCCCTCACAGAGCGCATTCTTCGCCCTATATCAGGCATGTCAAATGACAAGCGGAGTCTCAACTATCTGCCATCCGGGAGCACTCCCGCACCGTGCCTTGTCATTAATCGGCGCGCCACAACGACAACCTCCCCACTGTTATCACCTCCGTCTCCGCCTGAGAGCCTAGCTATTGTTGTCTAGCTGCCAAACAGAGCCTGCTTCCTAGCTTCAGCGGATGTTCAGGGTGCTCAGATGCACTTTCACTGAGCAGCAAAAACGAGTCAGGGATGCAAAGCGTGCATTTGATGCATGGCACATGCCTAGACCTCCAGAAGACCCCTCCTGGGCGTCACGACTCACACCATCCCCTGTCCGGCTGTATCGCTTGTAAAGCCCGGCGGCATTCGCTTAGAGCATCTCAACAAAAACATACGTCGCCTTTGTGGCAGCCATCCTCTCTTTCAACTATCTCTCCATCTCGCGACAAACGCGCTGCAATAGCATGGCTTATTGTTCATTATCTAGTCCCCCCAAACGCCATCGCTGCACTACTGCGCATACAGTTGCTGTATCGAGCCCGCTTCTCCTGCAAGTGTGGGTTTGAGATGGTTGTCCCGCTCCACCCGCTATCGCATTGCCCTTTCCTCTCCGCTCTGCCCAGCTCCCCAAGCCCTTGCGCAGGGCCCGGAACTCCTCCTATCTGTGAACGGCGCAACTTCCCGTGTCCTTCTTCCTTCTTTCGTCTCCGTGATCTGTCTCCGGCGCACCCTGGATCTGGGGCCGATCTGGGTCCTCCTATTCATGGCTATTCGTGGAAGCGTGGCTGCTCGAGTTCGGTGCCTCTTGCTGTAGCCTCCTCCGCTATCAGCCAAGGCAAGTAGTCCAGGGAACACCTATAGGGACATCTAGGGCCACTCCGCGGCACCAGTCCCCATGACCCGTGTTCAATGCACTCATATCATGCTATAGTCCAAGAGAGTCCAAGGCGCTGAGAGATGTCACTGTTGTCCGATCTTCCGATGGACTCGCCCTGGGCCGAGCGGCGAGCCTCGAGCACGCTTGCCAGCTGTACAAACTTTCATACATCTCCACCGCACTCAGCTTCCAGACGCACCTGGCTGACGTTCCTCTCCGACGCGCGGCTCTATCTGACCGCCTGCTCCGCTCTGCACCGGTGCTGTAGCTGAGTGCCTCGTCACGGTACCGTATGTGCATGTTTGCGTGGTTTCTCCAACCACCACCAGCCACCCGCACACTATAGATTCGCTTGTAACCGAGAAGCTAACCCATTCTTGTTTGCTCTTCGATCTTCCTTCTCCCGTGCCTGTGTGTTCCCGAGAGCGTGCTGCGTGCCCATCACCAGCTGATCTCCCACCAAGGGCACCCCTTTCGTAACGTCGCCGCCTGCCCTCATTAATCAGTCTCCACAGTCATCACAGGCCAGCTGCGCGCGTTCTTTGAGCACGTCATAGTATCTGATTCAGGCAAACTTTTCAAAGCCCGCCATGTCCACCCTACGGATTCAATATTGCATCTCCTACTTTGTCGTGACTCGTCGTTTTTATTTATTTATGGAAACAAAGAATTCTTATCAGACTTGGACTATATCATCACGGGCGCCTTTGCTCCTTCTCAGTTATCATCGTCCTTCTGGACGTCTCAGTCCATTGAACACAGAGCCATGGGACTGGAGAAAGGCAAATCGGCAAAAACCTCTTTTTTGGACACCGCTCCTTCGGAGGCAGAACAATAATTGAGGTTAACCTTCTTTGACAAGCGTCACCGCCACCAGCAGCCACGGGCGCCATCCTGCACCCACCACGCACCCTCGACTCCTTGCGCCAGGGTAGAAATGGCTCCTGTTTCACTACGCCCTTGTCTGTCTCAGCCTAAGCCTATCGCGGCCGCGGCCGCTCGGATGCTTGTCGGACGCTGTCAATTGAAAGACACCTACATCTGATGAGTGATGAGGTGGCCCTCAACGTGGTGCGTGAGTTGCTTCCGTGATCTTCGACAGGCTTCTAGATGCCTTACTTTTAACCATCAGTGAACCGCGAGCGCGAGGAATGTATGCTTGTGTCCTACTCGTGTTACAGGGAAACAGCCGAGCCTGTTGTCGTCGTTCCGCTTGACTGATATGATACGCCGTGCCACATCTACCGGTCCGTTATTTTCGTATCGCTCTGTGTTTAACGGATTGAGCCAGCCTTGCGGAGCCTTCGAGGAACTCCCGGATCCTCGGGCTTTGCGCGAAGGCTCCGATGAGCTGCTGCGCCGGCTTTAATCTTCAGACGCAGATAGTCTCAACCACACGCCGAACGAGGTAACGCAAAATCCTAAGTAGGTGCCCATTCGACAGCCATTGTTCGTCTCCTATTGTTCATTCATAAAAGCAAGAACAAGGACCTACTGATGTTGACGTAGTCACTAGAGACCATTTTGCTGCGTGGAGGACACAATCACCGTACTCGCAAGGTAGCGCTGGGCTTTCAACGTTCATTGTATTCTCGTGGACAAAGGCGAATACTGTGCTCAGAAACACAAAAGCCTCACGAACGCCGTCTCTGTGCAACGAGGACCTCATCGGTCCTCAAATCTCAGAGCGGACACACACTTTAGGTTTGCCCCGCAGCTGTGCCTCTTTCTTGAGCGAAAATGGTCCGCCCCAGTGGAATATTCTCAGACCGTCTCCACGGCGAGTAGTTGCTCGACTTGGCAAAGTGTCTCCTCCACTGGTTTTGCAGGGTCGCTCGCGACTCCATCAAAGCTTGTGCATGGGACCTTGTCTCCTGACCTGGCCAATCTCAATACTCTCTATCGCTTATCACTGAATACAAGTGAACGCGCGTTTGCCACACTGAAAAACTGAAGAGCTGAGTGTCCTGTCTTTTTCATCTACCATCGGCACCCTCAAATACGCGACATGAGCCTATTATCTTGCGTCAAGTCCGCGATGATTGTACCTGCACGGCCTCGCCCTCGATGCATGTTTAAAACGTGCGCAGTCTTCATGGCCCAAGCTGACGGGCTGATATGAGCCACACATGCTTCGCTGGACCTCACCTCCGATTCGCCAGCAGCGACGATCTCCGAAATTGCAAGCTTTCATGCCGTTGGACCATCAGCAATTTATCTCTCCGTGGATCTATGAGCTATCTTGCCAGGATTACCGGTCACGTTTACCTCGGGCGATGCACCATTGCTGATGCAGCTATTTCTGGCACGAGACTATGATTATATGGTATCTCGCTTCGGGAAATCATGGTCTGTGGGTCTTTCTCGTGTCTGGTTTACCCTTACACTCTGACCATCCCTGCCTCGCTCCGGGCGCGAGTAGAACAACAACTGCGGACATACATCTCTCGCTGCTCATCTAGACCTGATCCTGACGTCACTCGTCGCATCCGTGCTCATTCCCATGTAAATGCTGTTGACAAACGGCCGCAGTGCATGTTGGTTCTAGAAGAGCTACAGACCAGAGTAATCTCTGAGACATGTCATAGGGGCAAAGGAGCGTCAGCTTTTGTCATTCTTCTGCGACAGCTCAGGGCGGTCGACGTCTTCTAGCATGTATGTGTCCGTCAGCAGAAAAGGAGGGTTACACGTACGTATCCTTTCCACGCGTTCACATCCCAGATGTTCGTAACGAGGCTTCTGCGGCAGGACGGTGCCGATACGATAAGTTCTCTGAGATCTCATTTCCGCTGGATTCGTTGTGAAGCTTCAAAAAACAAAGTTCTACATTTATCCTAGTGCGATCGAAAATCTAACGGGATTGCTGCGAGCGATGGAGCTCGGAGCGCTAGCACAGGACGATATAATGGACGATCCTAAGGATGATCTTTGTCCCTGCACAGGTCGAGCGTGCAGCTGTTCCCTACCCTCGGTGCGGTGTTTCTATCCGCAGTACATTGTCAGACGAAACATGAAGTAGGCGAGGGCTGGAAGGCGATGTGATATGGACGTATCTCATCATACGCAGGGTTGTTGAATCTTACTTTACATTACGTATGTCAACAACGCCAATCGAAGTTGCCAATTCGCTTCATCCGCCAACGCTATTGGTGTCAGGTCGTTCAGGTTATGTTCTGAGTTGACGGAGTCGAAGGTGGATGTTCAAAGAGTCTGAAATGCCATTGACGAGGCTCCAGAGAAGGACCACATGTAAGTAAATTAATTTACGCCAATTACCTAGCCCAGGCTCATGAGCTCATCTTGGTCACTTGAGATTGGGATGCATGACGTCGACAGGCTACCTGTGATAACCGTCAGGGGTTATATGTGTTGGATATCTATGAAGTGGGATCATAACTGCTGCGGCGAAGCACCTGCATTCAGCTAATGTCAGTGGATAAGATCAAGGTGAGGTGCGTGTATGTCGGCAGTTGAAGTAGTCTGTATATCGCCTGGAACATGAACTTGAAGCTTGAAGTTCGAGAACATAGATAGACGCTGGCGGCTACAGGCCATGACAAGGCCACGATCATATACAAACAAGCAAGCAAGTTGTCAATGACTCGCGGGCGGCTTCTGCGCGAGTGTAGAATCGATTTGTACATGGTTAACCACAAACCACAATGACGAGCCTTTCGTTAGCACGCGCTGCATCCAGACTCCGGCCGACGTTACAGTATTGGTGCCGAGGACATAATTTCACCGGATTTGCCTGCACCAGGGTCCTCGCCACGACGCAAGCCAAAAAGAATGTCACGCAGATTATCACCGCGCAATCTTCTTCTTCCACCCTGCAACACTTTTCTACCCACTCACAGAAGACCATGAGCACCACGCACGCCGAAGGATCCGTAAAGGTCGCCGTCATCGGCGTCGGCCTCGTCGGTACCGAGTTTGTCAACCAGCTCCTATCCTTCCCGTCGCCCAGCCCGTTCCGCCTCGTCGCGCTGCAATCTTCCAAAAAGCTGCTCTCGAACCCAGATGGCTTGCTTGAGCTTACCCTCAGCAATTGGAAAGGAACCTTCGACCAGACGAAGGAGATGGAGAATCTGCCCAAGACGGCAGAGGAGAAGAGGGATCAGCTCCATCGGTGCATCAAGGGGCTGTCCAAGCTCGTCAAGCTCGGCCAGCGTGTTGTGCTTGTGGACAACACGTCGGATGAGATTGTCGCAGGGTCGTACCCCGTTGCGCTGGGCTACGGTATCGATGTGATTACACCGAACAAGAAGGCTTTCTCCGGCAGTGCGGCACTGTATAGCGATATTCTTTGCGTTGCGAGCAATGGCTCTGGGGCTGAGTTCTTGAACGAGTCGACTGTAGGAGCGGGTCTGCCTATCATCTCGACCTTGAAGGGTCTTGTCGGAACCGGAGACAAGGTACGCTCACGTCGTTCTTTAGCTCATCGTCGTAACGTTGACGTCATCCTGATCTGTAGATACGCAAGATCGAAGGGGTGTTCTCGGGGACGATGAGCTACATCTTCAACAAATTCTCTACAGGAGAAGCTGGGGGAGACAACTTCTCTGAAGTCGTCTTCGAGGCAAAGAAGGCCGGTTACACGGTATGTTCTACTACAGCTCTCTGACACCTCATCACTCCTTATATTAGCATCTTAGGAACCAGACCCTAGAGAAGACCTGAACGGTGCAGACGTCGCCCGCAAACTCACCATCCTCTACCGCACCATCATCTCCCATGCGGTCGACCCTCAGAGCCTCAAAGACTCGGAGCTCCTCGTTGAAGGATTCAAGGAGGTAAACCCATTCTCCCTGGTTCCCGAGGGGCTTGAGAGTGTGTCCCTACAAGACTTCATGGATGGCTTGCCCAAGTCCGACGCCAAATTTTCCAAGACGCGAGAAGATGCGGCGAAGGATGGCAAGGTTCTGCGTTATGTCGGTGTCGTGGACCTCACGGATCCCAGCAAGCCCGTGATCAAGGCAGGCCTCGAGCAGTGCGCTTTCAGTCACTCGAGACCCGGCGTGTTTCTAATTTGCGTTCGCATAGGTATCCCAAAAACCACGCATTCGCAACCTCGCTTCAAGGCTCAGACAACATCATCATGTTCCACACGGAGCGCTACGGCGGCAGACCGCTGATCGTTCAAGGAGCTGGAGCTGGGGCCGCCGTAACTGCTATGGGCGTTATGAGCGATCTGCTCAAGCTCGCATAGTGAAGTGAATCAGGTCTATCATAGAATAGAGTGTAATGTACGTTTACAAAATGTATCACAACCGAGGACCTGCCTCTACAGATATTAGTAGCAGAATCATGGAAACTGCAAAACGAACTTCTTCATCTCCTTCTCCCAGCTGCAATGCGTCAGATTGGTACCACACGTCGTCTCCAGCTCGCTCGAGAACTCCTTGATGATTGAGCGCAATTGTGCCTTGTACGTGCTGGTCTGTCTCTTCCTGTATACCCTCGAGACACCGTGCACGAGTCCTCTGCTCGCGCGCCTATCGAGACCCGCCGTCTTGACATCATCCAGCACGGCCTTTTCCATGGCCTTGTACGCCTTCGTCTTCGGGTCCGTGATGTTGACGAGTATCTCTCTGGTCTGATCGAACACGATCTGCCTGAGGATGTGGTAGAAGTGCACGAGCGAGCCGGGCGTGCCGCACACGATTGGGCAGTCCGGGTTCGGGCACCCGTTGGGCTCGTTGCCGTGCGCATCGAGGCACTTGCCGTGGAAGTAGTGCGGAAAGATGGCGGTCTCGAGCCCGGCGTACGCGGTGGAGTTGTACTCGGCGAGGATGGGGTGGAAGTAGGTGAGCGGGAGAGCACGCTGAGCTTCGGCGGGGAGGATGTTTTTGTTGATCATGTCGCCCTAAAGTACAGACATCAGATGAATGAATGCATACATGAGTGTCTGAACGGATTTAAGGAGGGCGGGAGCTCACCAAAGTGTCAAAGACATTTATGATACGGGGCGCATACAAGCTGAGGAATTCGTTGGTGGTCTTGACGATGCATTCTCCTTCGCACGCAGAGACAGCGGCCGGCGCCATGAAAAGGTAGATGAGGAAAAGAACGGAGAACATAGTTTAGCGTGTGGGGGATAAGTAGAGGTTGGATTTAGGAGTAGACATTGACAACGGTGGAACGCGTCCTTTTATGCCAACACGTGACGAAAATCAACCTCAAAGTACGGGCGCACCGATGAACAACATCGCGTTCGAGACTCTTAGATTTATGGCATAATAAGAGTCATAATCGCTAAAATGACGAGACCAGTGAAATAGAAGTACATGGACACGATACAGTCAAGGACTTCTTTTCCTCCCTAGGGACTACGACCAGACTAATCATAGTCACCACCTAGGTGGAGTTCAGCGATGCACACAAATCGACGGAAAGCTGCACTCACCACCGCCTCCGTCGTCTCCTCCACCTCCCCCGAGGTCATCCATGTCGTCACCCTCGCCATTGTCGAAGTAGTTCTCAGCATAGTCATTGTCGTATTCCTCATCGACATCATAGTCTGACTCTACGATTTGCGACCCTGCGTCTGAGCCTTCGTCACTCTTTTCCTGAAGAATCATCAGACTTTTCGCTGCATTTACCCGGGAATTGCTCACTAGGTCCTCGTCCTCGCCCAAATCGTTCAGATCTACGCGTTGGCCTGCGGCTTTCTTCGCAGCTAGGTAAATATTTTAAGTGCAAGAAAGCTAGGATGATGGCGGAGACATACTCTTCCGCTTTTTCTTAGGGTTGAAGTACCACTCAAAGATCTCCTGAGGGAAGAACGGCGCATGAAGATCCTTTCTCTTGAGCATAGGCCGAGAAGCGCTGCTGTCGCGGTACTTGTCGGAATATCGTTGAACATCTGAAAAACAGTCAGTTCTGACGAGGATGGCTGTGAAAATTTCTTACCATCGACCTTCTCTGACTCGACGATGTAATACGGTGATTTCTTCAGGCGCGCCGCAAACCCTAATTGCAAATCGCAAATACGCTTGTCCGCAGCAGAGTACTCAGCAAGGGCAGGCAGTGGTTCTATGGGCTGATAGTTTCATAAGGGTTGCATTGGCACCAGACGAACGGACAGCAATGAGTCGTACAGGATAGAGTGAATCCGCTTCTCGCGACAAGGATTGTATATCGGCGAAGCTAAGACCCATCGGGGGCATGGAGTTGGCCCCCATGCCTGCTCCTCCACCTCTGAAACCGCCCCTTCCCCCACCGCGACCACCGCCTCGACCGCCTCGGGACATTTGAGAAGATGTGTAAAGGTAGCGGTGCTGTTGCCTGAGCCGGATCCGAGAGATGACAAAGGCAGAGACAGGTGCGTGCGTGCTGGTCTAGAACATTTGAAACTCCGACTGTACTTATGTCCCGCGCGTTTGCTGTGGAGGAAATTTCTCGCTGCCCCTCCCGCTGCTGCCACCACCACCCAGACCCACCACCACCAACTTCCTCCTCTTTTTCCGTTACTCCTCTTCGTCTAACGTCATTCATCGTACTTTCAACACTCTAATTTCTCAGTAATAATGGACAAGAGCCTCGACGACGTAAATTGCTTCCTTGTTGAACGACACGAACACGCGTCCTCACCCCTCACCCAGATCATTGCCACCCGTCGCACCCCCCGCCGTGGTTCCTCGCGCCGTGGCACCGCCAAGGCCCAAGTTCTCGGTCGCGGAAACGCCGCCCCCACTACTCGTGCTCAGGCCGCCGCCACTACTGCCGCTGCCAAGCCTACGGTCCAGCAGCCTGCTGACAAGATCATTGTTTCGAATCTGCCCCAGGATGTGAACGAAGCTCAAGTCAAGGTTAGTGTCCTCATCGTTACTTCAGTTACCCAGACGCTTACGTTTCTACAGGAGCTTTTCCACACCACCGTCGGCCCCCTTCGTGAGGTGACCTTGCACTACGATAGTGCGGGTCGTTCCAAGGGTGTTGCTGCCATTCATTTCCAACGCAAGGGAGACGGCACCAAGGCCTACCAGCAATACAACAACCGCCTCATCGATGGAAGTTAGTATCGCCTCCTTTTCACTACCTCGTTTCTATTTCGGAGTGTCGTCACATTGCGGTTGCAACGCGCATTGTTGTCCGTCTCGACCCGCAAGAGCTCCTCGTGGAGTCATTGCTGCTCATTGCGCACTCAAACGTGGGTAACGGGTGGTGGTCCGTTACCCCACGTTGCGCAGATAGTCTCACTATCAGAGCTCGTGGTTGTTGCTCGCTTCAAGGAAGGTGACTCCTGAGGCTCGAGCACCCACAAAGCACACTTCGGCGACTGGAACTGTCGATGAAGGGAGGTGTCGTGGGATTGGATTCGAAGGCTGGCGTAGGCATCGTGGGACAAGTTCCCGATCTTCGTCCTTAGACCAATTTCAGCGCTCTCCGGCAGAACGCAAAGCTGCTGCTCGCATGAAGCGTCGGTGAAAGACAAGACACAATGCGCGCGGTAACGGATTGGATCGTACTCGTCCTCCTTTTGCTTGCTTGCTTCCTCGCTTCAAATGGACAGCCGACTAATGATGTTCATCTCTTTCACCCGTCTCGCCTTTGCACCGACTACAGAACGCCCGATGAAAATTGAAGTTGTTATGGACCCCTCCCGTCTCGCGGCGTCTAGCTCCCTGGTGTCTCGTGTGGCTCCCCCTCCTGCTGCTAAGGACGCCCCCGCTCCTGCTACTAACGGTGCTACCAGGTTTGTCAATGGCCGTCATCGGTGTATATCTTGTACCTAAACGCTGCTATAGGGGTGGTCGTCGTGGTCGCCGAGGTGGGAAGAGGGGCACTGAGCGCCCTCAGAAGAGTGTAGCGGACCTCGATGCGGAGATGGAGGTACGTGTCTGGAGCACCAGGCGTTCGTCGAATATTGATAGCGTTCTAGGATTACACCGCTAGCACTGAGGCTGCTGCCGCACCCGCTGCTGCTGCTCCGGCGGCTTGATTCGGTTTTGGGCTGCAATTAGTCTAAATTTTTGTCGTACCGTATCCCATCCCGTTACTTTTCAGTACTTTCATACTATGTCCTCTTCGCTCGGTAGATCTTGTATTTTACTAAACGCACCAACCACCCATTAGTCAATGGACTCTTGCATCTTGCCTTTTCTTTCTGCAATGTAGGAGAAAATGATTTTCTGGTCATGAGCGCGCAAGGTAATACGACTGGGCGGTAGTAGTACAGGAACAAACGCTCAAATGTAAATAGTACCTTAGTCGATAGCCGACGGTACGATTGATCATATCAAGCTGACTTGTCAGTATAAGTGCCTGTGCTGGGTCGACATGTGGCGGTGGGCGGCCTTGCAAGGTTCGCATAAGTTTGGAACATTAAGAGCGCTCACGGAGTGTTGTCAATGTATGGCTCCACGGTGCAGTGGGAACCGGGAAGACGGCAGGGGCGTTTCCATCGTTGAGCGGCTATTAAAAACTCAGGGGCAATTGGCTGGCAGGTTCTTCTTCTCTCGAAAAGATACTAGGCGTCAATCGCTATCCTCCGTCCTTCCGACCATCGCTCATCAACTTGGCGTCGGACATCATCTCATCCAAAAGCAAGCCGTAGACGCCCTCGCTAAGGACCCTGGTTTACTGCACCAGGAACGTTCGTACTCGGATCATCATCTTCCTGTCTTTGTCGAGTCCCTGAGAGCTGTTAGTAGGAATACGTGGGAGGCGGATGCGGCGGAGGGGTTAACGCGCTCGTTCGTCTTTGACGGAATTGGCGAATGCTGCTCCCCGCACGAATATGAACAGGTCGATTGTTCACGACTGGGGGCTGTGGCAAGGTACTAGTATAGGCACCTCCCGCACAAAGTGCACCTCATTGCGCCCTCCATCCGTTATCCCTTGCTTTCCGGAATGTGGTAGGCATCACACAGCCCGCATTTCTGACACTTAAGTGAGCTTCATACTAGAAACTACCTGTGCGCCAGCAAATAATACTCGACTTCACACTGTAGTCAATTACTCTCGCACTAGTAAGTCCTGGGAAAGGTACGGGAATTGTCCTCAGAACTTCCGATGCGCGAGGCGATGCGAATTTACTCGGAACACCGTCATGAGCGCCGCTCAAGAAAAGCGTCGCGATCGCACAGGAAAGCGGTTCGAGCGAAGTCCTCAGCCAAGTTGAAATATAAGCGCATCCCTATCGACGCTCTGTAACTAGACATACCATCCAGCCCCGATTCCGCTCGATTTTTCACCTTGGTATTGGTTTCACACCCATGTCTCCGACTGCGACCTTTCCTACCTCACACGATGTACCAATCAATGGTTCCATATCTTTTGAAAATTCAATACAGAAGAGTTTCGCTATCTCGGACTTGATAAAGGCTAGAGATGGAAGGTAAGTTTTAGAATAAACATAATATAGCGTGAGTAATGGCTCACAAATCAACGCAAGTAGATCGACGTATCCATTGCGACTATGGGACTGTTCGAACGAAGAAGTCAAAGACATGAACACCTACCTCCTTGAAAGCAATGGTCAGATGCCGTCCTACTGGGTGGTCTCCCAAGTCTGGGGGATAACCACAGAGCATCTCTCCCTCGCCGGCGTTTCATGGGTTGTTCCTGTTACCAACCTAAACAAATGGAACGCTATAACTAACTTCTGCAAAGACAACAATATCAAGTGGCTGTGGATGGACATCCTGTGCATAGACCAGACCCCAGATAGCGAAGACGCACAGGCTGAGAAGGCTCGTGAGATCCCCAACATGACTCACTACTACCAGAACGCGGTTGCGTGCCTTGTCGTCCCCGTAGACTTCGACGCCTTTTCCAAATCATATCTTCCCGTGATCCAAATCTACGACACCGTTATCAAAGATGGACTCACCGAGACCGAGGAGGCAAAAAGACGACTGTGGCAGACGATCCCTTTCCTCGCGGATATTGCAAATAACGAGTGGTTCAAAAGGACCTGGACATACCAGGAGCTCATGCTGTCGAGGAGGCTCGTTCTCCCGAACGGCCAGGACCTGCGAGTCGACAAACTTTACACGATCCTCAGGTGGTACCAGTGGGCACTCCAGACGAAACACCTTACCAGGCCGGAGGGGTGCCCAGCATACCCAGATATCCATACGCATGAGGAGCTCGTCATGACAGGTTACTGGTTTCGTCACGACGAATCATGGAACCTTAAAGAGGACCTCCTTCAAAACGGGCACATCGATATCATGCCTTTGGTTGTGTACAACACGGACAAAGCTTCTACGTTTGATGTGGATCGTCTGCTGGGTCTGTATGGGATGCTGAGCGACGACGACAAGGTGCCAATTGACCCTCGTACCCTCGGGAATGGAGGGGGACGATCGGCATTAGAACAACTTTGGAAGCAGATTATCACCAAGGCAGTCACGTCGGGTAGATTGTGGCCACTCCTCAATGATGCTATGGCTGCCAACGGAGAACCAGGGGTACAATGGATGCCGGTGATAACGGGCGCCGAGCACTGGTACGGCATGTCGTCGGGACTCCATAAAGAAACGCTTTCGCAGCCACATCGCAATAATCGTCGTATACTGCTGACCGCACAAGGACTTGAGATAGCAGCAAGAGTCGTCGGAAGAATCGTCGGCTACAGCGAAGCGATAGGAGCAGGAAGCGGAGAGCTGGGCAAGATGCTCCTGATCTTATGGACAGCCGCCGCTAAAGGATGCGATATCGGTCCGGCGGAGAAGACACTGATGAACACGATTGCGAACGCTCATGTCCGTCCACATAGTCCGACAAATAACGAGCTTGTCCATCAAGATCAAGCGGCGATGAAAGCAGCGCTGAGTGGAGACAGTATACATGAATGCGCCCGGATAGTGGATGGCTATAGATTGAACCATCTGCTGGTCAATGGCGGGCAGGGCGCCGACGGGCTCTCAAGGTGGAATCGCAGAATAATTGCCATCCTTCCTCAAGGACATGACACGCCCAAGGTCTTTCTGCCGTGGATCCAGCATTGCAGGGATCCTACGTCAAACAGTTGGGTTTTGGATGTCACTTCGGATCACCCGGATAGCGTTTTGCGATGGGTAGTAGCCAACGAAGTTGAACCACAGGTTTATCGGAAGATAGGCACCGTAGAAGCTACACGGACAATCAGCGTCGCTGACGAACCTGTATGGATCACGTTTAGTTGATATAAGTAGCGTCAATGACAACGTATCGACCTACTGGTTGTTGAACATCAATGATACCCTGTTTATCCAGTGGCAATATCGCCAATCCTTACTGTAGAAAACCTAAAGCTATAAATCGAGCAGTGTTCAGTATACGTAGACTTGAAGCTCACTTGCATACTTTGACTCACCTGTGAATCGTCTGATGCCCAGCTCGCGTCGGATTTGACGGCCTGAGTCTCTGAAACACAATCCGACCAATCCCTTGGACCCCGGGGCTCACACCATCTACTCATTCATACACATTCAAGAAGTTGTTTGAGTTGGCTGTTAAACGCCCTTGGTATTTGCCCATCCTTGTGTGTTGGCCGTGTGGGGAAAGGAGCAACTTTTACAAGCGGAGCTAAACTGAGACGCCAGCGAGGACGACACGGCTTGCCCCTATGCAAGCGCGTCGTTCGTCTCTCTCGCACCTTCCATGCACCAACAAGACTCGTCTACACTTGTTCTATTCTCTGAGCGACCAGAGTGGGCAGATGTCACGCCTTTAGAACAGTACGAAGGCGTCAACCCCCTTGCACCCATTTACTACTCGGAAGAATGTCAGCTCGCTTCTGCTGCTTCATAGTGTTCTTCGTTTTGACATCCCGTAGATAAGGATGCAACATCGTATTTCCGAGGAATCGTCAAGGCTGGGGAGATGAGTCCTCGCGTACTGGAGCTCACGGAGGCCATCATCCGTATGAACCCAGCACATTACTCCGCATGGTGTGTACCCTCCTCCTTGCTGCGTTACGCACTTTCCTGATCATCATCTCTCCCACTCCCGGTCCTTGCCAGGCAATATCGCTACAAGACCCTCCTTGAGCTCAACAATCCGCTTGATGACGAGCTCGCACTCATGGACGAGATCGCGGTGAAACACCTGAAGACGTACCAGGTCTGGCACCACCGACGGCTGCTCGTCGCGCGCACGCGGGAGCCGGCACGCGAGCTCGCGTTCCTGTCACGGTCACTCCGGGCGGACACGAAGAACTACCACACGTGGTCGTATCGCCAATGGCTGCTCGCATACTTCAACGAGGACACGCTGTGGGAGAGGGAGCTCGATTTTGTAGGTGATTTGCTCGAGGAGGATCTGAGGAACAATTCGGCGTGGCATCATCGGTTCTTTGTTGTATTTCAATCTGGGGTGCGGAAGGGGGACGAGGATCGAGGCGCAGTTGCTCAGAGAGAGATTAGGTGCGTGTTTGCCTTGCTGATACAATGAGTTCCAATGTCCTCATCCTTTTTCTGGCTAGTTTCGCGAAGCAATACATCGCCAAAGCGCCTAACAACGCTTCGGTGTGGAACTACCTGCGAGGTGTCCTGGAACATAGCAAGATTCCCTTCTCTGAGCTTCAGATCTTTGTCACTCCGTACACTCTCCCCCAACGATCCGAAGATGATGCCCCGGCAGAAGTCATCGACCTCGAAAACCCTCTGCCCTCCAAGCTGGCTCAGCTGCCATGTGTTGCGGCGATCGAGTTCTTGGCTGATGTGCACGAGGCCGCTGGTGGCGATAGCATTATGAAAGCTACAGAGGTGGGTTATTTTCGACCACCAGTTGATGCGCATCTCATGTACCCGTAACTTAGTTGTGGAAATTGCTCGCAGACGAGCATGACACGATTCGCAAGAAGTGGGTCTTTACCCTCCTGATCCCTAAAGCATCTGACCTTTGCCCCTTGTAGGTACTGGGAGTATCGCATCAGAGAGGCTCTACGTACAGTATAAGTCCAACTTATTCGAGCCTTCTTACACTCCTACTTGTATCATAGCCCAATCATTGGTCTTGTCACGCCTTGATGAAAACACATGTCTGTTTTAGCGCGCGCTCAAGGGCAAGACTCGTCGAGATGTCGCTGCCCCGGTTATGACTACCCCTCAAGTCATCCGTGGTACAACAATGAAGTCAAGTTAACTGGTCTGACTTGTTGAACAAAAGTTCGCCAAACACTGCGTTGCAAGTACCAAGGCGCACTCTCGTGGACGCCGGACCAATCCTGCGCCCTCCAACACAGCCCTACAGTCGCTCAGCCGTCGGCAGCTCTCCATCGCCTCGTTTCTACCCACTCCCCGTGCACTCACTGTTGAGATTTCTTCGGTTACCATTTATTATCGGGTATCAACAGACTGGGTACTTGTTTGACATTCACCAATGCATGGACTCATCAGTCGTTCTACCCCTTGTTAGGCATATCATAATACAAGTCATCGTAAGCAGTGTGCCAGTACTTCTACTTCACTTTATTCGACGCAAAGATTGATCGCGACATCACATTTTATGTAAGTACGTTTAGCAGAAATATACGACGATGGCGAAGAGAGAGAGACCAAATTGATATCCCACGTCAAGCGTTCAGTACATACATTGCGTAGCAACTCGGTCTTAGCTGTGTACGACCTTGCGTGAATCTAGTTAATGGATCTATCAGGCATACAGTAGGCGGTTTTGGAATGCTGGCAAAGAGGACTGGGACTACATAAGTACTTGTTGGCCGGAGCTTGGACTACGAATCGTTTCAGGGTGATCAAGGTAGAGGAACCGCTCTGCCTGCTTCATATTTTCGTCGATAATGGAGTAGTCCCATTCTTCCGCCGGTTCAATTCGTACCAACCCAGAGTTCAACACTCGAGCCTTGAAGAACTCTACCGCCTCCTGAGCAGTACTGTGATCCCACGTCAGAATACACACCCACGTCAGGATGCACACTTCGCTTTCTAGCCCGTTTCCCGTGCAAAACTCTCAAAGTAAATTCATGACAATTATGTTTGGATCATATTCAATGTGCCATAACGTTTGTAGGGCCAGGTAACATCTGGATGACGAGCTACGAGTACTAGAAGGTGAAAAATGGGCTACTTTGAAAAAATTTAGAGCTTTATCAAACTTTACGCACTCATACAGTCGCGCTATACAGCTTGAATAGGTCAAGGGTGCTAAGTACGCCTCTTGAGCTGACTTTAAGATACAATTGGGCATATCATAAGGGCAGGAACTCTCTATAACTTCAAATAGCTGAAGAACTCGCTCTCGGGATGTTATCACGCCCAATAGCCACCGTAACGCCGTTAGCGACACGCAATTAATGAACCCGTATTCCCTTTTTGGGGCTCGCCTAAGCCGCCTTCCTTCCCAATTTGGCGTGAACCACCGCCACCGGAAGCATTACAAGCCGTGCATTCTGACGTGGGTCCCCGATAACGTCCAAATTCACCGATCCCCGAATCAAGAGGGATCCCGCAACTTTGACACTTCAGGGATTTTTTGGATGAGAGCTTATGTCAGGACGGGTTTCCAAACCTAAATTCAGCACGATTGCATCTATCAAAAATATTCCAGGCATTTTAGAAATTTGGCCGTGTATTCTGACGTGGGATCACAGTAGGCCTTTCTGTCGGCTTTGTGCGCCAGCATCGCTCCATGAAAGTCCAGACAGTATCGTCCAGGTGCCCGCTGTTAATTCTTTCAGGGACTTCTCCGGACATTATCTTCTGTAAAACGGCTAGCTGCACAAGACCGTGGAACGGTATTTTGCCACAGTATATCTGCAGAATCGACATAAGCTTGTCAAAGTGTCACTCATATGAAGTATCTCGTAGACCCCTGACCTCATAACAAAATCCGCCGAAAGCGTACATATCACTTCTTATGGTGAATGCCTTATTTTCGAGGCCATCTCCGGTAAAAATCTCTGGGGCCGTCCATGGAATATCATCCATTGACTCTAACGAGCTCGTGTCTTTTTTTTTTTTTTTTTTTTGCCTCAACACCGCACTAGGCGGGAATGTATTGAAACCGAAACACTACAAACGAACACTGGAGAAAGCCCTTAGGGCACTAGGAAGTCCGTAGACAATGCGCAGGGAAGAATGAAACGTAATGAAACGAATCATATACAAGGTGGTAAGGGAGTAGTTTCAAAAGCGAAACCATCTCGTTGAGATGAGGAACCCGTCGCAGTGGACTAGGATCATGAGAGGATGAGGTGACTCGAAGGAAGTCACAAGTGGAGTATAGTATGCTGTGGTAGCATGTATGGGAGAGGTGGCACACAAGGAGCATGTCGGTGAGGTAAAATGGCCATAGAAAAGAGTGCTGCAAACAATACCAGGCCCCTATTCCACATCTCCTCACAACTACCTTTGACAGTGGGCCGGAACCCAACAAACCCGGTCCCCACCCCATAGGAGGCCGATGACCCCGAAGAGGCCATCAACGTGGAGGTACCAAATGAGTGACGTACGGGGGTCGGGGGTCCTATGTCCCTTGCGGGCAAAGATGGGAGAGCAAACAGGGGGCTCGAGCACTGAGCGCCAGCTTGAAGCAATTTGATGTGGGCGGGACTGATGTCACCGACGGTGTTGTTGCATGGTGGATGGTGGGTGATCAACACCCGATGGGTATATCGCCTCGTTGTCGTCCCTCAGAAAGTGAAACGGAGTGGAGTGGTGATGACATCCCTAAACCGATGGTGATAGATGTCGCATAATTTAGTGGAGGAGAGGGAGGATGAAAAGTTCCCACGGGGGGATGATGCTGGTAAGAGAACAAGACGCGGTGAACGAGCTCGTGTCGTGCTCGTCAAGGAGTCCGTCCTTTGCAGATGTGGATGTGAAGCTGATGAGACAAGCTCTCCCGGAGTCTGTAATTAAAACACTGCCCTATATTTCATCTTACTAGTCAGCATAATAAGAAACAAGTGGATTCGTTCTGCTGCCACTCACCCCGTTGATAACAATGTGTACAATTTCTGGATCCCAGCCATGGAGGAACTCTAACGCTTGCGCAACATCCAACGCCTAGAGCAAAGTAAGGACACATATACCGCATCAAAACGAGAAGCGAAAGCTCGCACCAACAGCGCCCTGTTGGTACTGGGATGTATTTCAAGATAGTGGCGAACTTGTCCATATTTGAGATACGGAGAAGCGAGGCTCAATGTTGCTCCTTGTTGCAATACACCATAAAATGGAAGAATGTTGGGATGTCGAAGCTGGCCCCACACTGTGGCTTCTCTTGCAAGGTACTGCACGTGCGAGGTTTGACTACTATGACTGGCAAAAGCGAAACGGTGCTACAGACCTTTAGAGGCTTTTCGAAGCCAAAAGTCTGGTGCATGCGGAAGACTTTGACAGCGAGCTGTACATCTGGCTTTGCTTTGATGTTTCCTTTGTAGATATCTGCAAATTTACCACGTGCAAACATTCGACTTGTTCCCCAAGTGACATTGCGTAAATTTAAACATTGCGGGTAACGGCTTGAATTTGCAGCGAGGTGTATCATTGCGTAACGAGCCATGCGTTGTGATCTCGCATCGATCTTGGAACGCATGAGGATCTGATTGAGACACAAAGTACAGTAAATTGCCTGGAGAATCTATAATATAGTTGAGGTTACGACGCACAGCTTGTAGGATATCCACTAATGTTTGTGCGTTCTGGCCCTTCTGTGAGAAGAAGCTGCTCGCATTGTTATGACTTCCAAAGACAGGGGATAGTTGAAAGGCAAGGGACGGAAGATCGCATTCAGCTCGTGTGCAGGTTCGAAAGAACATATGCCTGCAACGGGCTTCATTACTGGCTTGTAGCTTCGTCTGACTTTAGTGCTATGTCCGCAGTAAAAAAGATACAAAATGTTATAACAGACCGTCGTGTCAATTATCTTTCGGAACTCTGCCCTGATATGAGCGTGGCACAGGAGCCATGAAAGTGGGTTATCATCATTGTGTCGATTTATCACCTCGTCAAGTGTGTGTTTGAGCGCGGACAGGGCACTGAGCTTTAGCTGTTAGCGCCTGGGCAGTGAGTGATTACCTCTTGCATACCTTGTGTCCGTTAGGCAAAACGACGCATGAGATAGTGCAACAGCTGTGGTCATATGTTATTCACTAATCAAAGCTATTTCAGCTTTGCGGACGCGCCTGGATAAATCGGATAAATAGGGATCAACTGGAGATATCTTGTAACAACATCTGAATCGACGCATAACGTTAATTGCTGAACCTCTGAGTCGAAAAATGACCCTGATAAACGTACTGAAAACGGCAGGGAATGTGTTTTGCTCATGGGACAACTTCCATGACTGGTGGGCTTGTCGATAAGACCAATAAGCACACCGCGTGAGGGGCTCACTCACCGAGACTACCCTAGAAGCTTCACTAAGGCGAATGACAGCAAGATCAAAGCAGCCCATCAGAGACAACGCTTCTAAAAAGAAGGGAAGCTGTTCCTGTATAAATTGGAAGACAAGTGCTTGATTTTCGGCGCTGTGGCTCATTGCTTCAAGATGATATGGCCAGTAAAGACAGGCGTAGCGTAGGGCGCCAGATATCGCTGAATCATGCTGCGGTTAGAATCTGGTATCTCTGTATGTAATCTGGATGCACCTTTTTGCTCGCGTATCTCCGGATTCAGCTGTCGACGCATGAGTTTCAGGCATAATCCAGCTAGACGGCGGTGTGACTCTGCAGGGTCGACGTAAAAGTCCCCAGAACGAGACCTAGTTGATAGGTAGTCACGGAGGGACGAGTGGTATATCTGCACAGAACTTGGGGAGTCCATATGCGGGAGAGAAACGATGGCTGAAAGATGGGTGATGTGCTTCCGGACGTCGGTAGTGAGCAGGCTACAGATGTCAGACAGTGATAGGGGACTTGCGAGCGCAATGATGTCTGCCAGATACTCGACACCGAGTTGCCGATCCTCAACGTCAGGGTTGGCAATGATGTAGTGTAAACCGAGTCAATGTTGCCTAAGGTGAGATCCAGGGAACCAAGTTCGCCGCTGTACATGCTCAAAATGGCACTCAAGAAATCGTGTGGGCTGGAGGCTTCACGGATGAGTCGACAGATAGTTGCAGCGACAATAAACTGCCCTTGAGTCTGCTTCGCTAGCATCTTAACGGCATCTCCAGGAGGCCATGGCTGAGGGTGTAAGAATTCAAGTTCGCATACGTAGTAGATTTCTTCAAATGCGCATTGCAGATAAAGTTTGACGTCTTCGATAGCACAAAAAGACTCGACGTGGTAAGGATGCATGATGTCAACAATCTCTGGATGCCTTGTGAGAGCCTGCAGCTGAGAAGAGACCATGCTAGTGAAGAGAATACTGCAAATAGGGATGGTAGGATCCAGGAGAAGCTCGACCAACATGCGGACCAAGTCTCCGACTTGAACTCCGTGTCCCGCAATCCCTTCATCGGCAGTATCAAAGACCATCCCTTTGTTCGTTGACCAAACGAACCGAAGCTCTCTCAGGGGTTCGGCCAGCAGTTTGATGAACTGATCGCGACGAGACTTATGGGGGGAGAGTAAGTCAGGGTCGTGCCTGATGGCTTTGATTATAGCCTCTTTGGCACGGTGGTGAAGGAGGCCAATCTGGTATGCGAGGGTGAGGAAGACATAATCAGTGCTGCTCCTAGAGACTTCCTTGCGTGAGAAGAAGAATGTTGCGGCTAGCTGATCTCTGCTGCGAAGACGATCTGCGGTGGAATATGCAACACTCGATTTGCCCGAACCTGACCCCCCGAAGAGCCAAACGATCTTGCTGTCCTGCCGTATTAAGGACGCCTCCAGCGTTTTCAAGAGCTCAACGCGGGTGCCTGGAAGACATTGGGAGAAAGGACGGCGTTCGTTGGAGTCGTACTCTGCCCCTTGGGCAATCTGGCCGTGGAGTCTCCTCCATGCATCCTCGTTTGCTTGCTGGTCGAAGCTTGATCCTGGAGAGATAGGTAAATAAGAATAAGATGTCGCCGGGACTCGGAAGACAGGCCATCTGGCATACCTAGTGCAGACATGTCACAGTGGGATTCAGATATGGGGACGGTCAGGGAGACACCGTCGAGGACTAATATAAGGATGCGCTGCCAAAAATGCAGAGCGTCCTAGCGTGCCACCATCTATCCACAACAACACTGCTTCTGTTCCGGAGGGTCCGGAGGAAAGGTACTAAGGTTACAATCGATATTTGTGGAATTAAATTGCACGCGAACCTGTTGAAATGATGATTTTGTAATGCTATATATAGATGTTCGCCCTTTTCTTCGCACAAACCATCGCCTTCCACAAGTCCAATACTAGATCCCCGGCCGGCTCGACTGCTTCTAGGACCACATGGTGCGGGTTCAACGAGCGAGATGAAAAGATAGCGTGACGAGGCACTTGGAGTACTAAATATGTGGTCGATATTCGGCACTTGATCCTCAAGGGTGGTCATACTCAGCGGCCATTCCGCTGACTTCGAGTCAAAGCGAGTACGACCAAAAGCGCTGACTACTGTCCAATCCTAGCATCGCAAACGGTCCCCGTTGGGATGGGACCACCCTTGTTAAAAAGAGCGTCTGACAGCTCCCGCATCCTCGCAATCATCCAGTCATGCGTCCCGAGGGCCACCATGGCCTTGTCGTAGACGCGGGCGTACAACTCCTCGTATGCCTTAGAACACTGATCCTTGAATGGATATAACACTCGTTCGGTGTTGCGTTCAGCATCGGTAGGCTCGTGGCGATATCGCAGGCCAAAAATCTCCGCTATGTTGCCAAGTAGAGTTCGCAAAGGCGATCCTTCTAACCAGTCATCGGGAAGATACCGATCGCTTGCGGACAGGCGCAACTCTTTGGAGAGCCCGCCAATCTCTCGATCGCCCGTTTGCCATCGCTTTCGAAACAAGTCCTCAAGGTGTCGCTCTATTTTCCTTGGCTTGAGCCCACCCGGAATTCTACGAACTGACGTCCACGTTGCAACATGCAAGAACGACTCAAGATCGTCCTCCAAGACGTGCGTCTCCGTGCGAGGTTTTCTGAGCAGTCGTGCCGAAGCGAATTCCCAGGTACCCTGTTTAGCATCTCAGCGGGAAAGCGTACAAGACCACTAAATATCGAAACACTGACCGTGAATCCAACCTGTGTCTTCAGGCTGGCCGGATTGTTCATGTTCAGACAATGGTCCCAATCGATCAGCAGTCCTTCGCCGGTGGGTGATAATATGATGTTACCAGCGCTTATGTCCCGATGCAGGATTTTGGCCTTAGTGTACGCGTCCCTGTGGGCTAAAACGTGATATCAGTAGTATAATGCAGTTGGAATGGATGGTACCGACCCTCCAGAGCATCAGCCAGGGCTGAAAAAAGCTGATGCGGAGCCGAGAAATCATGCAAACTAGTGCCCACAACACCGAAGACTATCCTGTAATGGACGTAGCCGGACAATCGTAAACCCAGATATGGCTTGCTGTAGTCCTGCGTCCGCGTTCTCATGCCATGAGTGCTCAAGACGTCCCCGCTGCACTCCATGGGAGCGAGATGCGAGACATCATGCGACTTCAGTATCCGATAGATGTCCCCTTCCTTATCTGCTGATCGCGAATCGCGTCTCCAGGTATCCTTCATGAAAACCTTCTTCTGGCTAACTAGGTCCCAAAGAACGAAGGTCCTTGTCGAGCTTCCGATGAGTTCCCATGGCATGAAGTTGAGGCAAGGACCATAGTATATACGAGACGCTGGAATCGGGCTCGTACTGAGGCTGTGTTCGTTTTCGGTGGATAATGGTGGTGGTGACGAGTCATCGTGAAGTAGGTAGGCGAAAAGTCCTTCGTCTGATGGGAGTGCTAGTCCTCGGCGCACGGAGGCCGCATCTTCCTCGCTCAAGTCTGCCCGTGACACCGTCTCGTCAGCCCCCCGTTCCTCCCGCGACGCATTCGCAAACCTCCAGAAGAAGCCAGCGAGCAGCTCCGGTGCTATGGTCCAGTCGAACCGTCGTGATACTACCGCACCCGCACGGTCCCACCGGACCAACCGAGCATACTTCCCGAAAATAAGGGCAGAGAACGCGAAATTTCGGTACTGGGAGCCAAGCTGAGCGATAGCGTGGGCAAGCGCTCTCCCGCGAGTAAGCGTCCCCGATTCGTCTTCGCGTTCGAATGGACGGTCGTCGAGGTGGTCGCAGAGATCCTGTCCCGAAAGCTCGTCAGGAGGGTCCTCGAATGGGTCATCCTCTTCGTCAGCCGTGACTTCTATCCAGGTCTCCATCTTCGAGATGTCCGTGTCCACGTCGAGAGGGACGTCGACCTCGTAGACTGCGATGGCTGGTTTCACCTTTTGTTTGTACACTCGCCATCGTTTGTCGAATGATCCTGCTGTTTTGCAAATCCTCAGATTTCCGAAGAATGGGGCGAAAACCTGCGACTGCAGAATGATCATTGGTATGACCGATGCAAACAGTGACCGATCACGGACGTACGAAAGCCTCCCAGATGTTCATTCTCCCATCATCCCCACGGCCATTCTTTTGTACGGACTTGAGGTTGGATACATCGACTCGAGGCACGGAATAGGAAGTTGTCGGTAAGAAGTCATCCAAGAACGCATCCACCGGCATTGGACCGACGAACTTGTCACTAGCTTCAGATGTAAGAATATCCTCGAGATCTCCGCGTGACCATGTTTCTCGGGAAGGGTTACGCTCCTTATGAGACTTTTTTCTTCGACTATGTTGTTTCGGTGATGACATAGATGATGTGGCAAATGCGAGCTCTGGAGAATGAGTTAGTTGATACCCATCAGCAAATCTGAGCTATTACACGCCTATACGGACCCTTTCACAGGGATTTGACGCCGTTATGTGGAGAGCAGTAAGAAAAGAGAGCTTTTTAGGTTGTAGGAGCTGAATGGTAGTGAATGCATGCACCAACAAGCATGCGTCGCGTCGCGGTCGAGACGCGTGCGGATGACGCGGGCCAGAATTCACGTGACAATAATAGCGCTGTCGCCGTTTCGCTCATCCTCAAACCCGCACATCTAGCACATTAGCCAGCTACCCACTTGTCCTATGCCGAAATCGGTGCACAGCTCTCGAAGGAGGCGCGTTACAATGGAGAAAGAAGGCCCTGGCAGAATGCCTCCGCCCGGCCTCCTCGAGAAGGTCTTAACGCTGAATGCTCGCAACAAGTTCGTCGGCCCATTCCCCGCTGACACCTTCCTGGACACCTTCTTGCCTATGTCTTCCTGCTCTATACCGGATATCAACGAGGCTAGCTTTTCTCAGATCCCAAGGAAGAGAACATCTCACATGTTCAAACCTCTCGTACGTCCATGAACAGGCTTGGGACACACTACTATACAGTCACCCGCTCTTTACAGATAACCGCGGTTCGTCCATTCTGCTCTATGCTCAGGTTGTGCAGGACCACGGGAAGTAGTGGGGAGAAGTGGAGAGTGTACCAACAAGATGTGAAGCCACAAGTCGCGATGTATGACACCAGCGTCCCTCAAGACGTCGATACGGATATTTCGAGGATGGAGGCGTGGATGGAGGTCACTGCCCATGAAGAAGAGGACCCATTCGACGATCCTCCACCACAGCTCACGGGTGAAGACCTCTTTGCACACCTTCGAACACACCCCTTCGAGCGCGAAACCGAGCAGGGGATGCGCACTCGAGGTCGAACCCTCGCTCATGCCATCGCCCAGCTGGGATCGCAAAACCGAAACTTCGCCTTCTCGACAATTCTTTTTGGTCGATTTGCCCGCTTAGTGCGCTGGGACCGTGCCGGTGCGGCGGTCTCGCGACGATTCGACTACACCAAAACGCCTGAGCTGCTCGCCAAGTTCTTCTGGAGATTATCGCAGGCGTCACGGGACAGTCGGGGATCGGACGAATCGGTTTCGCCTGCAGATTTGGACAATGAAGTTGCGGCTACGATACGACAGCAGCTCGATATGCCTCCAGACGAGCAGCTATTTCGCTATGAGATTCACGATGACGCAGATCCAATCCCATCTACTTCGTCCGGCGGAGCCGATGAGCACGGGCGCAAACCCTCGACCACATCGCGTTGCTACTATGGCCCTCGGTTCGACTTTATGCCTTGGGATCTGACGGGGAGCTCTACGCGAACTGCCGTCTTGTGGGACTTGACTACCGGGAAGAAGGTCTTCCTGAAAGACCTGTGGAGACCCGACTCGACCTCGGCAGAGAAGGAGGGCGACATCTATCGAACGCTTCAATCACACAATGTCCCGCATATCGCACCTATGGAGAGGAGTGGAGATGTGCCCAGCATTCACGGCGCTAGAACTCAGACGCAGGATTACAGCGAACAATATCTTGGCATACTAATATCCGGTTACGTTCATTATCGCCTCACCCTCGGTGTCGTAGGGAAACGACTAAGCCAGTTTTCTTCGCCCAGTCAACTGGTCTCGGCTTTGGCTGATGCTTTAGAAGGTCAGTAGTTCGATCCATGATACGTGCATGTCACTCAACCTCGCTTCCAGCACACAAGGGGGCATATGAATCGGCCAAGATCCTCCATCGAGATATCAGCGCGGGAAATATCATTCTATCGCCGACTGGCGAAGGTCTTCTCATCGACTGGGATCATTGTCTCAACATGGATAGCCCGTCATATGAGGAGGCACAATATGGGATATCAGTGAGTGCCGCGGTAATCTACTTTGAAGGCTATACGCTGATCACGATCACCAGGGCACTTGGGAGTTTATCTCCGGACGTCTCCTCATGGAACCCGACAACGAGATACACACACTACAGGATGACTTGGAGTCCTTCTTGCACGTTGCGACGTGGACCTCCGTTGGCGGAATTCATGGCAAACTGTCGTCCGAGGAACGGGAATATTACCTTGACCAAATCTTCCGCGACAAGCAAAATATCAACGGTCGGGAAGTGGGAGGCACCTGGAAACACCTGCGTCTCATAAACGAGAATTGCTGGGGACCCGATAATTGGCTTCCTGACCATTCTCATCTTCTTCTCATGTTACGCAAACTAGGCAGCACCTTTGGCCTAAGGTATCGCAAGCCCCCCAGCGATGAGGAGCGCAGAAAGTACCGTGTGGCTGGAGAAGAACTTAGGGCCACTCTTCCTGAGCTCTATGAGACCCTCTATGTCTGCGTTTACGACAAGGCTATGGCCGCGATCCAGACGCATGATTGGATGATTGAGGTATTAAGAGAGGGGTCAAAAGCGATGGAAGAGTTGGACGATCAAGTTCTCACGACAGCGACCAACAGTGACAGTGGTTCAGCGTTGATAGCTTACCCCATTAAATCTGATTCTCGCGAGAATGAACGAGTGCATAGGAAGCGGTTGGAGCAATCGCCTTCCCTCCCAGCTGAGGATCAACGTCTGAGGAAGAAGGTGAAGCAGGCTTAAAAGTCGCGGATATCGTGCTCACCTGTGCAAGCGGAGCCGCCCGGTTATGCAAGAGAACGCATCCCCTCCCCTCGTCTTATCGGAAGGTTCTTGACATACTTCTTGCTCGTCACGTTTCGCTGCAATGCCATCCTTAGTTATAGCAGGGTTATTTAGAGGCGAACACAGCATCCAACCGAGTGTCGGCTGCACGTCCGTCGTCGCTAGGGACATCTCGCTTGGGAGAGCGTCCCGATCTTTGCGATTATCGGTGGTTACTTCCGTTCAGAGTCGGAACCAGAGGTCTACTTTAAGTTAAGTTAATCAGATAGAATACTAGGACGTCGACGGGTTCGACTCACTCTACCAATGGGCTGGACGGTATGGCCAGACTCTGACTCCATAGTACTAGTACTGGCTGTGGACTCAGATGCATACTTATGCCCTTGCATATGCTTAGACAAAAACCGTCCAGGTTTTCAGTCGGACCAGGCAATCTTGGGTTCCAACAAACTTTCAAGCTTACCTTTAAATCATAGTGCAAGTTTGACGAAAGAAAGTAACTCAAAACGGCGGGGCAATTCAAGTTGTTCAGCAGGTTGCAGCAAGGTAACATCACGGTTGAACGTTGAGGCGTTGAAGCTTTGAAGCAACTTTGAAGTAGTGTTGCCGCGGCTCGGCTCGGCTCGAAGCTGAACTGTTTCCTCGTAAAAATAACACTTGAGTTTTGTAGCGTAAGGTCATGTTTTGAAGCGACGACCGGACAGCGACGATGGCAACTATGACATAATTATCACCTCACTAAATATTTTGTTGCCTCTGCTGTAAGCCCATCAAATCAGCTTGAGCCAGCTCCCGAGCCACGGCAACACTACTTTGAAGTGTGCCGGCGATATTTGGCAGTTGTTTGGCAGGCTGTACGCGACAGATTTGTCACGTGGCTTGGCCAACGCGCATTGGCGGCCCCGCCGAGTTGACGCTCGCACGACACACCTCTTGAACTCGCGCAGTCAACCCCTATAGGCTCTCTTCTCTTGTTGACTATAAAACGACGTGAACAGGCTTTGTGAGGTACGACATGCGCTCGACTATCCTGTCGTGTTACTTCTTACGAATTAGCCTGACGTTGAGAACAACCGTAGATCTAACACGCTTAGCAGACCGCTTCATCCATGACAACACTACCACAACACGATCGAAGAAGCCGCTCCCAGAAGAGCCGCAAGCGGTCCCGCAAAATAATGCCACCCGGAGCGCTGGAGGAGATCTTGACGTCAGACACGAGCGACAAGTTTGTCGGTCCAATGCCGGTGGATGCGTTCTTGAACGATTTCTTACCCACATCTTTCTGCGCCATGCCACGAGTCGAGGAATGTGACTTCAAGCCAACATGTGATGACGGTAGTCAGGATAATGAGGAGAGTAGGGAGGCAGTCATGCTGGACTTCCTCGTACGTCCGTGGTTAATCCCTGTCTACGTCGTTCGGTATTATAACCACTCCACAGATGAAAGGTTTCGCTCCATTCTTCGGAAACCTTAGGGCATGCAGAACAAATGGATCGTATGACAAAAGATGGAGGGTGTATAGGCAAAAGGTGAGGCCAGCCATCGCAGTCTACGAGGTCGACGTCCCTCTCGATGTGGACACGGACATCTCGAAGATGGAGACCTGGATAGAAGTCACGGCTGACGAAGAGGACGACCCCTTTGAGGACCCTCCTGACGATCTTTCGGGGGAGGATCTCTGCGACCACCTCGACGACCGTCCATTCGAACGCGAAGACGAATCGGGGACGCTTACTCGCGGGAGAGCGCTTGCCCACGCTATCGCTCAGCTTGGCTCCCAGTACCGAAATTTCGCCTTCTCCGTCCTCATTTTCGGGAAGTATGCTCGGTTGGTCCGGTGGGACCGCGCGGGTGCAGCAGTGACGCGACGGTTCGACTGGACCACAGCACCGGAGCTGCTCGCTCGCTTCTTCTGGAGGTTTGCGAATGCGTCGCGGGAGGAACGGGGTGCTGACGAGACGGTGTCACGGGCAGAATTGAACGAAGAAGATGCCGCTGCCGTGCGTCGAGGGCTGACGCTCCCATCAGACGAAGAACTTTTCGCCTACCTACTTCACGATGACTCGCCACCGCCACCATTACCCACCGAGAACGAACATGGCCTCAGTACGGACCCGATTCCAACGTCGCGTATTTACTATGGTCCTCGTCTCAACTTAATGCCGTGGGAACTCACCGGCAGCTCGACAAGGACCTTCGTTCTATGGGACCTAGTTGGCCAGAAGAAGGTTTTCATGAAGGATACCTGGAGACGCGATTCGCGATCAGCAGAGAAGGAAGGGGACATCTATCGGATATTGAAGTCGCACGATGTCTCGCATCTCGCACCCATGGAGTGCAGCGGGGACGTCTTGAGCAGTCACGGCATGAGAACGCGGACGCAGGACTACAGCAAGCCATATCTGGGTTTACGATTGTCCGGCTACGTCCATTACAGGATAGTCTTCGGTGTTGTGGGCATTAGTTTGCATGATTTCTCGGCCCCGCATCAGCTTTTTTCCGCCCTGGCTGATGCTCTTGAGGGTCGGTACCATCCATTCCAACCGCATTTATCATACTGATGTCACGTTTTAGCTCACAGGGACGCGTACACTAAGGCCAAGATCCTGCATCGAGACATAAGCGCTGGCAACATCATATTATCACCCACCGGCGAGGGCCTGCTGATCGATTGGGACCATTGTCTGAACATGAACAATCCGGCCAGCCTGAAGACACAGGTTGGATTCACGGTCAGTGTTTCGATATGTAGCGGTCTTGTACGCTTTCCCGCTGAGATGCTAAAACAGGGTACATGGGAATTCGCTTCGGCACGGCTCCTCAAAAGCCCACGCACGGAGACGCACGTCTTGGAGGACGATCTTGAGTCGTTCTTGCATGTTGCAACGTGGACGTCAGTTCGTAGAATCCCGGGTGGGCTCAAGCGAAGGAAAATAGAGCGATACCTCGACGAAATATTTCGAGAGCGACGGCAAACAGGCGACCTCGAGACAGGAGGTATCACCAAAGAGATGTACATGGCAACGAGAGAGGGCTATCTTCCCAATGACTGGTTAGAAGGATCGCCCTTGCGGACTCTGCTTGGCAACATCGCAGATACGTTCGGCATACGATATCGCCACGAACCTACCGATGGCGACCGCCATGCCGAACGAGTGTTATTTCCATTCAAAGATCGCCATCCCGAGGTATATAAGCAAATATACGCCTGTGTCTACGACAAGGCTATGGTGGCCCTCGGGACGCATGACTGGATGATTGCGAGGATGCGGGAGCTGTCACATGCACTCACAGATAACGGCGAGTCCACACGGACAGTGGTCATTCATTGTGATGACAGTCGTAGGCAAGAATCAAACAAAGCGTCTGTCTCCGAGCCAAGAGAGACGGGTAAGCGTCTCAGAACAGTTTCTCTAGACTTTTCAGGAGATTTACAGCGTTTGCCGAAGAAAGTCAGGTTGTGTTAGCACTTATATGTTATTAGTTAGTATATGCGTAGCTTCTCACCTTACGTACAGATAGTGCTAGTCATTGTAATTCCCGATTATTAGGCGCCGTCTTGATCGATTATGCTGATGAGCTTGATAAGCAACCAGCTGTGTGCATGAACTTCGGCTTTGGCTCCTTTATCCCTACCATAACCGACGACGTCGCCATGAACTGCGTAGCGGAAGAAGCCTCTGACTGAGCACGCGTTAACGTCTGCTACGATACTGGCCGGAAACCACTTCGTACAGTACTGTAAGCCAACGCGTACAAACCGTAGTTACTCGCCCCTCAGGCCTCAGGACTGAACCATTTCCAGGTCCATCGTACCCTACGAAGCGTAACCTCCCTTATCCAGCAAAATCCTTCATGGATTCTGGTGCCAGTGATCAATGGGCTTCCATCGCCAGCTCCCCCGCACCCTCAAGCCCTTCAAGTATCGACGAACACCCATTGCCGAACGAAGGCAGCTACGGCACTCAGTCAGACACTGGAGAGCATCCAAACCACAGCGACGACTCTCGTGCTTCTTCATCGGACCTTCACCAGACCCCGCCGCCTCGTGTAGCCCATGCAAAGGCGTTGCCTTACAATAATCACACTCCCGTGAGGTACAAACTGGACGGCCATACAGCATTCAACTCCAAAACCTCTAATGAAGATGAAGAACTTATCGGCAAACTTCTGCTTATGGAGGCGGAGAAAGTATTGTGCGGACCGATATCGGCGACAAAATTCATCGATGATTTTTTGCCAGTGCCTGATAGCGCTGAAGAAAGGGCTTCAGCGCCGCCCAGATACGGCCAAACCTTTGATAGAACTAAGACAAAGGAGAGAGACATGTATGCACCGATCGTACGTTCGCCAGTACCCTCAAAGTTATATCATACATTGATCCGTCGATCTTCGTATGCTATTTGTTCAGATGACATACATCGATGGTCTTCTAGGGGAAAAAACGGACCTGAAGACGCAGAAGACAGCAGACAAGACTGATCCTAATCGACTTGTACATGGGCGCGGTGTTAAGCCCGACCTCGCAATCTATAAAGGAGCCAACACCAAAACCGATTTCGAGCTCATGGAATCGTGGTTTGAAGTCAAGAGTACAGAAGCCGAAGATCCGTTCGTCAGTGATTTCGGCTCGGAGCCCGAACCCGAACCCGACTCTGAATCTGGCTCTGGCTCTGGGTCCGACTCCGACTCTGACTCCGGCTTCGTCAAGAAGAGATTCCTCAAGGACACGGTCCTCGGCAAGAACTCGCTCATTCAGCTTCTCAGATATGCGATTGGTCATCTTGGGGCCGGTTTCCGGTGCTTTTCTTTCTCCATACTTTTCGCGGGGCGCTACGCACGCCTCATTCGATGGGATCGAGCTGGTGCAGTTGTCTCAGAACAGATCGACTACACTGATGAAGGCGGCCATGACTTGCTGAGCAGATTCATATGGCGCCTTTCCCGCGCATCCCCCAAACAGCGTGGTATCGACACCACAGTCGATAGTGCTGGATCCTTCCTCTCTGATTCAGAGATCGAAGATATACGACAGCAGCTCAGCCTCCCTCCCGGTACAAAACTGTTTCGGTATCTTGTGCACAATGACGGTGATATGAAGCACTCTTCATCAGTCCTACGTGCGCCGCCGGAAAACCTGTACATCTACTATGGGCCTTCTTTCCCGACGACTCCACAGTCACTTCATGGGCGTTGTGGGAGGACCGTCCCGGTAGTGAGCGCCCAATCTAAGCAGCTGGTTCTACTGAAAGAATCATGGAGGGTTATCTCCCGCAACATCTATCCAGAGGCTGAAACGTATCACCGTCTACATGAAGTGGGTGTCCCTCATATTCCTAGAGTGGAAGCAAGTGGCGATATTCGGTATGATGACGGCGAAGAGCAATCAACCGACTCACAGAATTATGCCGGTGCTTCTGGTGACATGAAGGAGATGTCGAGTCACGTCCACTACCGTCTTGTCTTAGATGTGGTGGGACGTGAAATCACTAATTTCGAGTTCGCGCAAGATATGGTAGCGGCGGTGGCAAACGTTCTTGAAGGTAAGCAAGTTCAGCTTAGACTGCACGTTCTCATTTCTCTTTTGTTGACGATTGGATTGTCAGCGCACATGACGGCTTACCAAAAGGCTGGAATTCTACACCGAGATATCAGTGTTAACAATATGATATGGAATCCGTCGACGGGAAAGGGTAATCTTATCGACTGGGATACATCTTGTGACGTGAATAGGGGCGGTATACCGAAGAGGCGGCAAGGGCGAACGGTTAGTACCCTCCAAATTAATTATAAATATTGTTTCATCTTTCAATGCTGACCATCGCGTCTTTTGCCTGCTCAAAGAGTTGCTGGCAGTTCGTCTCTGCAAAGCTCTTGTTAGACCCAGAAGCCTTTCAGGGGCTCGAAGATGACCTGGAATCTTTTCTCCATGCATTGACCTGGGTATCGGTGCGATACGTTGACGGTGGCATCGATGGAAAACAACGTGGCAAATGGTTATATGATGTTTTTGACCAGCGCGAAGTGAAGGATGGAAGAGTTGTGGGGGGCACAGGCAAAAAAAGTAATCTTCGATCCAGAGGCAATTGGTTACCTGTTGGGTGGCTTGCCCAGTCGCCGCTGGCCGCGCTTCTGATCGACTTAGCGAATGTGCTGGGTGTACGCTATCGGACTGCACCCACCGAGTGGGACCACGTGGCGGACACGCTCCTCCGTTTGTACGAGCCAGAAATTGCTGCGCTAACAACGACAAAGCAGTACGAGAACGACCAGGAGCAGATCAGGACGCACACTTGGATGATACAGACTATTCAAGCAGCCCTCGCAAAGGAAGGGTGGGAGATGGCTGTCCGAATGAAGGAGCTAGACCTTATTTCTTCGAACTTTTCACCGACTCACAAACAGAAGAAGGCGCAAAAGAAGCGATTCCAGCAGAGCGATATGCAAAGGGCTAATTCGAAGAGCTTTGAGGAGTCTGCAAGCTCTCAGAGTATTCATAGTATGAAGCGGCGAGTGGATGACGATGACGATGAGGACGAGAAGGAGGCGCCCAGAAAAGCGAAGCGGCATAAAAAGTCTAAGAAGACAAAAACAGTGGTTCACAGGAGGGCTGCGACGAATTAGTACGGAATCCGGTAGTCTAGTGCGACTTCTTATCGTACTTCACGATAAAGTAAATAACCTACATATACAATTTGGAGTGTTCTTGTCAGCACAGCGAGTATGGGGAGTAAGAAAGATGAGACAATGGAGAAAACAAGAAGGGGAGGGAGGAATACATTCATCTAGCAGGTCGTGAGCAGCACATCGTACCGAGGGATGTGAACACAAAGCGGGATGAACCCCATCCGCGTGACTTTAGCTACGAACACCCTCTCCTCTTCTGCCGTCACCATGGGTTTTGGGCGTTTCGAGGTGCGTTCGCGGCCATGTTGGAACCTAAGATCGTCGTCACCTTAAAGTCATGAGAGGTGATGAACACATGCGTACCATTCGATCCATATTCGTCCGACTCGGATCCCAAATCGTCGCCGTCGCCTTCAACGCAAATGAAACCGTGCTTCGAACATTTCGAGCTGGACGCATCTTGGAAAAGACTAGATCAATCTGATACTTGCCATGCTCTCGAGCGCGCCTCTACTACACTCCGAGCCTTTTTGCACCTTGCACCCCGGGCCTCCGCAAAGCCAGGTCGCGTTTTGCCTAGTCTATAGGCTAATTTTTGACAGCGCCCTTGTTGGTCGAGCTGTAGAAGTACCTGCGGAGGACGAACGCCGTCATTGACAAGAATCAACTGCTCTACGGGGTTAGCACATCTTTGATCGGGGAAAATACCGGCTAAGTTGCTGCGAACGCAGGCCACGACCAGCAAAAACAGAGTCGCACACAGCAGGAGCATCACGACAGTACTCGTTGAGCACCGCCGTATGCCTTAGAGGTGGTGCAAAGCTGTTCCTCTTAGCTGAACTCAGTCCCGAGCTGAGTAGTCGAGCCTCCATCCGGGGGCGATGTGTGAGCTCGAGAGGCATGGGAAGAGACCCAAAGGACGGCTTTGACGCTGGCTCACCGGGCAGGCGCACACCTATAACAGAAATATACTTGTTGCAAGCATATCCGAAGCTCCACGCAAAGCGCCTAGGAGCGAAGGTCGCGGAGCGAGCACGATGGTGTTGCGACTTTCATTCAGAAAGAAACATGAAACGCCGCGGCTCAAGAGGCAGCGTCATAACACCTACTCGCTTGAAAAGAGGCCGCGTTTAGACTGCGGGTTGACCTTTGCAATGCGTCTATAGAAGGGCTTCGACGGAGTACATGATTGCGAGTCCAATGGAGTCCCCCTACGTTGGCGGTATACCGTGTCTGCATAGGTCATTCCGGAGTGGTCTTCAAGAATCGACGTTCCACGCGTCTCTTTCACCATTACTGTCATTCTTCCGCCAACCTCATTGAACCGAATTAAACTCCTTTCCAACCTACTGAGTCAAAATCGGCTCGAGCGCAGATAAGTTGACACGTAAACTGGCTAGGCGAAAGCTATCCCGCGTATGTCTTTTGGGTTTGAAGTCATAGGGCGACTCGGGTGGGTGGAAATGGGCATGCTGGGGGTGTAATCGCAAACTAGATTCCCATGTTTGTCTCGTGGGTACTGCATGGGTGACCAGCACGAGCATCAGTACCGGATTGGTGGAATGGGCTCGGCACGGATAGTCGAGAGGTCGACAGATGAGTCTACTGCATCATCGATCTCGCCAATAAGGACGCTGAGCGCGGATGAAACGCGTCAAAAATCACTGTTTGTGCGAGTATGACAGAGTGTACGTACATCATGTCACCTTTCACCAGGTAGAGGCCCAATGGTATCTCTTCTACGCCCTCCTCAAGACTGTACACGCGTTCTTTCGAGTCAGAAAGGACTACATTCGCTTTTTGATCAAAACCAGCCAGGACTCCCTACGGACGTATAGAAAACGGCGTTGAGTATATGCGGCACATAGACGAACTGAGGGAGGGGACGCGTACTACAATGGAGCGGCCATCTTGGAGGACGAGGAGTACGCGGTCTGAGTGAAGTCAATGTGTGAGCGCAGCGCTAGTAATGACATTGGATGAGACATACGATCGACATATCCCTGCAAGCTGGACATCTCGAGGGGATGCGCAAGGAGACCTGCAGGTTAACCCAGACGGGCGTCGGGATACTGCTCATGTTGACGTGCCTGGGGTCCCTTGCACCACACGTGCCACGTGGGCCGCCGGCTCCGACGGGGTCCCTGACATCGGCGAAAGCAGACCGAGCTGGCCAATAATACACTCCAGCCCAGACTAACACACCTCCTTCAATTGCAAGGGGCTTTGCATCGCTTTCGTTCAGTTAGTCGCTCACTAACCGCCTCTCCTTATCTCCTCTCCCACTCCTTTCTCTTCCTCGGAGACAAGCCCCCTGAATCCATCTTCTCCTTTGCCATGTCATTCAACGAGAAGAGCTACGAAGAGGACTCTTCAGTGACTCCAGAGCAACGCGAACACCTCCTTCCCTCCTCTTCGACGTCCTCACCCTCGCCCCCCTCATCCAGCCGTAGCGAGGATGACTCGCTGCCCTCGCCTGCTATGCAAAAGGACTCGAAGACCAGTCGTCTCGGAGCTGCTGCCATCATTCCGATATGGATCATCCTCTCCGCGTCTGTCATCATCTTCAACAACCATATTTACGCCAACTATGACTTTCCATACCCCATCTTCCTCGTCACATGGCACCTCGCTTTTGCTGTGAGTTCTGCTCTCATTCCTTGAATTGCAACGCGCCCTTCTCTACCTCCGCACCTTCGGTTGCTTGCGAACGGCGATCGTTACCCCTCAACAACTCACCTCCAATCGGACAAGTTATGCTGATGGATGACGTGCTTTGTAGGCTACAGGAACTCGCCTTCTCCATCGCTTCACGCACCTGCTGGATGGTGTAAACGACATCCACATCTCAAGAGACATGTACCTCCGCTCTATCCTCCCCATAGGTGCCCTATTCTCAGGCTCCCTGATCCTCTCAAATACGGCGTACCTCTACCTCTCAATCGCCTATATCCAGATGCTCAAGGCATGTCCTCCTGAGTTTTCATAGTCATAGAGTTCGCTAATTTAATATCTACCCCATTCTGCTTCCGCGTCCGTCGCCTCACCATTGCCCCTGTGCCTGTCCCCTACATGACGACACATGCAGTCCTTCAACCCTGTCGCAATCTTACTCATCTCGTGGTCCTTTAACCTCTCTGAACCGAACAAGAAACTCGCTGTCATCGTGTCCATGATCTCCTCCGGCGTGGCTCTCGCCTCCCGAGGCGAGATGCACTTCAATATCGTCGGGTTTCTCATCCAGGGCGCCGCCGTTGGTGTACGTGCCTTGTTTTGCCTTAAGCGCTTAAACTTTCTCGTTTTGTTCGTGCTATGTTTAGCACCTATGTGCCTTAATTCTCTATCTCTTCTATTCACGTCCAGCCATGACATTACGCTGACTAACATCGCCCCTTGTTCGCATCCGCACAGTTTGAAGCATGTCGCCTGACGCTCATCCAAGTCCTCCTGCACGGCCTCAAGATGGACCCGCTCGTCTCGCTGCACTACTACGCGCCCGTCTGCGCCATCCTGAACCTCTGCATCCTGCCCTTCACCGAGGGCCTCGCACCGTTCTACGCCGTGCGCAATCTCGGCCCGTTCATCCTCGCGAGCAACGCTGCCGTCGCGTTCGCGCTCAATGTCTCCGCCGTGTTCCTCGTCGGACGGGGCAGCGGGCTGGTTTTAACGCTTTCAGGGATTTTCAAGGTTGGTTTTGCTCTTTTTCCTCAAAAGACACAGAGGCGTGGATGGGCTTGATGCTGACAATTTATGACGATCTCAGGATATCTTGCTGATCGGAAAATCCGTGACTTTTGACGGGACGTCCCTTTCGCCCATGCAGGTAGTCGGTGCGTACAGTCCCATACAAGCCACTTGTCGAAGCAGGACTCTTACTCTACCGGGACAGGTTATGGCATCGCCCTCGTTGGCCTCGTGCTCTTCAAGCAGGCCGGTGGAAGATAAATACACTGTTATAGACAACGTCGCCCTGCGAAATATTACTATTGCTACCATCTCCAGTTTTGTACACATACATACCCAGATTACGCCTACGATCCGTCCACTTTAGAGCCCGCCTGGCGAGCCGACTGCCCAAAACTGGACCCAAACACTCGAGCGACTTACACTACAGCATGGCGCGGGAGGCCTGGCTGCCGAGCGTCTGTGGTGCTTCCGCCTTGCTTTACTTTATTTATTTCGGTATTTTTAGCTTAGAAGTGGTAAATAGTGACTTGCTTTACCAACAGAGCACAGATTGCAAGGCGCGGCTAGACATCGAAAGGGCTACAAGTCTGCATGGCATTGAAGGCTACAACTCGATAGTAAAATCGTCTAAACACCTAATGCATGTACCCAACAGTTTGAAAGATAACATAATCTAGATCTCCACCTAAATCATACGAACTCCACTCCACCCACCAATCGTTCGCCCAGCGTCCTCCACAGTCTCCCCTAACAATAAAGTCCTGGCACTCCGTCCAGGCGATCTAAACAGCATCATCCGAATTCTCCATATCCGACGAATCATCAAACTCCCCCCGCATCTCCTCGAGCCCCATCTCATCGTCGTCATGGGCGCTCTCGCGCCTCTCATAGTCGCGCGCGGCGAACCGACCACGCGCGCCGCCTTCGATCTCGGCCGCTTTCTGATCCTTGGCCTGCTGCGCGGGCCGGGCGAACTCGGTGGCCGAGGACACGGCCGACAGCGGGGGCGAGCGGACAGGGGAGGGTTCGCGGGAGCGCAGGAGGTTCAGGGCTGCGGGCTGGATGACGCGGTAGGCGTGCACGTTTCGGGCGTGTTCGTTCTCTACACGGACTTTAAAGAAGGATTGTCGTCAGCGGAGGTCTTCTTTGGAGCATGTCCAAGCGGTGCTAGTATGATACGTACTCAAGTTCCACATGATACGGCGCACCACCTCCAGGAAGGCGAACATGAACGACCGTACGTTGAGGTTAAGACCTCCGGGCGGGATGTAGAACAGGGCAATGCATCGGATCATGACGTTTGCCACCATCAGAAAGTAGAGCCATATCTGCACGATGGCGTTGTAGTGAGAGGCTGGGTCTCACGAGAGAAGGGATTGGCCTTAAGTCTCACCGGAGAACAGCGGAAGGTTAAATCGTCGCGAAGGAACCTGGGCTTCGCGTTCTTCCGCAAAAACGCCCAGTCCATCAAGAGGTCCCAGCTCGCTCGATAGAGGCCGCTAATGGCCGTGATGAGCGTGAAGACGGCAAGCGTGCTTCCGCTTTCAGGAGCGCCTAAAACACGGTCAGTCCAAAGATAACTGTCGACATCAACGCACACCGTACCTGCATGACGCCAGATGAAATAGACACTAGAGAGGACGGAGACTCAGAATGACAGCTCTGGGGATCTGCACACAGAAATATGATGACGCACAAATTGGCCGCTACCGTTGACGCGTATTTCCCGCCCTAGCTTCAGAATCAACGTCTGGGCTTTGAAGTGGTGATGAACGACCTACGTTTACAAGATGGACACGCATAGTGTAGTCCGAGTCACGATACCGGCGGATGCATTGGATTAGGCGGATAGTCGCGGGTACAGAGTTCAGGAAGGGCGTGCGCCAGTGCGCACTAGTTGCCTGTAGTCGCCATGAGCAAACTCTAACACAGTTGAAGACGACGATACAAAGCAGCACATACACATTGATCGTACACATCCGGCCCCCATCCATTTGCATACGTACATCCCAGAAAACCGAAGTTATAGAACGAGAAAGAGAGGGAGTTCAGTTCGTCGGCGATGACTGTCGGAACTCTTCAGCATCTCCTTACAGTCAGGCAGATAAGTCACTCACAGAAATCACGAAACTGAATAAGACGATGTTTAAGTGAGAAAGCCCCAGTTCAAGAAAGCTAGACCGTACCTCCACAGGGAAAACACCCGGCAAGAACACCCTAGTAAGCGAGCGCAAGAACCACCAGCGTGCCGAGGGTGCAATGACAGGGAACGGGTTGATCATGATCAGCACCGTAATTACGATCCAGATGAGTGGCCACGTAGTTGGCGCAATGACGTTCTGCCCAGCAAACGAGAAGGATAGATAGAAACACTGAGGGCCGATGTCAGCTCGATCAGGCGGCGGGAAAAGTGCAGATGGCAAACTTACGCAACATAGTAGGAGTAGCAACAAGGCGGGAAGCTCGGCATACTGGCGGTAGGACAAAGCGCTGCGCGGGCTACATGGACATCAGTCAGCGATCGATCCTGTTGATGGAATTCAGCAACGGAGAGCATACTTGAGCTCAAAGATGAACGCATAGTTGATGCGAGCGGTCCTCCATGCAATCAAGTCGAGAGAACTAGAGTCACGAACCCTTAGTCGATCATGTGAGCGGTAATATATAACACCCACTCACAATAACAGCCCGAATAACACGGGAAGCAACACGGTACCATACACCTGCAGCAAGGCACCGAACTGCGGAAAGTTGTCCCGAGTTGCAGGATCGAGGGCTATTGAAATTATCCGAATGTCAACCTTCAAACCCACATTTATCTACAAACCATTTCCCCTACCTCTTTGCATTCCCAGGATGAAGAAGGGAGCAGCGAAACCGAGACATATGCCTGTTCGGAACGTTGTTCCATCTGGTCTAAATTTAGCGTAGTGCGCCAAACAGAGTCTGAGATGAGCTCATATGACGTACGAGTAGCTTGGGGCGCCTGGTTGGTCGCGCGCAGATGCTTCATCGCGTCTTTACGCGAGCCCCGGGCGAAGTGAGTCGCGAAGAGCTCTTCAATGTCTGCACATGGAATAGAGTGCGTCAGAAGGAGAAGCAGACAAGAAGCCAACGAAGAGGGTTGTTAACCTTGCTGGATCTTCTGGACTTGAGTAGAGGACACAAAGTCAAGCTTGTTAACTCTGGTCATGTATGCGGTGGACATGAAGCCCTGCATGATAACACGTGGGTGAGGCGAACAGCACGCATGTAAAGACTATGCCACTCACGTTCGTGAGTTTGTCGTATTTCTTCATAACTTTGGCCGCAGCCGTCCTGTTCTCGTCCTGAGGAGACACGTTAGGTGACAAGAGACTGGATAGATAAAGGCTGATAACGTACCCTGAACGACCTCAACAGCCCCAACATCTTGTACAACTCCAGCAAAGCCACCCGCAACTCCCGCTTCCTGGTTGCGAAGTCATCGTCGACAAGTTTCTTTTTGAATTGTGATCTCCTCAGCACGAGAATCCTCTTCCATGCAGGTGAGCCGGAATTGGAGCGTGACGCGTGCTTCTGCGCAGATTTTGCATTCGCTTGTTGGGCCTGTCGCACAAGTGTTTCGAGTTTATCGACGAGGACGGAAAGACCCGACGCAGCCTCCGCCTCGCGCTCCGCAAAGAACGAGTCGACCTTGTCAACGTCTACTTGGAGATGGTCGAAGAAGACCTGATGAGACTCGGGGAGGGCACGGATGCGCTGGTCCAGGGGCGCGTTCAGTAGGTGCGTGCTCGAGCCGGCGGCCAGTGTGGAAGCCTCAGCCTTGTCCCGATCGACGGGATGGACATGCCGGAGGTCCTTTTTGAGGCGTTTGTAATTGATGTATGCGCGTCTCCACTCTGTAAGTTTTCCAGTTTGAGTGCTTCGCCGGACAACAGAGCATCCATGTAACGTACCAGGAATGGCAGACTTTTCAAGGTGTCTTCCCAAGAGTCAGTTTGGTTCTATAGGTTGACAGGCTGTCAGACATACCTGGCGAACTTCATCGTGCCAAGGGCGCAAAGTATTGGGTCGCGGTGGAAGGTTTTGGAAAGGACAATGTGCGGTCCGCCTGGTCTAGGCATGCCGATGTATGTCCATGTTTACAGTCTCCATGACGAAATTGCCCCTATCTACAAGAGTACTCGTTCAATACAGTGGAGGAGGACAGGTCGTGCTGGAAGATCATAGCCTTCGACGAGGACGCGTCTCGGTCAAAACGCATCGTGACACAGCTAGGAGGGGCTATTGGAATTCCCGAGAAATCCCTCGGTTTACCTTTATTTGGCGGTGAATTTGATGAGCATAGTATGGCCTCGAAGCCTCGCGTCCTCTCAAGCCAGCGGCTTCCGGCAGCTACTTCACATTTACAAAAAGATGCAAGCGGAACCACAGACTGCTACATTTATAGGATCGCCGTGGGCTACGACCCATCCTATTCTCTTTCTGCAACCATTCCTCTTACAAGCCCTTTTCGTCGAACCCTTATATCACGAACTATCGAGCAGGAGATCTTCGTGTCAGATAAAATCAAGACTAGACATAATAAAATGCTGTATCAGGTACTCAATAAGAAAGTTCCACAGAGATACCCGACTCGCGAATGACGTTCCAGTGACTATGGGTCAGCAAGCTGTCATTTCCAGCGTGAACGGTAAGCTTCTTCAACCCACTGCAACTGACGCTAGCAGACCTCGCACTCAGACACTCCAAGAAACAATACATGCCCAAATCGATTTCGTTACCCAACTGGGGTCCTCGCAAGACCAACTCGCCCAAACATTTCACCGGAATATGGCCATCTCCTCGGGGCATCAACGCGGCTGCCAAGGCAGACAGGGACGCATCGCGTACTTCGAGCATATGAAGAGTCTCCATTGCGTCAAGGAGGTTGCACAAGCCCTCTGACGAGAGGTCGGTAGATTCGACAGAGATGCGTGCATACAGTGCGGACCGCAGAGAGAACGTCTCCGCAAGGCTTGACATGACCGAGTCGGCAGGTGCTAGGTCTCCCGGATCGTCTCCGAGACCTATTGCTTGCTTACACGCAAGATAGAGGGAAGGGGAAGAGTGGACGAGCCCAGAGACGGTGAGGTCTCCGGCCCTGTACCATTGAGCGGTCGTTTCGGGAGGTAGCACTCCTTCTCGGAACAGCTCGAGTAGCCACGAGCGTTCAACTGCGGCTTTTGACCATGCAGCGAATTGATAAGTTGCTCCTGCTTCATCTGCACCGAAGCAGAACATGGAGTAGTATCCGAGCATTTCCATCGGAAACACGCCGGAGTGGTCCTGGACTACGCGTGACGCGGAGAGCATCGCGCGAGTGCCGGCTCCATCGATGTTGCCCAGCGAGAACAAACAGTCGATCCCCACATACTCCAATGGCGAGGACGGTTGGATAGCAGCGCACAGGGACAGACAAATATCGAGCCCTTCAGCTACATGCAAGCGCTTCAGCCGGGGAAGGCGTATGGCCATATGGGGCAGCTCTTTGCGCGTATGGCTGACGGTGAGCTCCTCGAGTAGTGCAAGGCTCTCCAGCACGGGTCCGTGCTCGGGCCAATTGATCCACCAGCCGTGTATATGAATGCTTCGGAGACGAAGGCTGGCACGCAGGATATGAGTGGGGAGGGTGTTGTACAGCGGTCGAATCCCGATGCGGGGAAGACACCTAAGACTGAGCTGCTCGAGGCTGAGCTCGTCTCCGCGCCATTCATTGAGCGCGTCTGCGGTGATCTGGCTGGAATTGGTACCGGTATCGGTAAGCACGAGGGTTCGAACCCGAGTGAGATTCGCGATGAGCCATGGTAATCTCGAATGAGCGCCTTGACTGGGGCCGATGAGGGTGTTGGTATCCACTGATATCGTCAAGGAGGAATGAGGACCCGCACGTTTCATCATCTCTTCCACCCAGTGGGGTAAATTGAAGATTGGGTGGGTCCAAAGCGATGAGTATGCCAGAGCCGTAGTGCGCCAGTGCCGGCAGACATGCGTAATCTGAACCCAGCGCAAGAAACACCGAGTACTGCAGACATGGAGGTGCCATGGGCGACCAGCCACGGTGTGAGATGCCCTGATAAGTACCATGAATATCATTTCAAGGAGTTCGGATGGCAGTGATCCCGCGATCGCCCCTGAAGGAGGCGGCACGTTACTATGCGCTGATTCTGCTGCGGCAGTCATTATATCGTGACGAAGTGTAGGCGTATGCCAATATCTGTGAGGTTCTGAGCTGGGCAAAAGCAGGTTAGCTTCCAGGACGATGAGCGCGTCCGTCAAGCGCGCGGACTCGGTCCGGGTACCGCACTCAACCCCGGCAAGTAACCGGACCGGTTTGGAGGATCTCCTCTTGATCTCCTCCTCGAGAGGCTTCACTTGACCAGACATTCGTCTTGTCACCTTCCAAAGTTTGCATATGTTGTCGACATACCCGCCCTGAAGTAAATTCACTTGATAGTCAGAAGATACATGAATCTTGATACAAACAGCTACACGTTCAGCGTTCATGAATGGTACGGAATGTAATGTTACACAGCAACTGCGACTCAACGTAATGCTACAGTTCATCTCAAGCCGAGGCTTAGCGTTCTTTGCCTCTACCAATGGCATCTCTAAACGTGCTCCAGAGAGTCGCGCGGATTCTCCCCATGGCCCACCATCCCAAGCTCATGAATACTATGCGTCTTCTTCCCCTGCGTGTCCTCCGCCCAGTTCTCATAAAAGTTCGACTCGTCCCGCGTCTTCCTCGAATGCACCGCCTCACCGTCTGCGCTTGCGCCCTTGGTGTCCGTCAACGATGGACTCTCGGTGCCATCCAGCTGGTCGCCCCGGCGGCCTGGGCCGTCCCAGAAGTGGAACGCCTGCGTGTGCACGCCATAGCTTGTCGGGACGACCTCGAGCAGGTCGCCGCGTGCGATTTCAATAGCGGGGATTTCGCTCGCGGGGAGACCGATGAGGTACGCGAGGAGGCAGCGGATGACAGAGGAGTGGCCAATGATGAGCAGATCTTCCTTCTCGCGCTCGAGTTCGATCAGGACCGGTTCCAAGCGGACTGGAGAGGGCAGCGTGATCAGTTTGCTGTTAAACCATCCGGCTAATAGATCAATGGTACTCACCACAGAGATCGTGATAGCTTTCTGCCCTTGGCGCGCGAAACGCGTAGGGGTCCTTGACGAATCGATTCCACTCCTCTGAGTAGAACTTGCGCGCCTGTTCCGGCGTCAGTCCGTCCCACACGCCCGGGTTGATCTCCGACATCTGTGGTTTCTCGACGACCTTGACGTTCGATCTCGACCCGTCGACGGTGGATACGGTAGCGACGCTGGTTTCGCTGAACGTCCGTCCCATGGCAGGGGCACCTGGCGCATTTTGTGGTCGACCATGGGTAATATCTCCTGGAACTCTGGAGGGTGTCCCAGAAGGCCCGGTGCCGGATTCCGAAGGAAGCTCAGAGGTGACATTCGATAGAGGAGACGAGGTATAGCCTGGAGAGGAAGGCAAGAGTGCTTCCTGTTTGCTGGTCGAGAGGAACGGCCAAGCACTATGGTGCGCACGGCGACGCGTGGAGGTCCATATCTTATACAGTGCGAAGTCATCAACCATCCCCTTTAGTAATCTATTACAAGGAAACTCACGACAAGCCGCCGCTCGGATGGGTTATATCCACGTTGCTCCAGAGCATTGTTCCTTCGCTCCGTTACAAACTCTTTGAGGCGCTCTGAGTACTCCCATCCGGCAGGCGAGAGGTCCGAGTCCGCTTTGTACGAATGCTCAATAAGCGATTGGCCAGACTGAGCATGGCCAGCGGGTGCTGTTAGAATTGTCAGGGCAAGATACTGAACACCCACTCACCCTTGCGAAATAAATCATGCGGAATCGATTGTGTATGTTCATCAAGAAGAACACGATTCTAGACTAAGAAAGTTGGAATGTCAGAAACCGTTCGGCTGAACATATAGGGGCTTACGTACCTGCAGATAGCCTCGAATTTTCTGCGTTGCCACACATATCAGTACATCAAACGTCTCCGAGGGTACCGGACGCGTACGTTGACCATGATCTTCTCGCCAACCTGAGAATATCAGATTAGCCGATACTCCAAAGACACGCAGATAAGGATGCATACATTGATGATGCGGATGAACGGCCATGTAGTCTCTTCAACCGTCTCGTAGGCCTGCTCGCGGATTCGAATGCGTTCGTAGTAGTCTGCAACTGCCTTGTCCGGGTCCCAACCACGATACTGCGGATGTCCATAAGTGGATTGGAAAGACGTCACGCCAAGGTGAAGCAGAAGAGGGAAATGACGCGTCGGAATGGTTATAACGTACATCTGGGGACGAGATCTTGACATTCCGTATGTTGCTCTCGACGATTTCGTTGTTCTCGCACCATGACTCTGGTCACGGCGGGTTAGATCATGGTAACGTACACCATATGCAACAAGGGACTCGGGGCAGGGAGGGGGACGCACCAAGCATGATAACATGTATACCCTCCTTATCGAACTTCTCTGCAAGACTCTGACGCGCCTTACGCGTACCATTGTTCGCATCGTAGATGACGACCTGTCCGCCTGACATGAAGAAGTCCCAGATGAGCTGCTCGCATCCGTCCGACACGGTCTGTCTGAGTCGCATCGTCTCTGGGCTTTTCTCCCCTAAGATAAGATGGCATTAGCATAGCCCTCAGATCTGGATCCCGACAATGCCGGGAAGCAACGTGTGTACTGCAGGACTAGGGGACACACACCTACAGCGAAGTAGTCGGGCGGGAGCTTCTGGGCGCCGCCGAGAGTCTTGCGGCGATAGTCGCCCAGCGATACCACCTGTGTCTTGATACCCATCCATCGGAGGTAGCGCTCGAGGGCTCGAGACATGTGCGTCTTGCCTCGGGCAGGGAGGCCTACAGTGAGGATCAGGATCTTACCCGCATGGAAGAGAAGGCCAGAGGCCGTTGTGTACAACGGTGCGGCCATGGATATGCGGTTGTCCTGCTAGGTAAAGGTAAAAGGGAGAGCCGCAGTCGCGGCGGTAGATTGCAAAGGGTTGGGGACTGATGACCTCAGTCCGGCGAGGTTACTGTAGTAGATAAAAAAAATATCTTTCCCATTAGCCGACTTGAACGACTGACCTCGTCATTACTAATATTTATAATACTAGTGACGCGCTCTACCAGCTGAGCTAAACGGGAGAAGAAAGTTCCCACTAGCCGACTTGAACGACTGACCTCGTCATTACTAGTGACGCGCTCTACCAGCTGAGCTAAGCGGGACTTGCTATCGCCCCTTTGTTTTGTGGACATATTCCGTTTGTCCCTTATCAAGTAGTTGCTTGCGCCTTTTGCCTATTAGACACACTCATTATATCAGTTGAACGGTTCTTTACCGTAGCTGTTATATATACGCCTTAGAGACTTCGTTATATTCAACTAACGGGCCATTGCACCTCGCACATCTACGTGAACAACTTTATAGCAGGGATGTACACCGAGAAACGTAGCACAACGACATTTCAAACCCACTTCACGCCTGGCAATACAACACACGAGAGTACATTCGACAAGATCAGGACCTCAAGCCGCCCGCCTCGCAGCTTGGGCGTACGCCAAAGTACCCTGCCACCAGACGACCATCGCGAACCCCAACAAGCCGTGGAAGGTACCCCAAAGGTTCTCAGGAGTGATGTTGAAGCTAGAAGAAAACGCGTTAGCTTATGTCACGTTCAAGCGAGTGCTTATGGATTTACTTTTCAGCAAAAGCACCGAACGTGTGAGGGATGAACCGGGGAGCTTGGTAGAGGACGGTCGACACGATACTGTGGTAGATACAAAACCCGATTGCGAGAGCTCGCTTCCCCGGGAGGAACTCTACAGCGCCGTGCTTCAGTTGAAGATTGCAAGGAAGAAGAGAAATAGAAAGGACGTACCAGGGAGGGGATACGCAAGGAACGCGGTGACGCATCCACCAAACGCAAGGGCCGCGTACAGCTAACAAAAGAAGAAGAGGTTCGCGTGAGACTTGTCCCGCGAAAAGGACTCGGATGACAGGAAGCGCACCTTAAGCATGACAAGCGTCGTGTTGTTCATCTGCGTGAAGGGCAGCGTGGCGGGAGACCAAAAGGCCTGCACGGCCAGCGGTAGCTCAAGTGCAATGTGCAGGAGGAAAACTGCTGACCTACGGACAAAGTAAGTGAGAGTTGCAACAATGAGGTAGAAAGGAATTCATACAGAGGGCTGCGCGCGACTTGGGCCATGGTCAAGGTGGGGAGGGCGAACGAGGGAGAGAGCGGGAGAAAAGATAAGGTGTTGTTGTTGGAGGTGAATCCAGGGAGCACACGAACACCCGAGCCGGACAGAGCCGGACTGGGCATCATTTCAGGCACGCGACCTTATGTCAGCTTCTGGACATTCTGTCCTGGAGAGTTTCCTTTCGGGAACATCATCGTCTACCTCCAGACACCAGTTCGAGAGCTGCCTCTTTCCCTTCACAAACCCGTGTGTTTGCATAAACTTCGTACTGGAAGATCAGCTCTACGAGAGCTATTTCACCAATTCCATGTCGGCCAAGAGAAAAGCACCCGAAGACCCCACAGAGCCCCCGCGTCCGACCAAGGAGCAACGTCTCTCCCCATCCTCCGCACCGCAGATCTTCAAACTTGCATATCCATCTCGCTCTGTATCCATTCACACAAAGACACCCGCCTTCCAGCGCCCCACCCAAGTCGTCTCTTTCTCGTACGACTCCACGCATACACTCAGATGGGATGACTCCTCGCTGCGGTACTACGTTGATCCACCCCGCAATGCAGACTTCAACAACGCGTACGAACGCTGGGTACGCAAAACTGAAACCAGACCACGAATAGACGCGCTCTTGCGCGCATGGTCACGTACGAAGAAGCGGATGGCAGAGACGAATCCTCAGGCTATGGCTGCGGGTTTGGGTATAGGCGCTATGTGCTGGAGAGGGGTAATGACTAAGTGAGTGCGAAGAGGACGTGTCTCTGTATCCCTTTCTGATACATAATCGAAGAATCCTGACTGCTCCGTACGAGGATCGTGATGGCTGGGAGATGAACGTCATGCTCGTCAACGGCACGCTCTATCTCGAAGAGCATCTCACACGGGCAAAGCTGCGAGACAAGTGAGTTTTCCGAAGCTAACTCAGGCATACGTCCGAGTAGAGAAGCACGTGTTATTGTTTCGATACTGATCCTCTGTTCTCAGGGAAGGCATGGCGCCTCGTCAGAGGAAGCAGACGTATTACGGCTACGCGTTTGAGTCGTACTGCACGCGTGAGAGCCCACCGAATCCTCACTCCGGGCCGAGCAATACTGGATGGGGTGGCGACGTCAACACGAACGAACAATGGTGCAGTGTGGTTAAGACCAAACTGGGGGATACGCGGTTTATCATAGGTGGTGAGGTCGACTGCGTACGAAGTGAGTAACTTCTACGGTTCTTTAATAATCTCAGCGTGATCAACTACCTTAATTCAACAGGCAAATACACTGGCAACACTGACACCTTCGTCGAGCTCAAGACATCGCTTGTTATCCGACATCCTGGGGATGAGGCTCGGTTTGAGAAGTATGCGCAGTTCTTACTGCTCACCTAGCCGTCTTACGCTTTTCCTCAGGAAACTGTTGAAGTTCTACTTTCAGTCATTCCTCCTGGGAGTTCCCGTACGTATTCTCGATTGATTCCGCCTACAATTGCTTCAGAGTAACCCCTTCTTGTTTGTAGGAAATTGTCGTCGGCTTTCGACAACCTTCGGGCCACCTTAGCACGCTCCAGTCCTTCAATACGACCGCCCTTCCGCGTCTTGTGCGTGGTAAGCCAGATGCGTGGGATCCTGCGATTTGCCTTGCATGGGGCGAGCGCTTTCTTATGTTCCTCCGCTCCTCTATATCCGCGGCGATATCGTCGGCAAATGGCACGCATACAGAGGATGTCAAACAAGATGACGAGTCGGCTCTACCGGGAGAGAAAGCAGTATGGCGCGTTCGTTTCGAACCGGGTGAGGGTGTGTCGCTGGAGCGATTGAGCCGTGATGCAGTGAATGACGTCGAGAGCTGGGACGATGATACAACTGACGGATCTGACACGGTCTCCGCCAGCGAAAGCCGCGTAGGATTCATTCCGGCATGGTATTGGGAAGAGTTGTGCACCGAGTCTAGATCTCGACCTTCGCAGTCGTCGGCTGGCCAGAAGGCGGAATTAGACACACGCCCAAAACGCGGTTCCGATGCTGCTCCGGGTTCTGGATTTGCAAACGGACAACGAGATGATGACTCAAAAGATGTCAATGGGACGAAACCTGTAAAGATACCTGCGGGGTGGCAGATTTAGGTACGTAGTAAATCGGCACTCTCTGTGAACTTGGTGGTCAAATGGATGCCAGTTTGCTGTACGTTGCCTACTTGATGCCCAACCGTTGTCTTCGTTCTTCCATGCAGGCTCACTATGGTCCGTTCCTACCGCAACTGTGATCTGAAGGCACGCTCTTCTGTATTCAACCAAGAATGCGATCTCTAGCAACAATCATATGGCGTCGCTGTCCGTGCGGCGTCCGCACTTTTGAAACTTGCTGCCGAACACGCTCCACGTTCCGACGCTTATAGGGGTTCTTGTGAAGCGGTCTGCGAAGATGTCACAATGACCACATACCTACAGAAACGCTCAGGCACGAAAATAGCCTTTTGGCTTGACAGGCTTGGCATGCCTCGACCAAGCAAGCTTGGCCATGCCTTGGCATGGGGTTGCTCCACCGTTCAAACATACGCCCACTCCTCCCCGGAGGTGCAAACTAACATATCCTGCGACGTCTGAATCGTGGACTACACCAGTCGTTTAATAAAAGAACAGCTTCTAGCCAATATTAGCACACTCTTGTATTGGCTCATCTAAGAATAGCCTCGGGTCGGCCATATGCGGCACTGAAATCAATGTGGGTGGCAGGCCATAAATAAGCCTCAAGGGCAACGCTTTGTCTCGTTCTCCCCATCATCACCATTTACCACCCTCTCCTGCACGTATCTAGCTCGACTCGCTCTTTTCTCGAGCTTCCGCTGTCTTTTCAGTGCACTTGCCCACACGCCAACTCGTCTGGGCACCGCTCTTTACTTTGAGCCTCTGTTCAAATCACATTCCCAGTTATACCAGTTTCACGACACGATGCGATTCTCATCATTCCTTACGGCCACGTCGCTCTCTTCGGCCGCCCTCTTCGGTTCCGCCGCTGCCCAGCGTACTACTGAGCAGCAGGAGGCTCAGATCACCAGTAAGCTCATCATATTTATCCTAGCCACTCGCCTATTCCTTACACCTGTCACAAGACCAAACCGAGGAGTGCACTCCATATTACTACGAGCCCGCCGCATCCCAAATCTACAACTTCCCCACCATCTGGGAGCCCGCCTCAATCCTGAGCAACGACACGGATGCCCAAGCCAAGTACCAGAGCATCCAGAGCGCTATTCCCAACATTCAGCCCAAGGGCACCCAGCCCGCCTCGCTCATGGGCAACTTCACTGGCTACACGTACTCCCCTAGCGACCCTGACTGCTGGTGGACGTACGACAAGTGCACCACGCCCAAGAACTCGAGTCTGCCTCCGGATTTGACCGGAGCGCCAGAGCCGGACACTCTGGGCTTCGGTTTCGATGACGGGCCGAACTGCTCGCATAACGCGTTCTATGACTACCTCGAGGCCAATAACCAGAAAGCTAGTACGTTTCTTGCTTCAATCATCTTCGAAATCGTACTTACAGTGTGCCCAGCGATGTTCTACATTGGATCAAACGTCATGGACTGGCCTCTCGAGGCTCAGCGCGCTATTACTGATGGTCACGAAATCTGCGTTCGTGAGTAACTTTTGATTGGTTACACGTGGCACATATACTAAGCGTGTACGTGATTAGACACCTGGTCTCACCGTTACATGACTTCCTTGACGAACGAGCAGGTCTTTGCCGAGTTCTACTACACCATGAAGGCCATCAAGCTCGTCGTCGGCGTTACCCCCACTTGTTGGAGAGTGAGTCAAGTGTATCATGCGCTTCGCCAATGTACCGATCGTATTTTTTCCAGCCTCCCTTCGGCGACATGGACGACCGTGTCCGTGCCATTGCACACGCCATGGGCCTGAAAACCATCGTCTGGCAGTACGACTCGAACGACTGGCAGGTCGCCGCAGGCGACGCGACCGTGCAGCAAGTCGACCAGAACTACCAGAACCTCATCAACAGGGCCAAGAACGGCACGTTCGCCACCAACGGCACGATCATGCTCACGCACGAGCTCAACAACTTCACCATGTCGGAGATGATGACGTACTACGACCAGCTCAAGGCCGCGTTCAAGTACCTCGTCCCGATGCTCGTATCCATCAATCAGACGCAGCCATACGTGGAGACCAACTATTCGGCACCTACGTTTGAGCAGTGTGAGTTTTACTGAATTCACCGTGCTTAGCCTAAGTTGACGTTATTACTCGCTATAGACATCAGCGGCACCCTGACCACCTCCGGCGCTCCCCCTAACCCGACTACCCTCCCCGGTCTCGCACCCGCGTCGACCAGCGGTGCCTCTGGCAGCTCCGGCACGTCATCGGGAGGCAAGAACGGCGCGATGGGGAGTATGTCCTCCAGCGTGGGCGCGTGGGCCGCGACGGCCGTGCTCATGGGCAGCGTCGCGCGGATGATGCTCTGAATCTGAATAAATTAAAACATTTGGTTTTCTTGCTCACTTGTTCTGCTCAACATGGACTGGTTTAACCTCGCGTTACTGGCTTCGCTAATTATAATTCCGTGTGTATTCGCTGCTTTCTTTGGATGGAGGTTATATACCGTGGTGTTGGCGTCCCAATACCACTTTGTTGTGCAAATTGAATGTTTCCATGGCCACAGGTGGCCGTACTTTTAGACTGCTAAATATAACGAGCCTGAGAGCCATTTGGAACGAAAGATTATCAAACTGCGCGAAGCTGGGTGAGAGTTTTGGGTAAGTGCATTCTCCTCCTGCCAGTACGTCTACATTTCCTATCGGTAGTAACTTGAACCCGTGCAAGCTACAGTGCAATCAGTGGTCCATTAAACGGAACGCACTGAACGAACGTACTCTTGGCTCATGTTTGGTATCCCACTTGATTTCGCCCGAGTGATACACTTCGAGCTCAAGTTCATAAGGAGGATACACGCTGATGAACACGAGCATCTCGGACATTGGTGACAGATTAGCCAACAAGTATCGCTACTAGTATTATTAGATACAGGATTACATGTATACTCTGAGCAATTATTGCCTAGTAATCAGGATTTCAGCTGCGATTTCTTCCGCTTCACTCTTCCGCCCACTTCGCTAGACTCCGCTTGCCGCTTCAAGCTGGCGGAGCTTGGGCCGCTCTTCAAACTCTTGGAACTTTTTCTCTGTTGGTCCTGCTCGGTGTACCTTTTCACATCCATTCGTGCCGCGGGCCCCAAAGCCAAGGCCGAGTGGCCAAGATCCAGCGGAATAGCTTTATCGTTGTCAGGCCACCCCACTCCGTCTACAGCAGCTTGCATGGTCTTGATCATCCAGTCGTGGTTGCTTATACGCTGCTGGTGCAGGCGGTACTGGTATGGCGCTGATTCCAACAAGACGACCTGTGTTTCTCCGGTGGCTTCCTCCAGCAGCGAGTCTATGCGTTGAAGCCGAGCATCAGAGTGTGCAGGCCGATATCGCACACCGAGCGTTTTTGCTAGCTCATTGAGGAGCCCATTTAGGGGTGAGTGCTCCAGAGGAGAATTGGTGAGCCATTCCGATGGAGTCCACTCATCACCGTTTTTCAGCAACTCTCTCTTCTTCTCTCCTCCGCGGATCCCCCCTTCCACTGGTTTTGCTTTGTCGAACACCATTTTCAGATATGCCGCACGCTCGTTGCCGCTGAGATTACTGCGTGAATACCGGACTACCACCCAAGTCAAGACGTGTAGAAATGACTCGAGGTCGTCTTGTAGTTCCTGCTTCGTCTCTCCTGACGTATTTAGTAGAACCATTGCGGACGCGAATTGCCAAGATCCCTGTTGTTCGTAGTTGAGCGCGATGATTCACCCCAATTGATGAGAAAGACTTGCCGTTCTGGCTTCTCGCCTCTGCTTTACATCTTTTTTCAAGTTCCAAGAGGTATCCCAGTCTATTAGGATGGCCTCACCGGATGGTAGCAGTAGCATGTTATTTACGCTCACATCGCGGTGAAGAATATGGCATCTGATGTATGCGGCTCTGTGGGCTGAAAATGTATTCTGTGAGAAATTGACGGTGCTAGTAGATAGCCTTCTGCGTACCTTCTAAGACATCGATCACCGCCTTGACAAACGTGCACGTCGATTGAAATTGGGTGATTTCCTCTCCTACTACATCAAGAATGAGGCGGTAATGGACGTGGCCATGCATATGATCGCCGGAGGAAGAACGTGATTTATACTCTTGCGTTCGCGTTTGCGTTTGCGTCCCTTGAGCTGTCTGAACGTCTCCGCTCCTTTCAACCCCGGCAATGTGAGGTACGGCACGGCGGTGTAAGAGGTGATAGATGGCACCCTCGGTTTCGAACCCGTCTATAGCTACTCTCCATGTGTCCTTCAGGAACGACTTCTTCGTCGCCTCAAGATTACAGACAACACCGGTCCTAGTGCTTCGACCACAGAGTGATTGAGGCATAGAAGCAAAGTAAGGCCCGAAGTAGGTTTTCTTCACTTGTTCTCCCGCTGTCGTTTTATTGTCGATGACTCTATCGGAGTCAACAACGTCATATTCGTACAAGTCCTCTCCGTCTGCCATGCCGAGGAATTCCCGTATCTTGTCTTGCTCGAATTCTGATATTTCCGTTTTTCTCACCGAAGTGTCGATTCCGCGATCCTCCTTGGATGCATGGGCGAATCGCCAACAGAATTCCGTAAGCAACTTGTGATCCTTGGTATAGTCGAACCGGGCTGATACCACTGCCCCCGCGCGATCCCACCGAATGAGGCGAGCGTATGTTCCCGCGATCAGCATTGAATATCCAAAGCAGCGAAACTGAGCTCCGAGGTGGGGGATCGCATAGGAAATCAGCTGCCCTAACGTTTTCCTGCCGATATCAACATCACGAACGAATCCAGACGCGCTCTTGCATCGATCTTTGAACGGATCCTCATTCTTGTCTCGTTTGACCTCGATATATAACTCCATATCTTCGAGGCCAGTCTTCAATCCTGTCTCGTTGAAGACAGCTAGGTCAGGTTTGACGTTGTGACCGTGCACAAACCATTTGGGATTGACCTGGTCTGCTGTCTTCTTGACCTTGAAACCCGGAAGAAACGGTCCTAGAGCAGTCTCCTGAAAAGACGGGTCGTGAGCGCTTGAGCGCTTCTCTTTAGGATAAAAATAGAGATTGGACTTACTATGGGTCCGTACATCTTTTTCTCCAGGTTCATTGCCTGCTTCGCAACCTTGCTGAACGGCGCTTTTAAACTCTTCGGTTTGACTGTGGCAATGCTACCGGTAGGCAGGAAGGAATCGATAAACTCCTGTACCGGAACAGGCCCAGAGACGGCTTTCCGCGTCTCTTGAACCAAGTTTAACTGCATCTTTACCCGATCCGTCGGCTTGTTTGCGGAGGCGAATGGCGCGTGACCTCCGCCTTTGAACTTCATTGGAGTACGGTCAAAGTTGGATTCGGTAGGGTTGCTAGTGCTTTGGCGTAGGAGGTCATCTAAGTCAGAATCGCCTGAAATCTCTCCAAGGATATCTGGGTTGGCAGGAATGTCGGACTCGGATGGGTAATTCGAGGATGATACCCCTGAATAAGGACTACTGGGCGCCTGGGAAGGTGGGAGACTTGAGCCAATATCAGACACATCGTCCTCCAAGTCCATGTTGAGAAGCCTCGTGAGGTGCGGGTGGCACGACAGTTACACTGAGTGTTGATGAACAACTTTGAATACCTGACCAGGTCGGACTTCTAACCCAAGGCTTGTTAGCACGAACTCAAGGCATTGTGTTGGTCTGCAACCACTTACTCAGGCGATACAAGAGAGCTGGTAGCAAGAGGCTGAGAACGCTTTGATACAGAACGCGATAAGGGTAGTGGGAAAGGATGCTCTTTTTAGCACATCATAGTGACAGAAAAGCGTCCGAGCGATTCCGTACCATACATTAATAAACCCTTGAATAAACCTGGCCCAATATGGACCTGCTGATACTACAGAGGGATATATCATACAATAGCTCCGCAGAAGGCAGCAAGCGCTCATAACATCTAATTGCTAAGGATTACGCTTATGTTTCTTCCTTGATCGTCTGCCATCAGCGAGAGGCGAAGGTGCTCGCCTGAGACGCTTCCCATGCACTTGCTGGCCATCGCGAGGATGTGTACCTATGCTCTCAAGATCAGTAGAACGACATATTAAGGCTTGTCCGTTTTTGATGGCCGTCGTCGAGGGCGTCTTATCGTCTGCAAGCGCTTCTGATGCTTCTCTCAACACCTTGATGGTCCAATCGTGCGTCTGGATCGCGGCCATAGCCTTATCGTAAACGCGGACATACAGGGTCTCATAGAGCTCAGGAATAGCAGCTCTGAGTTCTTCTTCAGCCAGGCAAAAACTTTTCCGCTCCTCATCGCTCGGGGGTTTGCGATACCGGAAACCAAAGGCGTTGCCTAGTTTGCGTAACATGAGAAGCAGATGAGAATGGTCAGGAAGCCATTTATCAGGTACCCAGCGATCGGCTGCGAGACGCGAGTGTTTCCAGGAACCTCCTACTTCCCGGTCATTGATCGTTTCCTTCTCGCCAAAAACGTCATCAAGGTAATGTTCCCGCTCCATGGACGACAACTGGCCGTGAATCCCCCGGATGGAGACCCATGTCGCAACATGCAAGAATGACTCCAAGTCATCCTGCAGAGTGTGCTTCTCGTCGTCGGGTTCTTCGAGAAGACGCCCGGAGATAAACTCCCAAGTGCCCTGAGTGACCGATCAGCGTATGGTCTTCAAAATACATTATCGTAGCACCCACTGTTATCCCATATTGAGCCTCCTCATATGACGGGCTATTCATGTTGAGACAATGGTCCCAGTCGATCAGCAGGCCTTCGCCAGTCGGCGACAGAATGATATTTCCCGCGCTGATATCTCGGTGGAGGATCTTGGCCGATTCATATGCCCCCTTGTGTGCTGAAAGCAGGCGTGAGCGAGATGCCCGTATCACGGATCGAACCACTGACCTTCTAGAGCATCAGCCAGAGCCGAGACCAGTTGACTGGGGGTCGAAAACTGGCTTAATCGTTTCCCTACGATACCGAGGATGAGACGATAATGGACGTAACCGGATATTCGTATGCCGAGATATTGTTTGCTGTAATCCTGCGTCCGAGTTCTAGCGCCGTGAATGCTGGGCACATCTCCACTTCTCTCCATGGGCGCGATATGCGGGACGTTATGCGACTGAAGTAATCGATAGATGTCGCCCTCCTTCTCTGCCGAAGCCGAGTCGGGTCTCCAAAGGTCTTTCAGGAAGACCTTCTTCCCGGTAGTCAAGTCCCACAGGGCGGTAGTTCGCGTAGAGCTACCCGTGAGGTCCAAGGGCAGAAGGCCGAATCGAGGGCCATAGTAGCAGCGCGACGTGGTGGAGGGTTTGTGCCCGTGCTCATCGGTTCCGCTGGACGAAGTAGATGCGACTGGATCTGCGTCATCGCGAATTTCATAGCCAAACAGCTGCTCGCCTGGAGGCATGTCGAGCTGCTGTCGTATCGTAGCTGCAATCTCGTCGTCCAAATCTGCAGGCGAAACCGACTCGTCCGATCCCCGACATTCCCGTGACGCCTGCGATAATCTCCAGAGGAACTCGGCGAGCAGCTCAGGCGTTTTGGTGTAGTCGAATCGTCGCGAGACCGCCGCACCGGCACGATCCCAGCGCACCAAGCGGGCGAATCGACCGAATACGACTGTCGAGAAGACGAAGTTTCGGTTTTGCGATCCCAGCTGGGCGACGGCATGAGCGAGCGCTCGGCCTCGAGTGAGCATCCCCTGCTCCGCTTCGCGTTCGAAGGGGTGTGCTCGAAGGTGTGCAAAGAGGTCTTCACCCGTAAGCTCTGGAGGAGGATCGTCGAACGGGTCGTCTTCCTCATGGGCAGTCACCTCCATCCACGTCTCCATCCTTGAAATATCCGTATTGACGTCTTGAGGGACGCTGGTGTCATACATCGCGATTTGAGGGCTCAGATCTTTCCGGTACAATCTCCATTTCTTCTCACTACTTCCTGTGGTCCTACACACCCTTAGACTAGAGCAGAATGGATGAACCGCGGTTATCTGTGGAGAAGAGGTGATGGTTATAGTAGCGTAGGGGCCCAAGACTACTCGCAGACGTACTAGAGGTCTGAACATGTTATACGTTCTCTTCCTTGGAATTTTCGAGAAAATAGCCTCGTTGATATCTGGCATAGAAGAAGAAGACGCCGGCAAGAAGGTATCCAGGAAAGTGTCAGCGGGGAATGGACCGACGAACTTGTTGCAAGCATCCAGGGTCAAGACCTGCTCAATTAGGCCGGGGGGAGGTTCACTGAGACGGTCTTCGACCTCTTCTACCTCATCTTCGGCTGGCTTTTTTCGAGAGTGTCGCTTTGGCTTCGGCATAGGACTAGGAGTGGGTTGCGCGGAGTAAAGAATGGAGGGAGCACAGCGGCGGCAAGCACTATTCTTGTCACGTGAACTAGCGGCCCCGGTCACCGATCACGCGCACGTCTCGACCGCGACCAGATTGCAGGTGATCTGGGAACTTTTGGTGGCGGTGACGGCGACTGCCGAACGCGTGTCGGCACGGTGTCGGCACCAAGCCACCACAATTTAGAATGTCAACCACTCGTGACGGCTGCGCGCAGTCGCGTCAGCCACTAGAGCGCCCCGATTAGATATCTATAGCCACCACTCTTCCTGTACCATATCCCTTCCCGATAATTGAAATGTCTATCGAGCTCGCAGAAGTTGCCCGCGCTTTTACCACCAACGCAACACTCGCTCAGTCTCGCCTCTCTTACGACGATGTACTCAAATTTCTCGACCGCTGTTGCGAATGGCGGGACGATTTTGCCACGGTGCAGCCGGCAAAGCGCAAGACAGTGACATCGCCCCCTCCTATTCTTCCACTCGTTCACGCCCGCTGGCTCTCTAACACGCTAGGAATTCGGCGACTTCTCATTCATTCATTATGGGACGTCTTTAAACACCAAGTATGGCAAATGTTGCGCGTTCGAGAGCGCAGCCATGTCATGGTCAGCCACATTGAGGGAAAGGGAGGGTGGAAGATTGGCCTAGGTGCGTCATAGTATCATTTCGTCTCCAACTGTTGGTCTGAACCAAAATCCTCAGCGTATATAAACCTATACCCACCCTCAAGACTCTGCAAGAACCTCAACTGCGCCAAGAAATCAGAGCTGCGTCAGCTCGTACCCAGACGTTGTGTCGCCTTCACCATAGAGGATGGCGTTCAGTTTGCCAAATCGATCACTCTTACATGCGACAGTGAGATACATTTGTTTCGGTCTCTCGATTCACTAACGGCTTTGGATGTGTAGTGTGCGGCTGGGAGTACCACCCCAACTATGTCGTTTGTCCTGCCCTTGTCCTCGATGACGCAGGGAACCTTGTTCCCATCAAGGAGAGGCGATACTACCTCAGCGTTCCCGATTTCATCGAGGTCGACATGCACCATTACGTCGAAACCCGGCTAGCGAACCTCTGGACGAACGCGATGTTATATTCCGCGTACGTTTGCTACTATCTGCATAATACACTCGTACTGATCTATAATCTATCTAGAACATCTGCGACAGGTAGTGCCAGTGTATACGAGCATACCTTTGCTCGCAATGGCGGTCATCTTGATTCATCTTATTGGTCTCGACCTCGCCTATCCTCCACCAAGCACAACCTACCATTCAGCCCTACGCTTAATCAAGAACAAGTGTGGACCGCATTCACGGTCTTCGCACTCCTTCGCGACGCCAAGGACCGCAAGGTGCCCCTTCGTGTTCCGCACAAGGGAGAACAACGCGACCGCTTCAAGTTTTCCATGAAGGAACGCAACGAAAGGATCATCCGACTCGGGCAACATGAACTACGTCACTACTGTGACCTCTGTATGCGGGTGTGGAGAGAGGATTTGGCTGACGGTGGGAGAAGATATCGTATGTTTCACCTTCATGATCAACAGTCCGTCGCTCATTCCATATATTAGGAAAATGTCAAGTAGCAGTGAGCGACGGCATAACAATTGGCCACTACATCTGCAAAGTTTTCCGGTGCACAGACGATCTCGGCTCGATGGCCGACCACTTCTGCGCTGAGCACAAAGATCAAGCGGGCATCTGTGCCGTCGAAGGGTGCAAGGACGCCATCAACCGAACATTGACAACAACGCATACATGCTCTGATGTAGAGCATCAATCAATGGAAGAACAGACTCGTGCCCGGGGAAAGAGCATGTTCGCTCTCAGGTCTCGACTCGCACGCGCTCAAACCTCAAGGCCCGAAGCTTCTCTCCCCGAGAATGGACCCAGCGACGACGTGTTGAGCTCACAGCTCATTGCGTCCCTCCCTGACGATTCAGATGAGTTCTATGAACTGGACAGCAACGGTAATATGGTCCAGCACGTCGACTCCAACCCAACCAACGTTGGCGTTACCGATGAGCAGGTCCAGGCCGCAAACTGCCCTGACAAGACGACCAAACGGTTCAAGATACATCTCTCGCGACGCCGCTCCTGCTGTGAGGAGACGGTTGTCCGTCCGTGCGGGGTCATTGTTGGTCGGGGCACTCTGTTTGGTGCTGAGGCAGTTTCCAACGTCCTGGTACGTATCCTAACCCGTAATTTACTCGATTTTAACGACTATTCGCAGTTTTTTGTAAAGAAACTGTTCAGCATACCGGGGCTCAAAAGCCCGAGCATTGGATCTACGACACCGCTTGCGATGCTAAGCAGCAGGCGATGAAGGACCCTTGGTGGGATACGGTCCGAATGTCCGTCGACGTCTTTCACCTCCTCAACAAACATAAAACCACCCACGCATTCTGCCAGCTCAACTGTAACCCTGTGCTCTTCCCCGAGCTTCATAAGGAGGATGGCACTGGTTGGTGGTTCAACACCAGCATTGCCGAGCAGGTTAATGTCTGGCTGGGCTCGTACCATGCTATGGTTCGAGAGATGATGTCGGTACGCTACAACTTCTTTCTCGACGAGATGATTCGTCTGCGCAACATTGACGTTGTCGAACGTCTTCGGGTGAAGGGCCACCATCCTAATTATTCTTCCTTGAACGAGTAGCTTTAGTGTACAATATGCAATTTCATTCTCATTCACACTTGCGTAGGCTATACTAGCCCCGTCGTATACGGCGACACCGACTCCGTGTTCGTCAACTTGAACGTGACGGAGCTCTCTGAGGCACTCAAGATCTCCAACAAGTTCAAGAAGGCGGTCAACGACCACTAACAACAAGGGCCGGGTTCTAATACAATAATATGTACATGTGGATGATGTACTACAAATCGAGGAGAAAATACAAGGAACTAACAAATGAGTGACTACTGAGGATCTACATCGCTATCGTCGTCCGAATGAATAGAACTAAGGTCGAAAAACTCGCCGTTACCGCTATCCATTTGTTGTTCTTGCTCCAATAGCATGGGGAATGGGCGAAGACGCCGGGGAGGAGAAGTGGGAGGAACGGGAGGAGGAGGAGGAGGAGGAGGTATGGTAGTGACCAAGAGATCTCCATCACTTGAGTCGCTTGGCCGCTCACTTGAGACCTCAATGATCTCGACGGTACGAGGGCGAGGGCGAGGGCGAGGGCGAGGGCGAGGGCGACGAGTAGAAGTGCTAGTGCTAGGTGTAGAGGGATTGCTAGACAATATGATGATGCTGTCATCGCTTGGTTCGGTCTTGATAGAGGGTTTCTGCTTGTTAGTTTTGAGAGCGGCGGGTTTCTTTACCCTCTTGGATGATGCTGCCCGCTTCGGAGCCTTGAGCTTGACCACGTCGTTGACCTTGCTCCAGGAACCACCACCAAGCTCCTTGGGATAGTAGAGCGCTAGGCGTCGCTCGAGAGTGAGCGACGCAAAGCGCTTGATGGCGTCCCGCACAGTAGAGCGCTTGTACGGGACGCCAAACACGGCCTCAAATGCCCAGGGAGGCGGACAGGTCCGGTACGTGGTGCCGAAAACTTGAAGGAGACCGTCGAGAACGTTCTTGACGTGCCAAGCTCGTGGCCACTTCGTGTCGAGTCCGCGTCGATGGGGTACTGAGGGCTCAGGGAATGGTAGCCAGCCCTCCCTGTCTTCAGCATTTGGTGTCCTAGGCAGGACGATGCTAGCTACGAGGGCGGCAGAGTGCTCGTCAATCCCCTGAAATGCAAGGGAGAGGAGCGACTCGGGAGACTCCAAGGAGGGAGAAGAGGCAGGTGAGGAAGTTGGGGTGAGGGGAGGTAGCCGTTTGGCACATTTAACTGAGCGCGGGCAGGGGATTTTGACAGGAGGTGAGCGCACATGCACAGCGTCCACGACATCCTCCTCGGAAGACGGAGGAGCAGCATGCTTCGGGGGTGCAGTCCTGCGCTCGTGGGCCTGAAGGGGAGCAATAGTACGGACGCGGGCACGCTCGAGGGTAATATGGCTGATAGCGTCCCGTGGGCCAAGCTCCTCGTCGCTCAGATGAGACAAGAGGCCTTGAGGGCTGTCGACATCGGGGAACTTGAAGATCAGAAGATCGCCCTGGTCGACGTCGTGAAGCATCCGAACAGAGCAGTTCGTCCACTTGCCCGAGTTGATGCTGTAGTTGGCGACAGTATGGACATCTGCGCAGGGTGGACCTTGCTCCCAGTGCTCCGACTCGAAGAAGTCTTGCAGAGAGAAAAACGGCCACTGAGGAAGGTCTACGGATCCCCGAAGCCGTGCACGGCAAAATAGAATATTCTACGATCACATAGCCATAGAATCAGAACGTTTGAACCACTAGAAAAAAATGAGAAAAAATGTACCGTTACATACACGATGAGGTGCATATCCTTCTGGCTATCCTCCTCACGCTTGGCCTGCGCGTAGGCAAGGTTCGCGTTCATGACAGTGTCTTGGCGATCGCACTCGTAGATCCCCATCCACTTCGGCCCCAAGTGCACTGTCGGCGGCTGGAGAGGCACCAAGACGCGTTGGGATGGCCCAGCAACCACAGAAGATTGCGAAGGAGCAGGAGGAGGCCGCGATCCAGAGAGAGATTGAGGAGGACCAGGCAGCTCGAGAGACGAAGGTGCCGTTGACGATGGCAGGTGTAGGGGCGCCGTCAAAGATGGAGAGGAGAGAGGAACACGAGCAGGAAGGAACGAGGAGCCAGGTAGTACGAAGTCGGGAGAGGCGGGTTGTGGATGATCTACCGAACCTTGCGAAGAAGGTGGTGGTGTTGAGGTGAGCTGAGGGTCGACGAGGGCAAGAGACGCCGAGACGTCGAGGGGCTCGCTGAGAGAAGTGAGGGGGTCAACAATATGATTCTTGGACCCCAGGCAGCCACCGTCCTTGCGACAATGAGCACAGCACCACGTTCGAAAACAAATGCTCCCCTTTGTAGGAGTGGTCTGGTTGCAGTTCAAGACAAGACACTTTCCCGGTGGCTTGAACATCTGTGTAGGGGGTGGAACAGTAGAAGACGAAGGCTGAGACCCTCCTGTAAGGCTAGCGAGAGAGCAGGACGATGGGAGCGGCGAGGGAAGAGGTGTAGTGCCTGTTGCAAGGCGGGCATCCTTTAAGGCGTTTTTGGGGACCTTGCGGTTGGGCCACGCATAGTAGAAGGACTTGCCGCATTGATGCGACTTGCAGCACTAACGTACAAAATGAATAAAACAAACAGACGAAGAATGCACCAATGGACGCACCGAAACATAATAGCGCCCATAGTTGCCCTTTTCCTCGTCGCCTTGCACGGTCGGATAGAGAATCGTCACATCATCACAGATAGGGCAGCAGCACCGTCCGTCGTCGAGGTATTTTGGCTTCATGAAGCTCCAATGCATGGTGTCGCTAGGCGTTGTCGTTGAATGAAAGATAGAGAGTCTAGTGGGGGCGTAGTAGAGACGGATGAGGAGGGGAAAAGAGAGAAAAGGAGGGAACGAGACGAAGAGTAGAACGAGCAGAGAACGCCATTTTTATTTCGCCCAGGTGAAATGCCTGGGGTAACGGATAAGTACATTGGCATTCTAACTAGCTGGAATCGCGACACGTCATACCACGTGAGTTGATTTCGGTGGCAGTGCCCAGCCGCCGCGCGTCCCTCCCGCCGTTACCACGCCGTTACCACACCGTCACCAATTGCCCGCGCCGTTACGCCGTTACCAAAAGTCCTGGATTCCCCGCCGTCCTCACCGCGACCAGGTTGCAGGTGATTTGAGCGGTTTTGCGGTGTCGGTGACGCGCGGTGTCGCGCGGTGTCGGCGATTTCCGGTGGCTGTGCGGTGACGGGAAATCAAGCGCCCGTAACGGGATCGCGCTCAACGACGCGTCAGCCCCCGATATAGACTATTATCGCCTGCATGTTCAGTATATAGTTGTTCTATATTGATATCGCTATAGAAAATGTCCTACGATATCACTCTGGGAGAGCTCAGCCAGCTTGTCACAGACAACTTGTCCCACCCTCTCTTCCATTTCATTCACACAAATACTCGATTTCGTCGATCGTTGCTGTGTGCTCCGACAGGACTTCGCGCGTTTATTCAGCAAGGCAAACGTAGCTCTGCCAACGCTCCGCCTGTCATCCCCATCGCGCACGCAAGTTGGCTCTCTAGCCGAACACGCATCTTGATCCCTCTACTCAACACTCTGTGGACTGGCCTCAAGAATACAATATGGCATATGTCGTCACCTCAACAACGACTCAACAACATGATGGGCGACATAGAGGAGACAGGATGGAAGAAAGGGATCGGTGAGTCATCAGATTCTGTTTCAGACCGCCGGAATGACATCATAGCCATAACATGTATCAACATCTATCCTCAGTCGTTGAACTGTTCTAATCCGAACTGCCACAAGGACTCTGAACTTCGTAAAGGGACCAAGACCAGCCGTCGCCTTCACGCTCGACCACGGCATTCAGTACGCTAAGGTCGTCCATGTTACCTGCGAAAGTGAGTCCGTTACATCCGCCTTGCCTCGTATACACTTATCGTTTGCCGCAGGCTTGAACCACTAGCAGGTAACCAGAACGTGAGGGAAACATAGCATAAGATGGAGATGTACCTTGACATGACATAGGCCGAAATGGGGACTCTTCCTACCGCCAACAATCGCTGGGTAGAGGAACATCTCCTCTGGACACAACGGACATATTACATAGCCGTCGTCTGTGTTTTTTTTGGCAGAGATTTCTTGCGGGGTGCCATGGGTATCACTAGGTGTTGTTAATTAAGAGATGGTGTGATGGTCCTATGAGCCGTAGAGGTTGCTTTAGAAAGAGAGAGACGCAAGGAATAGGAAGAGAGAGACGCGAGGAATGAGAAGAGAGGGGAAAAAGAGAACAAGACGAGGAGACGACGCAGGTGGCTACAAAAATTATATCCAGCCCAAGCACGAATGTCTGGGGCGTCGAAAAAGTACGTTGGAGTATGGACTGCGACGCTAAGCGAGACGCGACTTCGTCACGCGTCTTAACCTTGGTATCCCGCAGCAATGACGTCGCTATTTTGAAACCAACTTCCGCCGGCACCCGCCGACACCCGCCGACACGAGGCGACACCGATACCAAAAAGTTCCCATTTCCCCTGCGTCCTCACCGCGACGCAACGCGACGCGCATTCATTCAGCTCCCATGGCAAAGCCCCAACAGGCTTTGCTTTCTTCCTGCTCTCCATAGCAAAACACAAATGCGTTGTGAAAGCCAATGTCTGCGTTAACCTGCCGATTGGCAACCATTCACTCGACCTACACAACGACGACCCCAGATCTACAGGTTTGCCACTAAACCACGCATTTAATATATCGACACCGAAACAACCTGGTCGAAGAAGACACTCCGAAAAGGGATGCAAGCCCTCACGCCAGAAAATTCCACCCGGAATTTTCGAAGGGATTTTGACTTCAGATGCAAGTGACAAGTTCGTCTGGCCGATGCCAGTCGACGCGTTCTTGAACGATTTCTTGCCGACATCTTCCTGCTCTGTGCCTCAAGTCGACGTATCCAGCCTCAACCTCAACTCATTAATAGGGGAAGGGCGTGAAGGCCAAGGAGGGAGTGAGAACATGGAAATTTGTGACACCCTTGTACGTCCATCATCAATTTGTCTTCGGTCACTGTTTGCGTCCTTCATACCAACAACCACTCTCCGTAGTTTAAGGCCTTTACTCCATTCGTCGGGAGTCTCAGGGTTTGCAAAACAACCGGATCATTCGACAAAAGATGGCGGGTGTACAGACAAAAAGTGAAACCAGCCATTGCCGTCTATGATATCAATGTCCCTCTCGACGTGGACACAGACATCTCAAGAATGGAGACTTGGATAGAAGTCGCGTGTAGCGAGAAGGACGACCCATTCGAGGACCCTCCCGTTGAGCTCTCCGACGGGGAACTCTTCAATCATCTCGACAGCCATCCTTTCGAATGCGAAGATGAGCCGGGCACGCTTACTCGCGGGAGAGCGCTTGCCCACGCCATCGCTCAACTCGGCTCACAGTACCGAAATTTCTCCTTCTCTATCTTCGTCTTCGGACCATACGCTCGCTTGGTCCGGTAGGACCGTGCAGGCTCAATCGTCTCGCGACGGTTCGACTGGACCTTGGCACCGGAGCTACTCGCCAGCTTCTTCTGGAGGTTTGCGAATGCGTCGCGGGAGGAAAGGGGGACTGATGAGACGGTGACGCGGGCAGACTTGAGCGAGAAAGAGGCAGCTTCCGTGCGCCGAGGGCTGGATCTTCCACCGGACGAAGAAATTTTTACCTACATGGTTTACGATGAACCCCCGCCACCACCACCGCACAAGATTGACGAACACAATTCTAGCAGCCCACCAACATCTCTCAGATATTAACGTTCTCAGTGACCAGCCAGCCAAGAAAAGGCGTCAAGCAAATATACCCCTCCAGCGATGTCACACGACTACAAAAGCCATAAAATCTTCCCGTTCCCACTCCTCCATCGGCCGACATAATTCACATACGACAAGCGTCCTCAGGCGCACAATGCCCCGCTCAACCAGCAGCCTATACTGTACAGCGCTCCCGGTGACACGCTGGGGCACCGCCCGATCCTGAGGTACCCCAGCGCCTTACAATGGACCTCACACCACCCGGCCGCGCGCAGCCGCTCAAGGAACACGTCGTCGGCCACAGCCGCGGGGCAGCCGACGATCTTGAGCTCGGGATCAGTCCGGTTCATGAGCACGTTGGCGAGCGCGTCGACGCCGGAGGTGATGTGGGAGAGGCGGAGGCCGGGCACCGTGCGGATGTGGAGCGGGGCGTCGACGGCGCAGTAGGAGAGGGTGAGGAAGATAGCGTCGTCCCAGACCGAGTAGCGTTCTGAGGGTAAGTAGCGAGCGAAGAACGGGTGCGACGTGAGGTGCACCCTGAGCACCTCCTCCTTCGCAGGGGCAGAGATGTAAGCCTCTTCCTCTATCACGGACGGCAGGGCTGGCGCATCAAGTGAGATAGCGTCTATCCCATCGGACGCGTCGCCGGGAGGAAGAGATGCGAGGTCATTGCAGCCAGCGGGTGCACACCGTCTCCCATCCCGATTCCTACTATGCGAACTTGAATATGTGGCAGTATAGATCTGACGGAAGAAAGTCCATTGGGTCGTAAGAAAGGTAATCTAGGAGCACATTGAGTAGGTCTTTATGGTGCGTATAGCGCCATGATGGGGCCGTACATGTGTTGCGATCTGAATCATACGCGAGTCAAAGCATGTCAAGGCGTACCCCATCGAGCCAAGCCTAAGAGGTGATAAAATCCGTTCTGGTCCAACTGAGATCCTCAACCAGCTCTCTGAACCCTTCCTCCTCACATTCATCGAGCACTCGAGGAGCCGCATACACATGCATCTTCCGAAGCCACATCTGGCGCTCGTCAAAAAGCTTGAGCAGAGCCTCCGCCGATATGTCAGGACACCGTACGATGAAGAGGTACTGCAACTCTTTGCACAGCCCCAGCACCGGCTTGCTTGTGCGCAGCGTGTTGATGACGGCGTCGTCAAAGGCGGGGCAGTCTATGATCTCGAGCTCGGCGCCGGACCACGCCTTGAGCGCGGTGAGGATTTCCTCCTGGGTTTCGATCCGGTCGAGGACGAGACCAGGCGTGACACGGATGCTCAGCGGACCGGTAATGGAGCATTTGGAGAGTATGACCCTGTAGCGCCCGCCGTCGCCTAGGTAGTCCTGTTCGGGTTCGTAGCGGTCAAAGAACGCTTTGAGGAACGGGTAGTCGAGGGACGTCAGTTTGACGGCATCGAGTTGGTCTAGTTTCTTGGGTTTGGGCTGAGTTGTGCTGCGGCGCGGACGTAGCCCGCTAGCAGCCCGGGCTGCATCTTCGTCATCGAAGGCAACATCGCTGATCTCGAGGTAGAGGTTGTACTTGCCCTTCGGAGCAAACGCATCTATCGTGTCGATGAGCACCGTCGACGTGAAGCCGGAAAGACCCGATGTCGGACGGTAGGATGTGAGCTTGAGGGCCAGCCACGGGGTGTCTCGAAACTCATCGTCTTCGTCCTCTTCATCCTCGCCCCCGCCTACTTTGGGTTTGCTGTGCACCCAATCGATGAAGCTCCTCGTGTCGATCGCAATGCTTTCAAGCCATGGGAAAGTGAGGCCCGGGGCGAAAGAGGCAGGAGTGGTTGTGTCCGCCACGCGAGAGACGATGTCGAGGGTGCAGAGCATCCGCGCGTTGCCTATAGCACTGATGTGTTTCATCGCGACGAGGGCGGCAGAGCGGTATTGGGTGTGGATGGACAGAGTGTTGAAGCGCGCGAGATGAGGTGCGAGGTGTTGCATTGCCGTGTCGACCCTTTGACATTCAGCCTGGGGTGCCAGCACCGGCTGCTCCTCCTCCGCTTCGGAGGTAGCAGAGTGAGATAGCAGATGAACTTCCATCCTCTCCTCGTTGCCAGAAGCATCGACGTACGCAGCAACTGAGGACGGAAGGACAGGCGCATCGAGTGGCACAATGATCTTCCTCCAGTAAATGGATGGGAGAGTGACGAGGACGTCCCGCCAGTGACGGCAGACGCGAGCCTGCGCAAAGGGAAAGAGGCGCGGGTTGTCGGGTTTGAGCGGGATCTCCCATCGAGTCTCGCTGTTCACGAGCTCGAATATGTAGCAGAGCGTCTCCGTCGCGAGGGACGCGATAGGACTTTGGTTCTGGTTTTCTGCTGTTGATGCGCGGGGTGTGTGAGTGGGCGAGGACGGACGCGATTAAGCGGTTGGGTACTCACCCATGTTGTCAATAACGAGTGTAATCGACTAGCTTCGAGCTGTGGGGACGAAGGGGGACGATGGAGATGAACCATTCTGTCGAGTCAAGAGCGTTTACATGGTCGGATGGGGATCGAGGACCATGATGCCCCTGAGGCTGAAGCTCGCCGAAACGTGGGAACTTTGGTACACGCGCGTCCGGATTGCACCCGACAACACTTGAGTGCTAACTTTGCCATAGTACAAGCTTGTTGCTTTCCTATGTTTTGCTCAGTGAACATATTTAGGCGTGAAGCTTGATTGACCTGATCGCTCCTGGTTCGCAGTGGGTCGCAGTGGCCTCCAAGCACATGTGTCACCATCTTTCTGAGGCTCGTTTCCCATAACACCTGTCTTCCTCCCTACTAGGCCATGACGGAAAACCCAGGAACCATTGGCTCTTTACTTGTTCCTCCTCTGCCACCAGACCAGCTGTCGCGAAATCAGAGCAGCTCGACCTCCGACTATTGTACGACGACGACGCCCAGCACGGAGCCACCACAGCAGACAATCCAGTCTGATTCACCTGGCATATAACACAGTAGCTTCCTCGCCTTCCGTGCGCTCCTTGAGGGCAAACCACCGCGCTCCACCTCTCTCTCTCTAAGACGTATTCAAATATTTAAAATGTTTGGTTTATTTGCAGGCTTTGTTGATCATGATCCTACCGGTACGTGTCATCCACTGGTCAGTTCCACCTCAGAAGGGCCAAAAGTCACTTCGTTCAGCACGAAGAACAAGCTAAGTACCCAGCATCGAGGAATGCACAGAGCCCTCGTACTCCTGGAACATCTTGAGCATGTATACGAACGTCAGCACGACAGTGTCCAGCATGTGGTGGCCCTCCTCGAGCACCTCCAAGCCCGCGTGCTGTGCCTTCCCTATGACTCCCTTGCCCGAGCGCTGGGACTTGGCGATCAGGGTTTTCATGCCGTCGTCGAGCGTCAGCTGTGCGTGATTGCGGATGGTCACAATCCTCAGGCAGTGAATCGGGAGGATAGAACCAACAGGCAGACCTTGCATATCCACGCCTTGATTTCCGCCTCCCACCTGTACGGCTTCCCATCAGGCCCAGTGAAGCATCGGTGCCTGGAGCGTCAGATAGGTCAAGCAGTCTATATTTATAAAGAAGGACATGATACACAATCCGACTCACCACCCAATCCCGATCTTAGGCCCATGCATGTACTCCTTCGCGGTGACCTCTTTGCCGTCGAAACGGAACCGCGACGGGGCGAGGACGTGCCACTCGATCTCGGTGAACAGCACAAAACGATCGCGCATGTCGTCCGCGTCCGCGTTCGGCGCGATCTTGTATATCCGCGTGGTCTTGTGCCCCGCGGTGGAGGGCGTCTCGCATTTGTAGAGCTTGGCCGTGGCCGTTTGTGAATGTCGCTGAGCGTGGGTTGGGGGTGCTCATTGTGAGGAGCATGGTGTCAGGGAGAAGCCCCATGCTAAACATAAGAAAGATCCTTTTACTACACCACAAGTTTACAGCTCGCTAAACGCTTAATCGATCTTCTTCTCCTCAATACCCGCCTTCACAGCCCTTACCGCCCTCTCGATCTTACCCTCCCTCCACATCGCCATCCCCACGAACGCTGCGCCCGGCCCGAGAAGCACCGAACCCCCTACCAACCACGCGACGCTCGCAGCGACCTCAGCCGGCCCGTCCGCCCACCACAGGCTCGCGAGCAGTGTCGCCCCGCCGCCAAAGCAAAAATCGCGCTTGATGAGATCCACAGCGGCGTCCTCGAGCGAGGCGCTCCCTGCGCTCGCCCGCTGCACAACGGGGAGGAACGTCGCGCGGAGCACAGAGACGTCGAGGCGCGCGAGGAGCGGGTAGATGTAGAACGCGTAGAGCGCGGCGCATGCGAAGAAGAGGAGCTGGTACGCGCGCCGTACGGTCGTATGCCCGTTTGCGCTGGCGAGCGAGGAGGCCTTGGGGGGCGCGTTGGCGGTGGGGGATGTAGAGGGGCGAACGAGGAGGTAGAGCGCGCGCGCGAACTCGACGAGGAGCGGGAAGGGCTGCCATAAAGCTGTCCAGTAGGGCGAGGAGAGTGTGAACATGGCGAGCGTGGGCAGTGCGCAGCCTACGAGCGTGCCGAAGGCGGCGGCTTCCGCGCGCCGGCGGGTGATGATGCCATCCGGCCTGTGCGCGTCGTCGCCTCCCCCGCTCGCCGGGGCTGCACCTGGGATCCGGCGATGCAGCCCCGCGGCGCCGCTGACGGTGAATAGAAGCCAGTACACGGGCATCGTGAGCGCGAACGTCACAACCTGGTACACGACGCAGAACACCGTCGGCAGGCGCACGGCGCGGGGCGCGCCGCGCCGCGCCGCCTCCGCCCACATGAAGAACACGCTCGCGACGAGGAGGGGCATGAGCGTGCCGGCGAGCAGCGGGCGCGCGGCGCGCGTGCTGAGCTGCTGGAAGAAGGTGACGATGATGCAGGTGAAGTCGTCGATGCCGCGCACGCCTGTGTAGCGCAGGCGGTTCGGGAAGAGGGATGCCTCGGCGACGGCGAGCGGGAGCGGGAGTGCAGGGCAGGAGGCTTCGAGGAGCTGCGGGGCGGGGGTGAGCTCGAGGTTGGAGAATATGGCCTGTTTGCCGAAGTAGCTTAGTGGAGCGAAGACCGCGATGGGGAGGAAGCCTGGGAGCGGTCGAAGGTGAGCCTCGTGTTCAGGAGGGCGGGGTGACACGAGGAGGTCGATACTTACGCGTTAGCAGCTTCGAGTCCATGGTGGAGTGAAGGGGAGGTTCAAACTGCTGGCTGCCCAGAGTCTGATGAGTGGTGCGAGTAAAGGGGTAGGCGCCGGGTAACCGGGTTTTGTGGCCCGTAAACGTAAGAGTGATTTGCGAAGATACAGTGGTATGTTCAAAAACTCAAACCACAACATCATGTGTGTCTATGTCATCAACTTTAGACGTCCCTAGTGCGCCGTCGAGCTCCTTTACCGAAGCTAAGACTTGCATTTTTTCAAAAACATCATCAGGACGTTGAAAGCTGTCTCATAAAAGACATAAATCCATGCTCTAGCAGCGAAACATAGCACAACAAAAATAATCGACACTAAGTTAAAACAATAGACCCAAAGCTCCCAAGCAGCCCATACATAAAAACGTCTTCATACAACATCAGCATCGCCAACCCGCCAAAGACAATCCAACCGATCGATGGCAGGTCATGACCCACGAAGCACCCAAGTCATTGTCACTCCCCCTCCTCCTCAACATCCTCCTCAATCGTATCCCCCCGCCTCACACCACTCCCAAACAGCCCCATCCCCGCCTCCTCCGCATCCAAATCCCTCTCCAAATCAACCTCTTCCTCCTCCTCCCCGTCCATCCCGTCCATCCCTTCCTCCCCACCCTCAGCACCCGCACCCACCCTCAACCTCCTCACCTCCCTCCTCAACCTCTCAACCTCCACATCCCTCCTCTCCACCCTCCCCTTCAACAACCGTATATACTCGTTCCCGCACCTCAACAGCTGCAACTTCGACACCGCCCGATTCGGCCCGTCCCCGCCCGCCTTCGGCGGCCCGCGCGGGGGCAGCGCGCCCGGCAGCGGCGCCGCGTCGCCAAACGCACCTGATCCAACCCCGCCGCCGTCTTCCGACGGGAGCGGCAGCGGCGGGAGAAGGATGCGCAGGTCGTCGTACGCGTGCTTGAGCGAGTCGCGCCGCTTCTGTTCCGCGTCCTTGTGCGATTTGCGCGGGAGCGTGAGGGGCGATGGCGTGAGCGTGAGGGGGGCTGGGGTGCCGCCGGCTGGTTCAACGTACGGAGGTGATGGTGAGCATCGATACGGGGGATGTTGGTGCGAAAAACGCGGAAAGGGGGACTCACCAGGAAGAATGGGCTTCGGCCCGGGACTGATGAGCGGCAGCGAGCCCTTCTTGGAAGAGCCGCCTTTCGAGATCGAGGTCGAGGTCGAGGTCGAAGCCGCAGCCGAGGCGCCTTCCTTCGCTCTCGAGCCCTCCTTGCCTTTGTTCCCGCTACCGGCGTCCGCCGGCCCTCCAGCGGTTAAACTGCTGCTGATCCCCAACCGGCCCAGGTTCATAATACTCGCAGGCGTAACAGGCGTCATCGCCGACCTCGCCACATCTACCTGAGCCTGAAGATCCCCACCCTCTCTATTACCTCCTCCACCGGGATTCACACCCCCACCCCCAGGCGGCGTCCTCGAACTGCGCGTGCGCGACGCAGGAGGCGGCATCGCAAGATCGACGGGCGACGGCGAGTCCGCCGCACCAGGCATATCCATCGCCGCCGTCATCGCACTGCTATTCCTCCGCGATCGCCCCGTCGCGTGCATCAGCGGCGTATTTGTCGCCGACTTGGCAGCGCGCGGCAGATGGTGCTTCTTGGGGAACGTCGACACCGACGGACTCATGCGCTTGCGCGCCGTGGCCGCATTCTCGCCGCTCGGTGACGCTGTGCGCTTGTTTCCTGCGCGCGTCACGGAGGAGCCGCTCGAGCCTGCACCGGCGCCTGATCCAGATGCAGACGCGGAGCCGGAGGACGTCGAGGGAACATGCTGCTGGTAAGCGGGCAGCCACGGGCTCGTGATCGGCGAGAGGTCGAGCTCGATGTCCGAGGGCGACGGGAGGGTGTTGAACACGAGATTGGCGGGTGCCGATGCCGATCCGGGGTGCAAGTGGTGCGAGTGTGCGTGCGAGTGGTGGTTGGGGTGGAAGCTGCCCGAGGGTGGGATGTGCGGCGACTGCAATGCGGAGGGGTCCATCGTCGACTGGGGTGCGAAGATGTCCTTTTGGTGTTGTTGCATTGAAGGCATGGTGCCAAAATGTTGTTGTTGTTGCTGCTGCTGTTGCTGGACGCGGGGCATGAACTCGTGGTTCGGGGTTGGGCGGAGCTCCGTGGAAGAGACTGCGTGGACAGAAACAAGGATGAGTGAAAAAGTTTTGTAGTTTGGAGCACGGAACGTAATGACGCCGGAGGGCTAAACAAGAAGAAAAAAACACGTACCAGGTGTAGGGTATGCATCGGTGGAAGATTCGTTTTGGTTCAGCACCGAGGCTTGTCCGCTGATAAGCGCGAGCTGGACCAACGAGCATCAGTAAGATCTAATCAAGACCGAAATGGCGCCCGCAAATGCGCGATAACCATGTGCGGGGCAGCTGCACGTAGCAAGTGCACAGAAGAGACGCGGACTGACCTGCTGCTGGAAGATCTGGTTCTGTATCTGGCTTTGAAGCTGTTGCAGCTGGTGCAGTTGGGTGAGCTTATACTGCTTTTCGAGTAGCATCTGGGGTGTGAGTTGGTTCTGGCCAAACATGTTCATGCCCATATTCGAGGACTGCCCCTGCTGAGATTGCTGGGCGGGGTCTATGCCCTGGAGCAGGCTGTTCATGGAATTCATGATGTCCATAGAGTTCAGGCCAGACATGCCAGCGGCGGCAGAGAAGTTTGCCATGCTGGAGGGCGTGCGCGGGGGCTGACCGGAAGAGGATGAGGAGAGGAGGTCGATCTGGTGGTGGTCTGTGCGCTGGGCGTCTGGGAAGGAGTCGGCGGTGAAGAGGAAGGAGAGAAAGTCCTTCTGTTGGTCCGCCGATGCCCGATTTGGATCCATGACCAAGTGAACGACGAGCGTTGTCGACCCTGAGTTTTGTCGCTGCTCCTGGCGCTGTCTTTTAGGTTTCTATGTCTTCCCTGGACTTGCGTAGGGATGTGATGGGCCTCGGGATGGCCTGGCAGGAGAGGAAGAGGTGTGGTGATGGAAGGGGAGGGGAGGATAAATTGTAGGGCACGGGTTGGGTTATCTGCGGCGCTCGGCTCGGCAACCCGCTAGGGCATTGATGGACTTGTATCGCCATAAAGGGAAGGTGTCTGCCGACTGATTACCCCAAAATGGAAAGCGTCCTCTGTGTGCACGTGTTTGCCACAACAAGACCCGCCGCGCCTGCACGTCCTCTGAGCACTGGCACTGGCACTGGCATCGACACTCTCCACCTCTTCTTCCCTTCCCGCACAGAACACTTGACGACCTTGACGTAGCCATGAACTCCCACCCACGCGGCCCACCTGTACGCTTCAACTCTTACTACAGCCCCAAGAAGCAACTTCTCGGAAACCACGCTGGTCAGGTTGCCCCCGCATGGCGCGGCGTTCCTCCAAAGGCACCAGACCTTGCAAATGGCACCTCATCACTAGGAAGCAAGATCCTCCTCAGCCGCCTCCCCACGGACGTAGGAGAGCTAGAGGTCGAGGTACGTCCACCTACCACACCCCGCACGTGCGTCTATGGGCCCACAGCTGATCCACCTTCCTCGTCCAAACAGGAACTCTTCAAGAAGACCGTCGGCCCCCTCCGCGAAGTCTTCATGATCTACAACTCCCAGGGCCGCTCCAAAGGCATGGCCGTCGTCGCCTTCCAGCGCGCCGCCGACGCCCAGGTCGCACGCCAGCGCTACGACGGCAAGTACATTGACGGTCGTAAGTCTCCTCCTTTCCATGTCGTCCCATGCGTCTGCATGGGCCGGCCTCGTGCAAGCGCCCCTCTCCAACCATATTCGCCCGCGACTACTTAGGACGTCCGATCAAGATTGAGATTATTGTCGACTCCACCTCCACCTCCATCGCCCCTGCCACGCCCGCCGCTCCGTCCGCGCCTACGCTGCTGAACAGGATTGGAGGCATCAATAAGCCTGCCAATCCGTCAATTGCATCGCGAATTGGCGCGCCGGTGGGGGTCGTGCCCGCCGTCAATGGGACATTGTGCGTGAATACGTCTTCTCGGTATTCGGTGGTTGACAAGAGTGCCTTAGACAAACGAAAGCGCGCGCGGTCCCACAAGTGAGGGTCGGAAGTGCAGCTTCAGGCCCTCGACGCCTCCGGACGAAGAAGGGGCCCAAGCGCGTCAAGAAGTCCGTTGAGCAGCTGGACCAGGACATGGACGAATATGTTGCTGGACGGAGCGACTCATGAGACGCGCATAGCCCGTCGCCCGCTTTCAATGTGCCCTGCCCAACGCCTCCATAGACTATGCATTCCTTCCTTTCTTTTGGCTATTGGTGTCACTGTCATTTGCGAGGTTACTGCCATGAAAACACCATCCAGCTCACTATGAGCGTGGACCTTACTGTCATTTGCTTTCCTGATCTTTGTATATAATGTAGTCATTGTTGCTATTACGCCGTCCTCATGGATAATAATCCACTAAAAACGTTAATTTTGCGGATGGATGATGCTGCTTATTGCCAAGACGAAAGCAGCGTGTTTGGTTCGAGTACTTCATACCGGATACCCAATATCTTCGTAACGGGTCACAAAACCCGGTGGCCCGGCATGTTTAGCAGGGAAAGATGTGTTGAAATATTTAGAAGTTTGGTTTACTTGCAAGCTTTGTCGATCATCGATTCTACTAGCACGACATATCATCCACCGGCTGGTCTTAACGCTAGATGGGCCAAACTTCCCTTCGTTCAGCACGAAGAGCAGACTAAGTACCCAGCATCGAGGAATGCACAGAGCCCTCGTACTCCTGAAACATCTTGAGCATGTACACGAACGTCAGCACGATAGTGCCCAGCATGTGGCGGCCCTCCTCGAACACCTCCAAGCCCGCGTGCTGTGCCTTCCCTATGGCTCCCTTGCCCGAGCGCTGGGACTTGGCGATCAAGCTTTTCATCCCGTCGTCGAGCGTCAGCCGTGCGTGATTGCGAATGGTCACAATCATCAGGCAGTGAATCGGGAGGAGAGAACCAACAGGCAGACCTTGCATATCCACGCCTTGATGTCCGCCTCCCACCTGTACGGCTTTCCATCAGGCCCAGTGAAGCATCGGTGCCTGCAGCGTCAGATAGCTCAAGCAGTCTATATTTATAAAGAAGGACACGGTACACAATCCGACTCACCACCCAATCCCGATCTTCGGTCCATGCATGTACTCCTTCGCGGTGACCTCCTTGCCGTCGAAACGGAACCGCGACGGGGCGAGGACGTGCCACTCGATCTCGGCGAACAGCACAAAACGATCGCGCATGTCGTCCGCGTCCGCGTTCGGCGCGATCTTGTATATCCGCGTGGTCTTGTGCCCCGCGGTGGA
>NW_006913062.1:797245-1147584 GCF_000271625.1 Coniophora puteana RWD-64-598 SS2
CGTGCTGTGCCTTCCCTATCGGCTCCCTTGCCCGAGCGCTGGGACTTGGCGATCAAGCTTTTCATCCCGTCGTCGAGCGTCAGCCGTGCGTGATTGCGAATGGTCACAATCATCAGGCAGTGAATCGGGAGGAGAGAACCAACAGGCAGACCTTGCATATCCACGCCTTGATGTCCGCCTCCCACCTGTACGGCTTTCCATCAGGCCCAGTGAAGCATCGGTGCCTGCAGCGTCAGATAGCTCAAGCAGTCTATATTTATAAAGAAGGACACGGTACACAATCCGACTCACCACCCAATCCCGATCTTCGGTCCATGCATGTACTCCTTCGCGGTGACCTCCTTGCCGTCGAAACGGAACCGCGACGGGGCGAGGACGTGCCACTCGATCTCGGCGAACAGCACAAAACGATCGCGCATGTCGTCCGCGTCCGCGTTCGGCGCGATCTTGTATATCCGCGTGGTCTTGTGCCCCGCGGTGGAGGGTGTCTCGCATTTGAAGAGGGCCTGACCCTGGTCGTTCGTGAATGCCGCTGAGCGCGGGTTGGGGGTGCTCATTGTGAGGAGCATGGTGTCAGGGAGAAGAGAGAGGGGGGGGGGTGGAGCGTGGTGGGTTGTCCTCGAGGGGCGCACGGAAGGCGAGGAAGTTATTGTATTATATACCAGATGAATCTCGCCGGTGTTCCGCTGTGATGGATCCGCAGGGCTTGTAGAAGATTTAGAGATTGCGCGCCGTCAGACAAGACTCGGGAGGTCGAACTGCTCCGCTTTCGTCACAGCAAGCTATTGGTTCCTGGGTCTCCCGTCATGGCCTAGAGAGGAAACAGGTATGGTGAGAAGTAGATCCCACAAAGAATGTGTTGCATGTGCTAGAAGTTGCTGCGATCTACTGCGTGCCAGCATTATTGGGTGCCTTTTGGTTAGATGATGATACCTACAGGAAACCAACAAGAAACAAGCAAGAGACTGCGGCGAGGTGATGGTTCGGAATGAGAGCGGAAGACGGCCTGGACAAGCGCGCGACTTTCTCCTCGTCTTTGATGTCTCTACAGTAGCGCTAACGGAAACATCGATTCTTCCCAACCACTCTCTTAGCCATCATCCCCGTCAAGACCCACCGCTACTCCAAGACCACTGGCAAACGCGTCATTATGCGTCCCTTCCGCCCTACAAACCAGGCCCCCGACAATGTATGTCGTGCTGTCTATGACATGGACATGGACATGGACATGCGCGCTACGGTGCTACTTAGCGGATGAACAAGGATATGAGTAGGAGAGAAGGTATGAGATGGAACACTGAGGGCACGGAGACGCAACACCTCGCGGGATGATCAGAGAGAGAACATTATGCCTGGCCCCAGGTACTGGCGTTTGCGACTGGGTCATGTACGTCATCCGTGCTTCCCCATTGTTATCATTTCCTAGCACTGCTCAAAACTATCGTCACTACCTTTTAGATGTATCACCGCCCTTTCATCCCTCTAGAGTCGTGTCTTCATGGTGGAGAATAGTTACCAAGGCTCCTGGCACGCTATGGTCCCTGACCCTGCCGCGCTCGGCGAGTTTCTGGAGCGCCTCTTCAGTTGTAGGAATGCGGGCAACGCGCGAGGTCGTGAAATCCATACCAGCGCCGGAGTACTGAGGACGATCCGGCATGATCGGGAAATTACGTGCGGTCATTCGGTGGGTAGCTAGGCTAATTGTCGCTGCAATTGCCATCGTGCTTGTACGTTCCCCTACCCCTGTCAGACATCCTTTACTAATTTTGCGATCCTTCCAAGAGTTCGGCGCTCGTTTCGGCGCCAGCCAAGGGCGGGAGCGACTCGTTGTCAACGGCGAAGATCCTTATGTCAGCTTCTCCTCGCCCTTTAGTTGAGGGTCGGTCGCGACGTTACCTTGAACGTTCGGTCAGGTTTCCGCCTGCATCACTTGCACTAGACATTTAGTTATCTATTGAACTTGGACATCACCCAGATATCCATATCAACGAACTCTATGTCATTATCCGTGACTGTCTGAAGATCCAGTGTCACTCTTAGGAGGCAGCGTTCGAAACGCATTAGTTCAACGAGCTTTGATCAGTACTCAAGGCGTCAACGCCCTCTGGACCTCCTTCTCGTCGCTCCGGTCCCTATGTCCCCACCGTTTCATGGTCAATGTTTTGCTGCGAACTGTAAACGAAATGCACTCACGACAAGCGCTGACAACGTTACCAGTCGTAATAGTGGATATCCGCTGCAGCTCCCTTGATCTGCAGACACAAGGACTTGAAGCGAGTCCGATCTCCTGGTGTTTCTCGTATTTGAAGAATAACCTGATCAGCGAACACAGATAAACCGTTATCCACCGGCCTGTAGCGCTCAGGCAGCCAACAAACTCGACGGGAACCGATGCGGAGCCATCCTCCGTCGATGGTTACGTTTGACCATGTCTGAGTGTCGACTATAGCCTTCGGCGAGCAAGTTACATCAACTGTCAGTAATGTCTGCTGCGACCCCGAAGCATGGCTGGGCAACATTGCGGATGACTCGCGCGTCGCTGTTGGCCTCTTGACATCTATAACCTGCGAGTTAAAATTTGAGGTAGATCCCCACGAATCATAGGCGCTTTCGCAGCTTTGCAATCTCTTCATATGAGGCGAACTCCGGACGAAGATCTTCCTTGATCCACTTATGTCTATTTCCCGAGATGATGGTTGAGCGTTATCAAGGTCTGAAGTCGGATCTAAGCCACAATGCCACATCTGAAACGTCCCTGCAGGTCGGCAGTTGACCAGAACTTGGAGGTCATACGGTGCATCGGATACCGTGTCACGGCGAGAATACTGCGCAGGTAATACCAATTGCACGTCTCTGGGTGCAGCCCTTCGGAGCGGTTCCTCAGCAAAGACGGTGTGGACTTTGGTTATTATCTCCCCGAGCGAGAAAATGTCGATTTGAAACCCAACGTGGGCCGACACCACAGCCAGTCTGGTTTCGTCATCGGAAAACGAGAAGGAGTTGCAGCTTCGCACGGCCGCAAAGGTTCCGCGACGCCCATAATCCTGAGTTGTTTCTACGGGTGCTATCGAACGCGTATCGGAAGACCGCCAGATCCAGAGATTGTGGTTGTTGGCGAAACACAGATAGGTGGACCGCGGAGAGAATTGCTGCGCCGTTGGTCTACTTCGTACTTCGTACGGCAGTGGCCGCACTATCAAACGCTATGTCACTGATCGAGCGTCCGTCGGCAAGGTTGTATAAATGAAACTCGAGCTCCTTTTCATCCAAGTAGGCAAGCGTGGTCATGTCTCGTGAGGTGCAGAAGTTGTCGATTTGGGCTGAGGTGGGCAAGGAGAACGTAAAAGACATGCAGGTTAATTGCCAGCCTGTTGATGCATCGATGTTTTGGTGGATGGCTGTATGTTTGTTTCCAAAGCTTCCGACAATCGCTTGTTTTATGTCTGGCCGACAGCAGAGGACCTGGAAAACGACAGCTGACTGGTTCATTTGCTGACAATCAACGTCGCGTTGTTGCTTTGACCACTTATGAAGCAAGGACAAGTCAACGATGGCTACTTCCTTTGGACTGGTGGCTATCGCTGAGAAATGATTCCCAAATTCGTGGAGGTGTTTGATCGTTCTGTCCCGAGAGAATATATAGTTGTCCGACAGAAAAGCATGCAAACCCTTGTTGACCGGGAACTCGATGGGCTCTGCATTGCGGGCTTCGAGAATCGTAGATGGAGAGTTGCGGTGATCTTTCAGAGCAGCATATCCCACACGACGCTGACCGAGCTGAGCTGAGTTCCAGACATGGAATATGTACTCTGCATCAGGTGAGAAGGAATGCCAGCAAGTAGGTCCGGGACATTGAACAAGCCGAGAGATATAATGATCTCGAACGTCGAGAATGTACACTCTATCTTTCCAGCCATGGGATGTAATCAGGATCAGACCTGATCGCGAAATAGCAAGGTCCTCGATTAGACACTCCCGATGAAGGTGGATAGACGACGAGCGACGAGACCAAGACCCCCCAGTCATGTCGAACAAATAAATTCTCGATGCTTCGTCATCATGGCAGCTGTTAACCCCGTGTGCAACCAAGATATCGTCAGGAGCAAATGTACATACACAGCTCCAGACGTCAGTGAAGCAATCGATGTCTTTGTCAATCAAAAGATCGGTAGCCTTGTTTGTACGAGGCTCCCACAAGCTGATTCCACCTCGGCTCAAAGAGCATGCTAGCGTCAATCCGGTATGAGAGAACGCAATTGCTTGAATGCGATCAGAATTGTGGTGGTAAGAACCAAGTAAAAGACCCGTGAGATGATCCCAAAGCTCGACGTCGCCGTCGCCAGAAACCGTCACCAGCAGGCCGCCGTCTGGGGACATTTTACTGTTAGCAACAGATCTTGTGACACCCGTCTCAACCGCCATGTTTATTGTGCGCAAGACGCTATCCCAACGGTCATCGATGCCATGTTTGATGAGAACAGCACTGCCCGCAAGCACTCCTTGATATGTGCGCCGAATCCGAGTATCGAGAGGACACATGGGAAGCGCAGATTCGTAAAGATGCAGGGCCGAGTCCCTGATAGGCTCAAAGAACTGTGAAACTAACCGCCAGGCATCGTATAAGAGTTCGAGTACAGCGTCTCGCTCATGAGAGGAGCCCCACATCTGGAACACTTATCAATAAAACAGTCAAATTGAGAAAAACGATCCCACGGACCGAGACTACTCTCGATGCATCAGTGAGGCGAATCGCGGCTAGATCAAGGCACCCCATCAGAGACAAGGCTTCTATAAAGAGAAGTAGCTGTTCCTGCAAAAAATGGACTAGAAGCACTTGGTTCTCGGAGCTCTGGCCCATCCTTTCGAGGTGATAAGGCCAGTAGAGACACGCATAGCGCAGGGCGCCGGAGATCGCCGCCTCGCGTTTGCGCTCGAATTCAGGTATCTCAACGTGTGCCCTAGACGGATCGTTCAATCCGCAAATATCCCTTTTCAACTCTCTGCGCATGAGCCTTAGACAGAAACCGGTCAGCCGGCGATGAGATTCTGCAGGGTCAACGTGGAAGTTCCCAGACCGAGAACTGGTCGAGAGATAATCGCGAAGGGAAGTGTGGTATATTTGAACAGAGTTGGGTGAATCCATGGGTGGAATATAGACGATGGCTGAAAGATGGGCAACGCGCTTCCGAATGTCCGCAGCGAATAGTTTACAGATGTCGGATAAAGAGAGGGGACTAGCAAGTGAAATGATGTCCGACAGACAGAGGACGCCAGAGTGCTGATCCTGAGGGTCACAACTAGCAATGATATAGTGATAGACTGAATCAACGCTGCCCAAAGTGAGGTCCAGGGAATCGATTTCGCCCGTGTATATGCTTGAGATTACGCTCAGGCAGTTGGTAGGATCCGATGCGTCACGGACGAGTCGACAAATTGTCGCAGCTACAATGAAGTGTCCTTTAATCCGATCCACCAGCGAGCTGAGAATATGGTCGGTAGGCCATGGTAGAGAATGCACAAACTCGAGGTCTCGCAAGTGATAGATTTCGTGAAAGGTGCAGCGGAGGTACAGCTTAATATCCTCGGTGGCATCAAAAGCCTCAATGTGAAGAGGCGTGACGAGACCGATGATGTCTTGGCGTTTTGTCAAGGCTTGTAAATGAGAAGTTGTCCTACTCGTACAAAGGATGCTGGAGATAGGGATAGTTGGATCGTCTAGAAGCCGATTAGCAAGTAGACCAAGTCCCCAATTTGATCGCCCTGAACTGTCTCCCCTTCGTCGGCGGCATCGAAGACCATTGCCCTCTTTGTACACCATACATACTGAAGTTCTCTCAGCGGAGTAGCGACTAATTTGTTGAATTGCTCGCGGCGAGACTTCTGGGGGGAGAGCAAGTCAGGGTCGTGCTTAATCGCCTTTGCAATAGCACTCCTAGCACGGTGGTGAAGTAGGCCTATTTGATACGCGATGGTGAGAAAGACACGGTCAGCACTGCTCCTGAAAACATCCTTGCGCGAGAAAAAGAATGTTGCCGCTAGCTGGTCTTTGCTACGAAGGCGTTCTGCGGTAGAGTAGGCGGCACTGGACTTGCCCGAACCAGAGCCTCCGAAGAGCCAAACCAGCTTGTTATCCTGCTGTATTAAAGACGCCTCTAGCGTGTCTAAGAGCTCAACGCGGGTTTCCGGAAGACATTGGGAAAAAGGGCGGCGTTCGTGGGAATCGTACTCGGCTCCTCGAGAAATCTCGTTCGCGAGCCTCCGCCATACATCGTCGTCTCCCTGTGAACCTGGGTTCCAGGTATACGACCACAGCCATATGAGATCACGCTGTATAGACAGACATGCAAACGTACCTTGTGCCGCCATCTTGTGGTGTGCTTCAGATGAGGGGGACGATGAACAGACGCTGGCGAGAGGATTTATGTATCAGAATGCTGTATAGAGACGGACAGAAACGTAGTCAAAATTTACGCACCGCCACATCACGGCGCCTATCAAACAAGGCGGGCCGATGTGTCCTTCTTCTCTGTCCTTAGTACTCTCTTCAAGCGGCTTCTCCAATGCCAGCCTAAAATGTCTCGACCGACACGCGTTGCGCGGCTTAGTCCTCGCTATCGGTGAGGATTAATATAATGATCAGCGAAAGTTTAGAAGACAGCGAGAAGCCGCACAATATGTAGAGGAGCGGCGTTCTAGAGGTAAAGTTAATGTTAGCAGCACAGCGCTGCGAGGTACGCATCGCCTTGTTCTACCCATGCTCACAATAAGCTTCAGAGAATCAGACCACCGATGAAATGGCAGACAGCTGAATGGCTGCTCGGCTCGGACAACATGTCATCAAGTCAGCATTATCAAGGTACAGGTTCGCTCGGCGTGAAGCGCTCAAGGTTCGAGGGTCCCATTTCACTTCCCCGCAGATGCAGGTCCCGACGGTCCAGGTGCTTCCAACATAGCTTGCGTCGGTACCTTGGACGAATTCCCGAGACGGCGGCCGACGACATCGATGTCGAAGTAAGTAGAACCTTTAGGCCGGAGCGAACATGCGAACCAAAACCCGGCTCAGGCTGGCGGTGGTTCTGCCTTCAGACTATTGGCACGTTTGTTCGCCGAAGTCAAGGCATGGTGGGTCAAGGCTGACCCGCCGCCGGGCGTGCGGCTTGGTTTTCTGAACCCACGAGCTTCAGTGCGCTCCCGGTATGATGGAGTGATTGATACCTTACTGCTGGGTCTTCGTTGTCTGACAAGAGAAGGTGCGACAACAGAATTTGCACGATAGATATGCAGAGCTGAAGTGGTCTTTAGTCATGTCGCCTCCGCGTTCCCGTCATCGGTCAAGTAGGGTGGAACTAGTATGTTGTCGAAAAAATGCCGTCGCTGTCTCTTGACAAACATTCCCTTGGGCGTTCTCACTGGGTTGACAGCGGGGCACCGACCGTTGCATCTTGGTTACAAGTTTGGTGCTCAAGAAGACCGTGATAAACCTGCTCGACCACATTCTGACAGGTTTACGTTGGAGTAAGCACTCTAGTTCACCCCGTGCTCGGCGGTGTTCAGTTCAGCGGGCATCCGAGCACGTCTCGGAATCCCGCGGACGAGTGGGCCATTCCGTACACTTTCCTCTTTCTTCGACTCTTTCTCGCCCTCTGTCTTTGGCAACTGTACACTACCCCACACCGCGCGACTCGGCACTCCGCAAAAAACGTTTGCCCGGCCTGGCCCCGACAGACCGCACATCTTATCGCGCCGCCTAGAACATGTTCGCTGGGCTATGTCTAGCTTCTCGCTCAAACATAGCTCTTTCGGATCAAAGTTAGCTGCATACTTCGTCGAACTCTGTCGCAAGGTTTGCAATAACTCTGACACTACAATGACCTCTTGAGCAACGTAAAGACCGCCTTTGGATCAGCTTGTCGACTTTGTGCAGCAGGTACCAGGCATCCATTCGATAGAATCCAGCCCCTCGATGGCAGTACAGACTGCTGCGCTTCAATTCTTTCGCTGTCAATCCAGATACAGTACCTATGGTCAGCCGATCCGAGACCCGCAGAGACGTTCATACCATGGGATCAGTCGATTTCTATGCCACTCCTACCTATGGAGGTCGTCAGCTGCCCCACATACCCCAGACTCATTCGGCGAACCTCGCGAACTCAGCTCAACTCGGACGCCTTCCTTCCTCGACCTCCCGAGAGGCATAAAAGGCTCAGGCAAGTTCGCGTCGAGCTATCCCCATCGCTCCTGTTCGACCTCCTTTCACCCCTTACGCCACCCAGCAACTCGAGAGCTCCTACCACCATCTCGCACACCATCCACCATGTCCCCTAACATCCCCAAGACCCAAACTGCCGCCATCGTCACCTCGTCCGACGCGCCGCTCGAGGTGCGGACGGACCACCCTGTCGTACAGCCGTCTGAGCTCAAGCCGGGCGAGTGCCTCGTGCACATCCTCTCCACGGGCGTGTGCCACACCGATCTGCACGCGCGCAAGAACGACTGGCCGCTGTCGCCCAAGACGCCGCTCATCGGCGGGCACGAGGGCGTCGGCGAGGTCGTCGCCATCGCGGAGGGCACGCCGAACGCGCCGATCAAGATCGGCCAGCGCGTTGGGATCAAGTGGCTTGCGTACTCGTGCCTCGACTGCGAGCAGTGCCGGAACGGGCTGGAGCAGAGTGGGTTTGCTCGTGTGGTATAGGGGTTTACGGGGATGGACGCTGACATGGGGTTTTTTTTTCGTTGTGACAGGCTGCCCTAACCAGAAGCTGAGCGGTTTCACCGTCGACGGCACGTTCGCGCAATACGTCGTGTCTTATGTGCACCACGTCACGCCCATCCCCGACGAGCTACCCAGCGATGCAGCAGCGTCCATTCTTTGCGCCGTGCGTTGCTTTATATCCATGACGTCATTCATCTGACACCGACGTTTATGTAGGGCGTGACCGTCTACCGCGCGCTCAAGTACAGCGGCGCCCGCGCCGGTCAATGGGTTGTGCTCCCCGGTGCCGGCGGTGGACTCGGCCATCTCGGTTAGTGTTCTGTAGCCCCTAATTTGCCATCCGGCTGACAGAAAACGTCTTCCAGCCATCCAATATGCTGCCAACATGGGCCTCCGCGTCATCGCCATCGGTGCGTCTACCCACACCCTTACAATTCACCACGAGAGTCAAACTCACAAATCCGTCCATGTACTATGCAGACACCGGCGCAGAGAAAAAGAAACTCGTCGAGTCGCTCGGCGCTGAAAAGTGGATCGACTTCAAAGAGACCACGGACATCGTGAAGGCCGTGCAGGACGCGACGGGCGGCCTCGGCCCGCACGTCGCCGTCGTCACCTCCGCGAGCGCGACGGGCTACCAGCAGGCGGTCGACTACCTGCGCCACGGCGGCACGCTCATGGCCGTCGGCCTGCCCGGGCACGCCAAGCTCGAGTCGTCCATCTTCTGGACCGTGCTCAAGAGCATCACGATCAGGGGCTCGTACGTCGGCAACCGCCAGGACGCGGTCGAGGCGCTCGAGCTGGCCGCACAGGGCAAGGTCAAGGTCGTGTTTGCGGTGAAGCAGCTGTCGGAGCTTAGCGAGTGCGTAGTCTCCCCCTGTCCCTCTTTTTCGGTCGAATTGATGGCCCTCTCTTAGTATCTACGAGGACTTGGACGCAGGCAAGATTGCGGGACGCATTGTCGTCAACATGCCCAAGTAAAAGCAAAGTATATTTGCAAGACTCCGCTACTTGACTCTCCTGGGGACGTTGGCTGTCGCGATATTGAAGTTTCATGCCCAGATGTATATTAAGGAATCCCATAGTCTGTGTATCACGCATGTTCAGTATAACCGTATATCGGTATCCCGTTCGAATATATCACCGTTCATACCCATCCACCCTCTGCCATCCACACCCCTCAGTCTCGCTTCTTGAACACAAGCGGCACGCGAACCGGCCTGCATCCAACCAAATCAACATCAGTCCGGAGCTCACAATAGCACAAGCACAACAACAAAGGTAAACGCACGCAAGAGTGACCCTCGACTCCGCCCTGAGCACGCGCTCCTTGCGCTGCTCCCACGTCTCGTGCGCGAACTGCGGCTCGTCCTTGATCTCGACGCGATAGCGCGAGATGAGGAGCGTCAGCACAGCCGTGCCCTCCGCCTCGGAGAACTTGCGCCCCACGCACGCGCGGTAGCCCGCGCTGAACGGGATGAACGCGTCCCTGTTCCACTCGCCCAGGAAGCGCTCGGGGTTAAACGTGTGCGGGTCTTCCCAGTACTTGGCTGTATCGCATATATATGTGATCGTGTGTTAGTATGTGTGGGCGCTTGCAGCGATAGGTTTCGGTACGCACGGTTGTAGTGCACCCCCGGCATGTCAAGGTTGAGGATCGTATCTTTGGGGACGTTGATCGTGCGCTTCTCGCCGTTTGTGTCCGTCACAACGAGGGTGGTGTCCTGGTTACTCTGCTTGGGCACGGCAGTCACGGGGGAGAACATCCGCAGGGACTCGTTGAATGTGCTGCATCAGCGACGATGGGAGACGTGGAAGCGTCTGAGCACGGTCAGCGATAAGGATGGAGATTGGGGAGGTACATACGCGAGGGAGTAAGTCAGCTGAGGCATGTCGTCATACGTCTGTGGGATGGCTCATGGTTAGCCCAATACCGTCGAACCTGAGTAAAACATACCGGTATGCGCCTATCGGGAAGCACACTGCTAATGTGCTGATAGAGCTTTTCTTGGACATCAGGGTAGAGTGCCAACATGGCGAGTGCGAAAGAGAGGGAGTGGGCCGTAGTCTGCGTGTGGAGTTCAGCCCAGGTTCGAAAAGTGTGACGGGACCCAGAACGCACCTCATGTCCAGCAACCAAAAAGATGAAGATGTTCCCTATCAGTTCGCTGTTCGACAACTTCACTTCGCCCTCGCGCACGCCGTCGTCCTCGTTCGCTTTGAGCAAACTGCTGAACAAGTCGTGCGTCTCCGTGGACTTCTCAGAAGACCGACGCTCCTTGATCATCTCGTCGAGGTATTGCTGTAGATTTAGAGACCATGATCAGTGAAAGGCCATAAGTGTCGACCGATGAACTCACATGGAGCTCCTCAAATGCAAGACGCGTTTGGCGAAACACCTTCGTCCATCCGAGTGCGAATTTGGGTACGGTGAGCTTGATGACGAGGTTTTGCGTGACGAAGTGCAGGGCTTCTTTGAAGGTCATTTGGTGTCCTGGGGGCACGATGGCGTCCTCTGCCCAAGAGATCTGGCGTCCGAAGCCTACACACCACAAAGTCAGGATGTATGCACCCCGATATGAAGCTATATCCTGACCTGCAGCGCCAATTATGAAAAGCGCGAGCTAGAGGGGCATTGTCAACGTTCCACAATGGTAAGGTCCATCAAGGAACAAGACGCACCGGAAGAGTAAGGTCTACACCGTGATCTACCGCGACCTCCTGCTTCCCCTTCCACTCATTATCAAACAAGTCCAGCATGATCCGTGTTGTCTCATCCCATACTAGTCTGTTGTTGCGCTACAAGAGCGATTGAGCAAAACCGCGTTCACAATGTCGATCACCGCGTAACAAGCTGATGACGTACCTCCGAAAATGCGGGGGCGACAATCTTGCGGTACCGTTTCCATTCCTCGCCTTCAGAGACAACGATATTCTCGCCGAAGAAGGTCAGGATCTTGTACTGGAAGAGAGGCTTGGGGAACCTGCGCGACCAGACCATGTCCTGAATAATCACGTGCGAACGTCCGCTGTGTCAAAGCCTGGCCAGAGGCTCAGAGCGAGGATCAATGCAACGCACCTTGATGACCATGGCGTCAGCCACCCACAGACTTGCGCGTGCTTTGGGGAAGAAGCCAATCTACAGGTAGAAGGAGGGTTGTATTCGGTATGGATGTATGCTGTGCACACAAAGTCAACTCACAGAGGAAACGATATCAAGACCGTGCTTCTCGAACGCTGCATAAATGCAATCAAGGTCATGGAATTGTGTGAAGGCGAAGGTGGCCAGGACGACGCACTCGTATGCTTCATCTTCCAGAGGTGATCCTGCCCGAGGGAGATGCCTCTTATTTGGGGTACGATATTTCCCATGAGGGAGCCCGAGTCGATGAGGAGTCGGTACCCGGGGAGGTAGCTTACCCGCCTCTGTTAGCCAGGGGACGTGCAGAACACGGCGCGTTGGAAGACTCACTGAATCCCGGATACCATTCTGAAGTACATCCATGAGTTCCGTAAGAACTTGAGGAAGTAGTACGAGCCCACGAGAACGAGGACTGTTTTGATGTTCACCGGGAACTTGTCGAGAACGTCCATGCTGTCTCGCTGAGCCAGATGTGGTTTGAAACTTGCAGAAGGGTATTGGGAGGGAAGAGTGGATGGATGAGGTCAACAAGGGCCCTCGAATGCTATTACAGTGTCCGTGGTGGCATTCTTGGATTCACCGATGCGTGCTATCCGACCTGTCAATGTTCGTTGCCAGGCCGTCGGGAGATGGGAGACCGTCGGAGACATGCACTGCCGGAAATAGACGACTCGCGCGCTGAGAATCCCAAGGAACACAGCCAGACATGTCGACAGCAGCCAGGCCCGACCAGCCACGACGTTCTCGGCACCGGAGCGCCCAGGTGGCCACAGCGCCTCCACTTGTTAGATAAGGACAAGAACAGAAGAGCCATACGGCGAGAAAGTACTAACATAGCAGAGCATACCCACACAAGCCGAGGCACTAAAAACATATGGGTGGATGTCGATTTCAGCCACCCGACGGCACACCCTGAGGCGCATTGAATCCGTCGAGAGCGAGCGGACGCGGAATCTGTGTGTTGTCCTCATACGTGTTGGCCGGAAGCATCTGATAAATGGTCCCGCTCACCAGCATAATAGGAGTTGTTCTTAGCCTGACAAGAGAACAAGATACTTTGAGAAGAAAACACGAAAGTCAGACTTGGCATTGTTGGACGTATCATATGTGCCGTCCACAAACCCTAGTTTCGTGCAAAACGCGTACGGTGGTCGGAATATTGCCATGTTGTCCCTCCATGAAATCATGAACAAGTGTTTAGGATGTTCTGAAACCTTGTCAGGCCCTTCTGTTGCGCCTGAACTTGTGATTCTCAAATAGAAATTTTGATCTTGACAAGGCTGTTAGACACTGTTGTTTACAAAGTTCCTAGTCAATTTCAAACATAGGGCCATTATAGGGGCTGCCAGCTGTTGCCAAGCGCTTTCTCTCTCCTTGGAGTCTTGGACTGCTCGATCCTTCTCACGATTCTTTGCATAGCTTAGGCGCGTATCGACAAGAAGTATCTGATAAACCTTCACAACATCTTCTTTTTCCTTGATGTTGGACCTCTTCGCTCGTCAACTATATTCGCTCGACAGCATAAACGAAATTGTCTGAAACCAACACCATCCAAGATAGAAGACAGCGTGGGCTAAATCACTGCGTGTATGTAGTCTCGTCGCGTCTTGACGCCCGCCCTCACCCCCACCAGCGCTTCCTGGTTTCTCTCTCGTACGGCTCAACTTATGAGTCGTCGTGTCCGACGGGAGGTCTCTACTGATGCCGCAAGATGAATTAATATTTATCGCCGACAACCAAGTCTCCACTTGAGTCCTCTGCGAAGAATCGACCGGGCTCTAAGTTGGCGTCAGGCTTATCTGGCGTTCTCGACAGTATGCCTTCGGTCAGTAGAGTTTGCATTCTAGCGTTGTACAGGGTATCTTTGGATGCAGCTTACGGAGGGATCTAGTGTCTCTCACCATCTTATACGTATACGACGGGGTTCTGTCGTTCGAGGAGTGGGTTCATTCGTACGTCCGGCACTTTGGCGAGCTACTGACATTGTGCCTCACCTCAGAGAGGTAAGCTATTCGCTGTGTTTTGCGGGTCCAAGGACGAGTGGTTGATGAGCCATGTAGCACGAGTATATCTGGGTGCGTGCTTGCTTCGTTTCGCCGTCCCCAAACCCCTCACTGGCTGATGTTCGCTCCCAATACAGAAGGGACGCCTGACGTGGGTCAAGTTCCTGTATCTTACGGCGCGTTACGGCACCGCCGCACAGTCTCTCCTGGGCACAATATGTACGCCAACAGACATCATCATTCAATGTGCGAGACATATAACTTGCCGCGTCAGTGTTCTTCAATGTGGGACTATCCACCGAGGTAAATCCCCTCAGCCTTCGAAATAGGCTCTCTTTGGAATGACGTCTTTTAGCTCTGCCGCTACCTCTTTAATCTATACGCGTGGATGTCTCCATTGCAGGCCTTCCCTATCACAAGTGCGTGCCTATGCCCCTGCAGTCGATCTCCGCTGTAAACAACCATCGTGCTCAACCTTACTCTCCGCCCTTCGTACGCAGTCATCATGGCGCTGCGAACGCACGCTCTATACAGTTTCTCAAGTCGCCGGGCAAGTACATTCGTCAACGTCATCTGCGCGGTACGTGGTCTCGTCGCCGCCCGTCTTAACCGGTGGAGCAACCAGGGATGATACTATCCCCGTGCCAGATAAGCTGCCTCACCCACGCTGTCGCGTATTTGCTCATCTCCCTTACGACTCATTGTGAGCTTTTCCCCTTCGTCCGTGCTCGAGGGCAGGCCACTCATCGGCGGCCGCCACCGCCGCTTCAGTCGTCCATCTTAATGATGCGCACGAGGCTACTTGCTTTCAGCGTTATCGTACTAATACCTGGGGCTCGGGTATCCTCGGTTTCGCCAATCTCGCGGTGTACGACCTCGTCGTCTTCACCATGAAATGCGCGCGATGCGTGCAGCTGTGTAAGTCTCCGAAATTCCCAGCTTCTTATCTCGGCGTATCTCATGCATCACGGACCTCCGTCAACTTCGTGTTGTCACCGGCAGTACGCATGCGACGGACGAAGCTCGTCTGGAGCATCTTCTGCGACTCGGTCTGCTACTACATCATCATCGACGCGTGCGTGCCTCCCTCCTCGCATCCCCCGGGTGTCCCCCTCGACATATCTGCCTACTCAATATAAAATCTCCCCTCAACACAGACTAACCATACTCAACATCGTCGCCATCGAAACCATCTTCGTCGCCCGCCCGGGGCTCATGTGCCTCGTCGAGCCGCCGATGCGCATCCTCGAGACGCTCATTGTGCTCCGCATATCGCTCAAGCTGCGCAAGGTCGCGGACGAGCTCGGCGACCCGTCGCGCCTCGTCCAAGAGCTGTCGCTGCGCGACGTGGAGTCTGGCGCTGGTGCTTTTAGGGCATAATTTGGACTTTTATCCAGAGGGATGTTTGTTGTTGAAGTGAATGGCACCCTCGAACCTTCAGCGCTTCATGTAGCTTTGCCGAGCGCCCATACGTACCTTGATGCTGGCTTGGCGATATGTTGTCTCTCATTTCATTTGTGGTGTGATTCTCTGAAGGTTATTGTGAGCACGGGCAGAACGAGGCGATGCAACATGCTAGCTATAGAAGGGTGCTCCTTAGGCGGCTTCTTGCTGACCTTAGAATTTTCATTCTCGAAAATGAGCACTGGGAGGTGCTGGATCGAGACCAAAGGAAAGAAAGTTTGTCCCTATCGTTCCCGACCATTGCCGATAGAAACTTGAAAGAGACAGTTTTCAGTTGGTTTTCAATGCCCGTGGAGAGTATGTATATATAAATCTAGATCACAGCATCTTCGTCGCATGAAACCTACAGCCATTATATATAGTATGTGCCTGTCTTTATGGTCAACCACTGATTCCGATCAGTAGACATAACATACTCACACAAATAAGAACAGTGCTACCAGTCATAATAGTGGATCTCCGCTGCCACTCCCCTGATCTGCAAAAACATGGACTTGAAGCGAGTCGAGTCCCATGGTTTTTCTCGTATTCGAAGAACAACCTGGTCAGAGAATACCGATAGCCCGTTGTACACAGGTCTGTAGCGTTCTGGCAGCCAACAAACCCGACGTAAGCCGATGCGGAGCCATCCTCCATTGATGGTCACATTTGACCATGTCTTATTATCGACTATGGCACTCGGCGGGCAGGTGTCGTCGGTGCTGAGCAATGTGCGTCGCGATACCAAGGTGTTGACAGGGTTTGTGGATGGGCTCATCGTCGACTTCTTGACGTTAATTACCTGCGACCAAGGACCGGAGGCAGTTTCCCAGGAAGCAACGGCCTCACCAGTTCTGCGGCACTGCAGTCTCTTCATATGGGGTGAGCTGTGTATAAAAAACTCCCCCCACCCTCCTACTTCGACCTTTTTTGATGTCGATCGAACGGTGCCATATGTTGATCCTGGTTCCGATACGCATCGCCATATTCGTAATGTTGTTCCAGAGAGCTGGGAATAAGTCAAGATATCGAGCGCATACGGTGCAGATGTCAAAGGATCGCGAGGGTATTGCGCCGTAAATACCATGCGCACGTTAACAATGTTGTCGCGATTGAATACTTGATGAGTTCGAACCGTGGTGATCTTGGTTATGGTATCTCCAAGGGAGAAAATATCTATCTGATACTCCCCCAATGCCACAGCGAGTCTGGTTTCGTCCTCAGAGAACGTGAAAGCGTTGGGGTCCTGCACAGGCGAGAAGACTCCGTTGCCATTGTAAATCCGTGCTTCAGTGGAATGTATCGAACGGCCATCAGCAGACAACCAAATCCAGAGGTAGTCTTCGGTGGCGAAGCAAAGATAAGTAGACCTCGGAGAAAACTGTAGTGTCCTTGGTTCGCTCGGTACAGCTTCCAGCGCTTCATTGAAGTTTACATCACAGAGCCGCCGCCCCTCATCAAGGTCATAAAGATGAATTGCAAGCGCCTGTTCGTCCAAGCAAGCAAACATGACCATGTCCCGAGAAATGCAGATGCCTTCACTGTCGGTCGCAGTAGAGATGAAGAACGTGGAAGGCACGTAGGTTACTTCCCAATCTGTCAATGTGTCAATGGTTTTCTGAATAGCTGCATGTCCGTCCCCGAATCTTCCGACAACTGCTTTCTTTGTGTCCGGTCGGCAATAGAGGAGCCGAAAGGCAAAGTTGCCCTGATCTGCCAGTCGTTGTAGGTCAAGGTCCCGGCGTTGCTTCGACCATGTATGGAGTAAGGAAAGATCAACGGTGACGACTTCTTTCGAACCGATGGCTATCGCTGAGAAGTGATTCCCATGTTCCTGGATGCGGATAAGTCTATCTCGAGAGTATATATGGTCGTCTAACAAGAAAGCATGAAGACCGTTGGAAATAGGAAGCTCGATGGTTTCCGCGTTGCCGACTTCGACTCGAAATGTAGACGTGTTGCTGTGGTGGTCTTCTAGGGTCGTTCGTCTTACGCAACATTGTCCGTGCTGATCTTCGTTATGGCCCTGGATGTGAAATATGTATTTTGCATCATGCGAAAAGGAATGCCACTGGCAAATTGATCCGGAGCATTCTATGATCCGAGAGGCAGGGTTGGCGTTGGTGTCGAGGATGCAAACTTTTTCCCAGGCATAGGACGATATCATGACTAGGCCTGCGTGCGAAATAGTAAGATCCTCGATGGAGGGGACTTGAGGAAGGAGTATAGGCGGACGATGCAGCCAAGACTCCCCATTCCGGTCGAATAAGTAGATGGTTGGTTCACCAAAGTAGTCATTGACCCCGTGTGCGAGAAGGAGGTCGTTGGGAGAAAATGCACATCTGCTTCGAGTTCCGGGCCCAGGAAACGAAGTAATACCATCTGAGAGACCTATAGTATTGTTCGAATGGAGCTCCCATAAGCTCATTGCACCTCCGCTATAAGAGCATGCCAATATTGACTCGGCGTGAGAGAATGCAATATCTTCAATGCAGTCGTATGTATACTCAGGGTAGGAGCCGACGCAGAGACCTGTGGCGGGGTCCCAAAGGTGGACGTCACGGGCAGACCCAGATACTGTAGCTAGCAAGTTACCGTTGGGAGAGATTTTGCACTGATCGACGATGCCATGTCTGAATATTGTGCAAAAGACACTGCCCCAGTTATCATCGAGGTTGTGCTTGACGACCACTGGACCGCCTGTGCAAATTTCCTGATACGTGCGCCTAATCCGAGTATTGATGGGGCACATGGGAAGTGCAGACTCGTAAACATGTAGAGCTGAATCCCTGATAGGTTCGAAGAACTGCGAAGTCATTCTCCAAGCATCATATAACATTTCGGTCATAATATCCCGTTCATCGGAGGGATCCCACGTCTGGTACGCGTGTTAACTGACCAAGCGCATGAATGGAACAGTCACGGTTTCACTCACTGAAACCACCCTAGATGCTTCATTCAGACAATGAACAGCTAGGTTAAGGCAACCGACCACAGATAAAGCTTCTAGAAAGAAGGGCAACTGTTCATGTAAGAATCGGGCCACAAGAGCTTGGTTCTCGGAGCTAGGGGCCATTCTTTGCAGGTGATATGGCCAATAGAGACAAGCGTAGCGCAAGGCGCCGGAGATTGCCTCATCGCGTTTGCGCTCGAAATCGGGTATCTCCACATGTAGTTTGGATGGATCCTCCAGCCCGCACATATCTTTCTTCAGCTCTCTCCACATGAGTTTCAGGCATAGGCCTGCCAGACGACGATGCGACTCAGCTGGATCAACATGAAAGTTCTTGGATCGAGAGCTAGTTGAGAGATAGTCGCGTAGGGAAGTGTGGTATATTTGAACAGAGCTCGAAGACTCCATGGACGGAATAAAGATGATGGCTGAAAAATGGGCAACACGCTTTCGAACATCGCCAGCGAACAATCTACAGATGTTGGATAGTGATAGAGGACTCGCAAGAGCAATGACGTCTGCTAGGCACTCAACACCAAGTTGCTGATCCTGAAGTTCGCAGCTGTTGATGATGTAGCGATAGACTGAGTCGATGCTGCCCAGTGTCAGATCGAGCGGGTTCATAACGCCCCTGTACATGCTGGATACGACGTTCAAGCAGTCGGTAGGATCTGGTGCGTCGTGAACAAGTCGACAGACCGTCGCAGCAACAATAAACTGCCCTTGTATTTGATTCACTAGCGTGTTGATAATGTCTTCAGCGGGCCAAGGGAGAGAATGTGCGAATTCGAGGTCGCGCAACTGGTATATGCCGTGGAAGGTGTGGCGAAGATAAAGCCTAATGTCCTCAGTAGCATGAAAAGACTCGACGTAAAGAGGTGCCATGAGATTGATAATGCTTTGGTGTCTTGTGAGGGCCTGCAAGTGCGAAGAGATTCTACTCGTACAGAGGATACTGGAAATAGGGATGGTGGGATCGCGGAGAAGCTCGGCCAGCATGCCGATCAGATCTCGGAGTTGCTCGCCGTAGCTCATCTCCACTTCATCGGCGGCGTCAAAGACCATTACCCTATTTGTCGACCACATAAACTGAAGTTCTCTCAGCGGCTCAGCGACCAGCTTTTCAAACTGATCGCGACGCGATTTCTGGGGCGAGAGTATATCAGGGTCGCGCCGAATGGCCTTGACGATAGCCTCCCGGGCGCAATCGTGAAGGAGGCCAATTTGGTACGCCAGCGTAAGAAAGACACGATCTGTGTTGCTTCTGGAGACATCCTTGCGCGAGAAGAAAAAAGTCGTCGCTAAGCGGCCAGTGCTGCGAAGATGGTCCGCGGTGGAGTAGGCGACACTGGATTTGCCCGAGCCTGACCCTCCGAAGAGCCAAACGAACCTGTTATCCTGCTGTGCTAAGGAATCGTCCAGCCTCGTCAAGAGCTCAACACGGGTGCCCGGAAGACATCGGGAAAAGGGACGGCGCTCGTTGGAGTCGTACTCTGCACCCCGGGCGATCTCGTTGGCAAGTCTCCGCCACACTTCGTCATCTCCTTGAGAACATGGACCGGTTGTTTGTCAACGTACAATAATGGAGCTACGTTCGGTAGAAGAAGAGCCAACATACCTTGAACGGCCATGTGGTGGTAAGCTTCTGATGGGGGAGGCGATAAGCAGACGCCGGCGTGGGTTTCCAATATGCTGTATACAAATGTGTTTAATGCCATTTTAATGCCATGTATCACAGCGCCTATTATCCATGCTGGGGCAAGAAGTGATCGTCTCCCTTCCTCAGCAGTACTTCAAGAAAAGTATAAATGGACAAACAGCAACTCAACAGCTCATAGAACCTCCGCGATGGCCCAGAGGATGTGATGACGCCGATGTGATCAGAGGGGGCTGCGATCTACTGGATCTCAGAAGTGGTTGAACTCTGATTGGAGTATGGGGCTCAGTAAAACACGGTAAAACATAAGGAACTATCGAGCTGAGACGACTGCATCAAATCGGACATAATTCAGGAGCCAGCGCAAGAGTTGACGCGGACGGTCGGACCTCGGCTGGGTACCAGTAAGTTCTGACGGACTTTTGAACTCCAGTAGCGCTACGTACAGTAAAAATTGAGTAGGGCCGTCCAAGTGTGGCACGGCAATGCCCGTCGCCCCTTCCCGCACTTGAGACTGTTTCGGGAGTGCGTAACACAAGAGTGCGCACGAGAGGTGCCCAACTTGTGCGACTTTATCGATCAAATGTTAACGATATTGGAGCTTGTGATTCAGAGTCATGTCGTCGATCGATGCAGAGGCCCGGCAGTCATTCACTAAAACTATGTGTGCGGGAATGTTTGTGGTAAACGTTCACGCCAGAACAATTGCAAGGTCAAGTTTCAGATCTCAGAATTTGGAGGCATTGTCGATGACACAGTTACATTATGATTACATACATCCAGCAACATCTATTTGTAGGGAAATATGTGTTGAGGAGGCGTAGATGTAGCGGTGTCTCAGAGAATGATATTACGATAGCAAAGCCAATCACGGCCCAAGTTCCCAACACGATATCGGTCGAAAGCTCATCAGCGAGGATAGCACGCATGCCGATAACAGAGTGCCAGAAAGCCAATTATGGGTCACAGCAAAACGAGTCGATGGCAATGTCCCAGGAACCACTGGCATATCGTCGATTGATGAAGTGGCCGGATAGCCATTGATCAGCGCCATCGGGTCCATGGTAGCTTTGGCAGGGAAATGGTGGAGGTGCAGAGGGAACAGCGAGCGGTCTAGGGCAACGAATTCGAGCAGTGCTAGGGAACGTTCGATTGAACAGTAGCAACTAGCTGCAACTAGTCTTAGAATCATAACATTGGATAGTCACGTGGTGTCACATGGTATTTGTCGCGTAGCCAATTTCTCTGCCAAAACGCAAAAATAGTGCCCCCCTCAATCCCAGTTACCCTAGGGGTAACGGGCATATCGGATAACCTACAATGAAAATTACTACTGTTTCGTTAAAAAATGCAACCTCCCCCTGAACCGCTTACCCTCGGCTTTCGTCTGTACATGCAAAGCATATCTGCAAATAAATCCGTAAGAAACCGTGCAAATATTCAGCCTCATGCAGCCTTCGGCAGCCAAATAAATTTCATTAAAAAACATATGGACCATGTAGCTTGTCACCCAAGCTTCAGAATGTACCAGATAGTTTTGCGAGATACGGGGTGTTTGTTGAGTTATTCAAGTTTTTCATTGTAGGTTCTCTTTCCATTGTAGATCCCACGATAGTACCTGGCGCTAAAAAGTTCATCTGGATTCATGTACTCACAGCGTATACACACATACGGCTCTAGCCTATGGAAGTACGTGGGGTCAATGGCCGTCCAAGCCCAAGCCCAGGGAGACGTAGTTCAAGACCCGGCTTTCAGCGCTTTAGCCTCAAGCTAAGCTTCGAGTTCCAAGGTTCGAGTAATCCTGGAAGCGAGCGCCGCGCCATGTTCTTCCGAAGACGTCAACTGCCCACGCCAGGACGGTCGGACTGTCCATGCAGTGGAAAATGAACGATACACACCAGCAGGCATGCCGGGACCGTCAGAATATGAATGTGTTTTCGCGGCGACGGCCTATCGATTGGGTTCGGGCTGGCCAAGCACAAAACAGAGCCGGTCTAGTCTATCGGCCTCTGTCAACGGCTGAGTGGAGACGGGTACATGGGCGTTGCAAGGCGCGCCAGCTTGGGGTGAGGCGCCTTGTGCCGAGGTGACGGGCGTCATGAAATCGCTTAGACGGGAGGAGGCGGGGTAGGGCAGAGAGCGGATAGGGTGTGATATTAAGCGCGCAGCAATCTGGGCTACTCGCATCAGCTCGAGAACAAGGGAATACGACAAACCCAAGCCCTGCTCACCTCCCGCAAACCAGCAGCCAGACCTCACGCGCCTCACCTCCGCGCGCCCACCAACTCCCTACGCCCAAACGTATCCACGCTCGCCTCCACTCGCCTCCCCGCCCCCTCCCGCTCGGCAGCACGCAACACCCCGACAGCCCTATCCGTCGCCGCCCTCCCCCCATCCACATACCCAAACCGCGCCCTCATCCGCCGCTCCACATCCCGCGCCGCACCGAGCTGCCCCGCGCGCACGAGCGCGCGCAGTGCGCCCGTGTACACGCCTATCCCTATCCCTGCCCCTGCCGTCGTGGAAGTCGCGTCCTGAGTCTCAAGCACGTCAAGTATCCGCAGCGTCGTCGCCGCACCGGCGTTCCCTGCCTCGCGCGTGCCCCGCACATGGCCGTGGTCGTGCGCATAGGCACGGACACGGGGGCGGGGGCGGGCGTGGACGAGCGCGCCCCACTGCGCGTCGCCCGGGCGCAGGCCGAGGCGCACCATGTCGCGCAGGACGGCTGCGGCTGCTGCGGGCCGCGCGCGGTGGGCGTGCAGTGCGATGAAGGGTGTGAAGTGGGCTGCGTCGATTGGTCGTCTTGTCTGTGTTTGCAGTTGCGGGGGTGGTGGTGGCCCGGATGACGATGACGGTGGTGGTGGTGGTGGAGAAGAGGGCGCGGACTTTGAAGCCATCGCGAGCAGGATATGGTACAGCGCGGGCACCTCGGCGTCGGGCACGCCCCACGCGACCGCGTCCCAGACGAGCGCGGTGTGGTGCGGCGTCGGCCAGAGCTTATGCGGGATCGCGTGCGTGCACTCTCGCTCCCTGGTCCTCTCCTTCTCCTGGCCCGTCGCCGTCGCCGCCGCTGTGAGCTTGGCGAGCGCTGCGCGCGGGACGTTCACGGCGTGGCAGTACCGCGTGAACACGGCGAGCAGCGTCCCGGGCTGTCCCTCGTCCCGCGCGACGAGCATCTCCGCGAGGACCCACCAGCTTGCTGTCCGTGCGCCTTTCGAGAAGGCGCGCCGGCGGAGGAGGGGCAGTGCGGATGTGCGCCCTGAGGCGCGGGCGGCGCGGATGAAGGATGCGAGCGCGTACGGCGTGGGCAGGGTGCCGTCACGGAGGACGGTGCGGATGTGGCGGAGCTGGGAGGAGAGCGGGAGGGCGGTGAAGTCTTTGGGAAGAGGAGCGGGGGCTGGCGAGGGTGCGGAGGAAGAGGGGAAGGGAGAAGAAGGGAGAGCGTGCCCTCCGGACTCGGCGAGACGCACTAGCGCAGCCTGCGAGTGCCCAGCGGCGGCTAGCGCGCGTGCGAAGGCACCGTACACGCCCGACCAGTAGCGCGGGTCGTGAGGGAGGCCGTGCGCGCGCTCGTACCCACGTAGCTTGCGCTCGTACCGCGCGAGCACGGCGGCGGCCCTCGAAGGCGGAACGACGCGTGCGATAGCGGCGAGGACCGACGCCATGTTGCGCGAGTGACCCTTGCGCGCGCATGCGAGTGCAAACGCGGCGAGGGCGTCTGCGTTCGGCTTGGTGGCGGTGTGGCGACCGAGGAGGCGCGTGCGGATTGCGGTGAACTCCCGGGTGAGCGGGGCGGCGGAGGCGGAGGATTCATGGGCGGCAGGGACGAGACGAAGCCATGCAGAGAGGGCAGAGACACGTTTGTATGGGGCGAGGGAGGCGCGCGATAGGGCGTGGATCGCGGCTTTTTCGTAGACCCAGGATGGAGGGATGTGTCCTCCTGAAGCGAGAATTTCGCGGCGCAGTGTGGCAGCGGAAGTGTATTTTGCGGCTGCGACGAGGGTGGCGAGAGTTTGGGTGGTGGTGGTGGGTATGGCGAGTGTAGAGGAGGAAGGATGATATTCCTGGGAGTCGTCCTCAAAGATGGAGGGGTCTGGGGCATTGGCTGGGTATGGGAGCTGCTCAATCTCAAGGGAGGCGGGTGCTGGGCCATGGGGCAGCTGGAGGGAGACGGAGCGGGTGAGGGCGGAGGCGACATGGGCAAGGGCGCGGTTGGCTACAGATGGCTGGGCGAGAATAAAGGCAGCCATGTCTCCTCCTGAAATCCACCATTAGACAGATTAATAAATATAAAGGAGACTAACCTGTTCCGACATGAGAATTCAACTCCGACGCCGACTATTCCCAGGATGGTGTTTGGCCGTCGCGCGTCTCGTCCGGGTCCTTGTCAACATCGACTATGGACTCTCCAAAGCGGTCTGCCTCTCCCTCCACCGCAGAGTCAAAACGCGTAAAGCTCAACGTCCCAGACGACCCCGACAACGCTCCCACCCCCGTCGACCCAGACAATGCTCAGGGAAAACGCTCAGAGCTCGACCCCATACACCCAGCAGACATCGCCAACCTCCCCCCAGACGACCCGTCCCAGCCACCCTCGGCAGAGTCCGGCTCTGGAAACGTAAAACTTCTCAAGGCAGATGCCCCTGAAGGCGCAGCAGCAGAAGCTGCCGAAAATGCCGACGTCGATATGCCGGACGCGGGCGCGGAGGAGGACAACGAGTCCGCCGACGAGCCCGACGAGGATGACCCCGCCGCCGTCGACGCCGCACGCCAGCGCCTCGAAGACCAGGCCCGCAAGTACCTCGCCGCACAGACACACGACGTCGTCATTCCCTCCTACGCTGCCTGGTTCGACATGCAGGCCATCCACCCCGTCGAGCGCCGCGCCCTCCCCGAGTTCTTCAACTCGCGCAACCGCTCCAAGTCCCCCGCGATATACAAGGACTATAGGGACTTTATGATCAACACCTATCGGCTGCGCCCGACCGAGTATCTCACTGTCACCGCGTGCAGGCGCAATCTCGCGGGCGACGTGTGCGCGATCATGCGCGTACATGCCTTCCTCGAGCAGTGGGGGCTCATTAATTACCAGGTTCTTGACTTCTCTACTTCTCTTCTGTCCATCCATACTCAACACACACCCCACAGGTCGACCCCGAAGCCCGCCCAGCAGCCCTCGTGCCTCCCTTCACGGGCCACTTCCGCGTCATCCTCGACACCCCGCGCGGCTTGCAATCCCTCCACCCCGGCACGCGTCCCAACCCCAACCCCCAACAACCCAGTGCAGCACCCTCCGCATCCACACCCGCTACCCCCATCAAGCCCACCTCCACACCCGCCTCGCTCGCGCTCCGCAGCTCCATCTACCAAACAACATCCAAAGCCTCGCGCCCGCTCGCACCAGCCGAGGCCGCCGCGCTCGCCGCGCAGGCCCAGGGCCAAGACGGTGGCGGCGCGACGCCGAACGGCACCGCGCAAAAGGGCGGCATGTCGTACCAGTGCGACACGTGCGGCGCGGACTGCACCGCGCTGCGCTACCACTCGCTCACGACGCGCGACTTTGAGCTGTGTGCGCCGTGTTACCTCGGCGGGCGCTTTCCGTCGCGCATGTTCTCGGGCGACTTTGTCAAGCTCGCTGCTGCGCCGCCCGGTGTCCCCTCTTCCTCCACGACCTCCGGCGCAGCGGCGGGGGAAGACGCGTGGACGGACCAGGAGACGCTGTTGCTGCTGGAGGGCATCGAGCTGCACGAGGACGACTGGGCGGCGATCGCGGCGCACGTGGGGACGCGCACGGCGCAGGCGTGTGTGAAGCGCTTTTTGGCGCTGCCGATCGAGGACGAGTACGTCGCGGCGGAGGGCGAGCAGGGGCCGCTGCGCTATGCGCGCGTGCCGTTTGAGCAGGCGGATAACCCTGTGATGAGCGTCGTTGCGTTCCTCGCGGGCGCGGTGGCGCCGCCTGTTGCGGCGGAGGCGGCGCGGGCGGCGATGGGGGCGCTTGCTGGGGAGCGGGGGGCGCTGGATGGGGAGGGCGAGAAGGACGGGGAGGAGAAGGAGGGAGAGGGAGAGGAGGAGGGGATGGAGGAGGATCTGCCTCCGCCGCTGCCCACGGACGCGGACGCCGAGGACAGCGCGATGGACGGCGCACCGTCCTCGGCGTCGCCTACGTCCACGTCGCAGCAGAAGAAACCGCAGATTCCACACACAAAGGTCGCGCGCGCAGCGTCGCTCGCGCTCTCCGCGTCGGCCAAGGCCGCAGCGCGCCTCGCGGCCGCGGAGGACACGCGTATCCGGTCGTCGATTCAGTCGCTTGTCAGGCTCACGCTCGACAAGCTCGAGCTGAAGATGAGCATGTTCGAGGAGCTCGAGGGCGCGCTCGAGGAGGAAAGGAGGGCGCTGGAGGGCGCGCGGATCGCGCTTGTTGCGGAGCGCGAGGGGCTGAGGCGTATGTTGGAGGGGGTGAGGGGCGAGCTGGGTAAGATGTCTGTGCAGGATGGGGCTGGTTCTGGTTCCACTTCCAACTCCGGTGGGGCTGGGTCGGCGTTGGCGGCTGCGACGGCGCCGGGTGGGATGGGCACGACGGGGCAGGGGACGCGTGCGGTGTCTGTTGCGAGCTTGGAGGGCGGCGGGGTGCCTCAGGCGGATGGCGACTTTGCGCAGCTGGGCTAGGCAACGTAGCGCTGCCTAGAAAAACGTCTTGAGCGGGCTTGAGTTGGCGGTGCTACACTATCGATCCTATTCGTCCGTTATAATGTTTTGTAGAGTCTGTTGGCTTTTTTCTGTTTCTTTCATTATGCGTATATACTTTGTGGTTCCGAATGTGAATTATTGTATCTGTAGTGCTCGTTGACAAATAGCAAGTTGTGGGTAACTGAGCGAGGTAGCGAGACGCGTGCCTCTCCCCACACCACAGACTCAGAGGAAAGGACACGCACCTCCCAGCCATCTCGGGCACCAGGTCACCTTGACTCTGGCCATGACACCCTGCGCATTCAGACTCACGAAATGCCTCCTCGCACTCGGCCTCTTCTCCCTCGCCTCCACCTCCGCCTCCGCGTCTTCAGGCCCAGGACAGGGACACGCGGCGCCTATACAGGCACGAGAAACGTTCGATGAGAGCCTGACGCTCCGCCCGCTGCCAGACGGGCGCGTGTCTGCTGCGTTCGAGTTTAAGACGGTGGTGCGCGGGGCTAGGCCGCGCGAGCCGGGGAGTTTGGGGAGAGCGAGGGAGGAGGGGGATGTGTGTACGTTTTTAAGGTTGTGTGGTGTGTGGATGTGACTTGGAGCTGACTGGATAACCCTTGCCGCTCGCGGTGTGATATTACGCTGTTCATGGGTATACGCTCGCTCGAATCGAATCGAATTCGATACACGGGTCATCGAAATGACGACCGGACATGTCCCACCCACAACGATGATGATGATGATGATGATTATGTGAAAGGACAGCCCAGCACTACGCGCTCTTCCCGCTCGAGCTCGGCCAGATTCTGCGCGCACACGCCGTCGCGGAGCTGCACCTCGGCCTGCGCGCGGGGAAGTGGGACTACGACGCGTGGGGCGCGCCCGGCGCGTGGACAACAGCAGACCCGTCACCCGAGCCACATGCTGGCGTTGGCGCCGGTGCAGCGGGTGCGGCGACGGGCGCGGAGCTCTATGCGTGGATGGGGGATGCAGGCGGGGGCGAGGGCGAGGGCGGCGTTTCGTGCGTCCTTCCTCCTCTCCTCACAGCGCAGCGTATAAGGCGGCTAACGAGGCGGCAGGATCGACGACCGGTGGACCGGCCTGCGCAGCGCGCTCGCGGGCCTCTTCTGCGCGTCGCTCGAGTCGCTCGACGAGCGGCGCACGTGTGCGCCCGCGGACGCGTTCCCGCCCTCTGGGACCTTGCCTCCTCTCGCGTCCCAGTACCGCCCTCGGTCCAACGCGAGCGGCTCGTCAATAGGTGCGGGAGGAGGAGGATACTACGAGCTGCGCCACGCGCTGCAGCCCGCCGAGCACGTGTGCACGGAGAACCTGACGCCGTTCGTGCGCCTGCTGCCGTGCAAGGCCGCGGCCGGGCTCGGGCGGCTGCTGAACCCGCAGAAGCTGTTCGGCGCGGACTGGCATGGCTTGGGTGTGCACGTGCGGTGGGTGGCGCCGGGTGGGGGCGGCGGGGAGGGCGGGGTTGAGCTGGTGTTGGCTGCGCAGGGGGTGTTTGATCCGGTGAGGCTGAGCGGGAGCTACAGGAGTCGAGGTGCGTGGGTTTACGAATGAACACGTCTGTGTAACGGTGTTCTCTGACATTATGGGCGATGTAGATTGGTCTTTCCAGCGGCTATTCGACCGCCTTGTCGAGGCGCGGTGCCCTGTCGCGCGCAGCAGCCGTGTGTACGTCGAGCTCCCGCAGGACGTTGCGTACTCGGTCGTTCCTGAGCCGACAAAGGTGGAGGGTGCGGTGGCGATGTACGATCTTCTTGCTGGTATGTCGGCCTTTTTCATTCAGACAGCACCGAACTGAGGAGCGTGTGCGATGCACCAGAAAATGCAGAACGAGTAGATGTCTCCCTCCGCTACCTCCTCGAAAAGCAGTTCCAATACCGTGCGTATCTAGCCTTCGCCTCGCGATCTCACAACGCCTGCTGAACACCCCCGCTGTCTATTCCACAGCGACCGCCCGCCCGCCCTCGCTCTCACCGCTGACTGTGCGCCGCGCACTACACGGCACATCGCAAGCGCACGGCGCGCTCGCCGTAAGCGTGACGAACAACCTTGACACCCCCGTCCGCGTGGGCTACCTCGAGACGCTCCCCGCGCTCGTCACGCTCTGGCTGCACACACTCACCGTCACACTCGACGGCGACGCCCGGCCGCGCAGTACGCTTTTCCCCCTCCCTTGCTCCCACCACATGCTGCTCACGCGACTACGCACCCCCCGCAGACGATCTGCTCACAGACCTGACCTACCAGCCACCCCTCCCGCACGGCGCACACACGGGCCCGTCCGTGCTGCAAGCCGCGCTCGCGATCCCGCCGCGCGCGACGCTCCGTCTCTCGGTGGACATGGGCAAGGCGTTTTTGCGGTACACGGAGCACCAGCCGGACGCGATGCGCGGGTGGGACCTCCCCGGCGCCGTGTTCTTCCCGCTCGCCCTCGACGACAAATCGTACGGCGCCGGGCTCGCGAGTGCGAAGAACAGTAACGAGACGGCGGTGGCGACGACGATCGGGTATAGAATTCATACGCCGAATCTGCTCGTGGACCTCGCGACGCCGGATTTTAGCATGCCGTATAATGTGATCATTCTCAGCTGCACGCTCATCACGCTTATCTTTGGGAGCGTTTTCAATATGCTTACGAGGCGGTGGGTGTTGGTCGATATGGACGAGGGGTTGGACGTTGAATAGGACGTTGCTTGGTGCTATTAATCCAGTCGTTGTGTACAAGTGTCCATCTAAGTTATGTTACTAGAGAAGCGATCGCGGAGGGGTGTCGGTTGTAATGTAGGGATCGCGATGGGACATGGGGTGTATATTTATCTGACGAGAAGATTCATGCCAGCATGCGGGTGAAAGAACAGAACAGAACGCAATGGGAGGAAATCCGGCGCATTACACGAGAATGACCGCTATAAGCAATGCAAGAAGGATGATGATGAGTATCGTGATACACCAGCCTGACTTGGTCTCTGTCGGGATAAAGCGTTTGAGCATGTAAATGTCTGTGCGAGCTGCGTGCCGACTGACCTTCGGTGTCACGCAGGAACTTGCGCATCTTCAGCATTGCGCCCGCGAGCTTGGTGTCTGTCCGATCGACCCCCGACTCGAGGCCGTCGAGCATCCTGCCACAGACGGCGCAGAGTAGAGCGATTAGTGCATTAACTCTTGGGGACAGGTCGGACTAGACGCACTCGTTGTGCTCCCCGATCTCACGGCCCATCAGGCCCGCCTGCTCCGCGAGGTTGGTGAGCGTGCCGGATATCGAGTCCATGATGCCATCTTGCTGGTGCAGCATAAGCTGTGCGCCAGTTCGCTGTCAACCTGGCGCCTCCGCATAGCATGAGAGAGTAAGAGCACACCTGCTGCTCCTCCTGTGCCCATGCCGCCTGCGAATCCTCCTCTTCGTCTGGCCGTGGTGACTGTGCGCCTTGGGGAAGCGGCGAGCGCGAGCCGCTCGGGAAGAACGGCGACGCGTCTGGCGAGAAGGGCGACTTGGTGCGCGATGGAGGCTACGGGGTGGTGCCAGTGAATATGAAGTTATCTTCCCTTGCAACCAAGTGTGATGAGGACTCACCACAGTGCCTTCAACCTCCGCTCTCATGTCCTATCCTTGCATGCAAGACATGCCCAGCCCAGTGTCAACCTGGTATGCCACTGAGCGGGGGGAAGCGTGGATGCTGACCTCGATCTGCACCCGGACTTTGCTGACATACTTGCGCCTGAGAGTAACCTCCTTCTCGTCGATACCGAACATGCGCGGCCCCGTTTCCTCCACTATCCTGTGCACCCATGGATGCGAGCGAGCGAGGTCCAGTCAGCTGCTGCGGACACGCTTCACACTTAGGCAGAAGTAGGCGCGTGCGTACTTTACGCTCTCCTCGAGGTCCTCGAGGTCGGCTTCCAGTGCCGCGAGGGTTGCTTTGAGCTTGAGATCTCACTGAGATGGGGATATACCGTGGAGAAACGAAAGATGGTGCGCACCTCGCTACGCGCCCAGACGAGCTCCTCGCTGCCCTCGCGGGCCATGTTGCGTATGCGGAGGTAGGACGAGCGCAGTTGGCCCGCCGTTTGGAGCGACGTCTCTATCTCTTGTTGCACTGCATGGTATGGATCTGTGGACATGGCGTCGCTCTTTCGTTTGTGGTGTGCTGGTCTGCAGACGCTGGAGATCGTGGCGGAATGACAAGACAGTGAGGGGAATTCTCCGCGGTCGCGTCGGCGCACACAGGGGCAAACACGACTTGTAATATGTCGACCACCGACTTGCCATTTGTCTAAACGGCTTTCTCTGAAGTTTACCCTTCACCCGTTTCCTTGTTCTACGACTTATGGGTACTCATGTATACTGCACAGATCTCACTATCGCTCGTCCTGGGAGACGCTGCCATTACAGATCACTTAGGCTAAGTCCATGGCATTGAACAGCTTCGGGTTTTCCCTCTTGGAAAGGACCTTCCTCTCGGTCTATGAGCTCATTACGGGAAGTTATGGTGTCATCCTGGATTCACGAGCACACAACCAGCTAGGGGACCTGCTTAGAAGAGTTGCGAGAAGGTTTGCGAGAAGGCTTAGACCGTCACCTTTAGGGAGAGCCCGTCCCGGGGTACGGATCGTTACGGGCGATGAAGGCGTGCGCCCAACACGGCTGGGAAAGCGACCTTCTGGTTGTTTGCCCTTCTTTGACAATAGTTAAGTTGACGGTGTCTCAGGCTTACATCTTACAGATTGGCGGAATGTCAACGGCAACGTCACACTGAGGTGTGCGACGCGTTTATGAGAAGGCGACTGACGGGGTTAAGTAAGTATGTCTCGTGCTGGCGACAAGGACGCAAATGAGCTGCTCATGTTTGGAACGTACTCTGCACCTTAGCATCTTTTAGGCTCGACTTTCCCGCAGCCTCTGCACATGCTACACCTATCCTAGTCCTATCCTGGTCGGCGCGTTGGCCACTCTCAGGGGCTTGTAAGAGCTCTATCGCGTAGATCAAGGACCCTCTGGCAAGATCTCGCCGAGGGGCTCGATTCGGATGCGTACCGCATGGTCTCGCAGCGGGAGTTCATTGCGTTCTTCTCTCCGGGAAGTGATACACTCCGTCAATCACGCAGCTTCGCAAGGACTCTGTTCACTTCCTCCTTGACCTGACGGATTGGCGCCCATGTCATCATCGAATTTGAAGGTTCGCATTGTCAAGTATCTCCTTTGAGCCTCAGCACTCTGTCAGACGGACACTAACTTGTAGATGACTTCGTTCATCTCTCCGGGGAACTCGCCTTGTGAGATGTCCAAGGCTTCTGACCCCGCAACTCAGATCTGGCGTGCACTGTCATTTTCGTATCCAGATCTAGAATAGCAACGGGTGAAGTGGTTGCTGTGGTTGGAACGGCGCTTGAAGGTTAGCCAACGTCGTAAACTCTCTTAACTTTTACTGGCCTAAAAGCGCAGAGTTATCCGGTCTATGGTGTATGGCACACGACCTCAGTATTGTATGGAGAAAGTCCAGACCACCGGCGGCAGACGCCGTATTGAATGTAGTTTATCCTATGTAAATCCGGGTTCGCGAAAACTTACAGGCAATTTTAGACTCTGCGGAGAACAATGATGGCATCCCTGACGCCTTCTTGGCGTCTTCTCGCGACAAACCAACCTCTCACTGGTTTGAGCGTTGTATTCAGACGACTTCATTCTCTGCAACCTTGTTGATCTCTTCAGGGCGTATGATGGGCGCCCGGTGTATCTCAAACGCTTGATGGGAGGGGAAAATGTTGCGCACATGTCCAGAATGATGCATCTCACCATTTCAGAATTTGTTCGGTCTTTGTCGTCATTTCAATGCTCGGTGAGCCTCGGCCAACGCTGCCTATTCTTAGAAGAGATTAGCATCCTGTACTACAAATTCCCAAGTTTACTGATAACGTTTTCTAGATCACGGACTTATACACAGCACAGCACACGACCACTTGCGATAAGCTCTGGATCCGTTTGATGAACCAGGAACGCTCCGGTGGGGCGTGTCACGCGACCAGAACCCGGGAAAAATGCTCGGAGCAGACTTGATCACTCGCGACGGACTTACGAAGCACAGCACATTTCATAGCCTCGTGTTATGCTCGCGACCCGTTTTCATTTGCTTGTACGTACCAAACAGCCACTCTATCTTGCCTGCTCCTTCGCTTTGCCGGATCGCGCGGTTATTCTGGCCAACAGCACTTCGAGTTTACACATCGTCGTTAACTTACATGTTCACGACGCATGGGTCCGGCGCTGATGCGGTCTTGTGGCGTGCCGCGCATTTCATCACTGTCAGTGCAGAAAGCTGCCGTCAGGTACGCTCTGCGGCACGCAACGAGGAAGACGAAGATCGTGATACTTCGCTCCGCACCGGCGGCTGGGAACGACAGAGGCCTTCCGAACAACGAGGAGACCGCGCATCTGGGCACGGTGGCAGAGTGTCATCGCGTTCCAATTTCTGTTTGCGCCACTTCTGTGTCCTACGGTTGCAGCACCCACCAAGGCTGCTTTGGTGGTCTCCAACTCGAGCATGGACGGCTTCGCTTCTTGATTTTCGAAGGGTTTGAAGCGAGAAAACGTCAGACAGGGGTTTGGCGCTGCCGAGTCGTACAGCATGCGAGCCGTGTATGTAATGATGTGCGGCGGTTCCACTGGCACCTGGATTAGCGGCCCATTGAGTGGGTCTTCTGATCAAGAGACCAATCGCAGCTGGGCACAACGCGGCGGAAAGAGCAACTGATGCAAGAGGAGCTTAATCTGACGAATGCTTTCGACGTGCTATGTTCTGGGACTAGTAATTGTGAGTACATACCCCAAAGATGCATCCCAAGTACCTGGATTTGCTCAGTGTCGTTTCAAGGCTCGCCGCTGACAAGACGCATAACAACCTCCATTGAACAATTGGGGGCCCCACTTCGCTACATTTCTGCTCACACGACCAACAAATCTCTATGTAAAACTTTCAGGGACGGCTCACAGGAATTTGCGCTCGTGCGACCAAGATCTTCACGGTTGATCGTTCCGCGGTCCGACAATGTCGCATAACGACTAACCCTGATCTGATGGGGATTGTCGAACGCTATATTTGGTACGTGACTAAAGCGGAGAGCATGGTGGGGTCATGCTTGGTGTTGGACTGTTTTCTTACAGAAAAGAGATGACTACGGGGAGGAGAAATAGCAAACTCAACGCGATCTACGGGTAAGACCTAGTAGCTTGATGAGTATGCTAAAATCGTCAGAAAGTTAGCAGCACTCAAGATCTCGACAAAGGTTTCGACTTGTCTTTTGGATTGCCATAAATCCTTTGAAACAACAAAGGATCCGACAAGTGCTTCTTCGAACGCACCACCGCCGATTCTCCGTTTTCCAAGAAGGTTATGCGCCCATAGAGACGCGTGATCGATCGCTCGGAAGGCGATGGCGGTGCGTATTCATCTCAGTTGGCCGTCTCTCACTCTTTTGCACACTTTGCCATAATGTTTCGTTCTTACGCATTCCACCCTCAATGAGGACGGGAAGCCCTGACAAAAAAACACATAAATACAGGCCCTTCTTCCGCTTCCTTTTCTCCAGACCACTTCTCCCAGTCGTCCAACCAAGCCAAGCTTCTTACGTCTTTTAACAAACCCAAATTTCTTCAACCATCATGATCTTCAACAAGCTTTCTATGCTCGCCGTCGCTGCGGTCATGACCGCCGCGGTTGCTGCTCCCGTTGTAAGCTTCCTCATTTTCTAGTTGCACGACCTCTGGTGCTGATTTCGATTTTCTATCATAGCCTGAGCCCGTCACCGTCCGTGCTCCGGTCACTGTTCGCAGCCCCGTCACTGTTCGCTCGCCGGTCACCGTCCGCGCCCCAGTTACTGTCCGTTCCCCAGTTACTGTCCGTTCCCCAGTTACTGTCCGTAGCCCCGTCACCGTCCGTTCCCCGGTGACGGTTCGCAGCCCCGTCACTGTGCGCTCTCCCGTGACGGTTCGCTCTCCCGTCACCGTGCGCCGCCGTGCTCCGGTCACTGTTCGCTCTCCCGTGACGGTTCGCTCCCCGGTCACTGTCAGGCGCCGCGCGCCCGTCACTGTTCGTAGCCCCGTCACTGTTCGTAGCCCCGTCACCGTGCGCCGCCGTGCGCCCGTTACTGTGCGCTCCCCGGTTACCGTCCGCTCTCCCGTGACGGTCCGCCGCCGTGCCCCCGTCACCGTTCGCTCCCCGGTGACGGTGCGCTCGCCCGTTACTGTCCGCAGCCCCGTCACTGTGCGTCGCCGTGCGCCTGTTACCGTTCGCTCGCCCGTGACGGTCCGTGCCCCGGTGACTGTCCGCTCGCCCGTCACTGTCCGTAGCCCGGTTACCGTGCGCTCTCCCGTCACTGTCCGTCGTCGCTCGCCCGTGACTGTGCGCTCCCCGGTTACTGTCCGTAGCCCCGTCACTGTCCGCCGCCGTGCCCCAGTGACCGTACGCTCGCCCGTGACGGTTCGCTCCCCGGTTACCATCCGCCGCCGTGCGCCCGTCACCGTTCGCTCGCCCGTGACTGTCCGCCGCCGCTCGCCCGTGACTGTGCGCTCCCCGGTTACTGTCCGTAGCCCGGTCACCGTGCGCTCGCCCGTCACCGTTCGCAGCCCGGTCACTGTTCGTTCGCCCGTGACTGTTCGCAGCCCCGTTACCGTCCGCTCGCCCGTGACTGTGCGCAGCCCGGTCACCGTCCGTGCCCCTGTCACTGTCCGTGCCGTAAGTCCTCTCAGTCAACCGTTGATGACCATCGCGCTAACTTGTTCATTCTCTAGGTCGAGCTCGACTAAATGGTTGAACTTGCTCGGGTAGCACGCCCGGCAGTCTACACAAGGATGAAGTTAACGATCCAAGAAGCTTTGAAGCGGCTCTCATGATATGATAAACCTCAGAAAACGCAGTAGATATATCGTGGCATTGAATTGTAGCACTTGTATTGAATGCAAGTCGTTTTTGTGGTCTCCTTTTCGAGTGTGATGTCAGTCAGTTATGCCGGCTTTGGGGTTTTGCAAGTTGCCTGATATTCGTTTTTGTGAGCTTTGATTGTAGCGACTAGTTCATCAGTTCACTGGCGATTTTGTTGAACTAATAATGGCCAATATTTAATCTGAACATTGAAGTCGCTTCGAAGTTTGAAGTATCTCTGGTTTATTTACAAGCAAAAGGCTGGAATTCAAACGCAAGTTGGGCATAGAGTCGGTATGCCTTTCAAGTCGAAGTCTGCCATCGCGGCGGCTTCCGTCATTTTCCCACAATCCTCCACTCAGCCTCCAGTAGTATGGCAGTTCTGAGCAGCTCTAAACGGCTCAACGTCCTTACATCCTCGCTTGTGTGTAAACAATACGGACAACGCGTGCGCAACACGCGGACAATGCACCAAAACACGACACACTCAACGCCTCCTTGCCTCCCAACAGGTCCAAGAGGGTACAAGTATACCACAGCGCGGTACTCCACTCCGAGGACCGACACCAGTATCTCGCAGGAACGTTCGCGCGCTGCGCACCACCGCACATTAATATTATTCTTCCAAGCTCAACGTCCACGCGCTATCATGATTAACTGTATGTACAGCTCTTCGCTGGAAATACTTAAATATTAACCTGGTCTACGTGGACGTGAAATGTATAATCAAGCTAGGAGAATAAAGAAAGACAAGTAAAATAGAAATGTCCAATCAGATAGACACACATTCTTTTCCTCGTAAAAAAACGGGCTAATACGCTGCCACACGACGCGATGCAGAACGTAGGCATGTATTCCTGCATAACCACAACGAGTATTATGCGTGTGGGGGATAGAACTGGGTAAACCGGGCGGACGGACGTGAAGGCAACAACGTAGCGGTGAGGAGTAGGACCAAGAGGTCGCTGTGCGCATGGCAAGCGCAAGTCGAAATAATGAAAGAAGATTGCCGTGGTATGTACGTAGCCTTGCGGCGTTTTCAAAGAAGGTTTGTAAATGAAAAAAGAAGGGAGCTTGCAAGAAACATGGAAGCGCTCTACGACGAAGCCAAGTGTCTGCGGTCCGCACCAAAACGAGGAAATAAAAAACAGAGGGGAAGAATAATGTGTGGAATATAATTGACTGGAATGATAAAAAAAAATCGAATCGATGAATGAACGGATGTATATACGAATGAAAAGTAAAAGAGAGATAACCACAACGAACACAAGTCCAAGTCGCCAGCCCCACGCTCACTCCCGCCGGATATTCGTATACGCCGGCGGCAGCTCGACCGTCTCGGGCTCCTCCTCCCCCTCCCCGTGCTCGTCCTCCTCCGCCGGCACCACGCCCGCATCGTCGTGCTGAATAATATTCACAGGCCGCAGCTGCCGCATGCCCGCCGCGCTCTTGCGCGAGCTGCTCACCACCGTCGATCCGCTCGGCGCCGGCGCGTCCCCACCGTGCCCGTGCCCTGCAGCACTCGCACCGGCACCGACACCGTACCCGTACCCGCTCTCCGTCGGCGTCCCCGCGCGCGCTCCACCGACTTCCGAGATATAGTGCGACGAGCGATGCGACCGCGCGTCGTCCCCCGCCCCGCCCGCCCCGCCGGCAACAGTCGAGGGCGCAGCGGCGAGGAACGGCTCGGGGCGGTAAAAGTGGTCCGCGGCGCCGTCGGCGCTGTCGCCGCGGGCGAGGCCGTCGCGCTCGTCGGCCTCGCGCTCGCCGTGCAGCAGGTCGACGGGGCGCGCGTGCCCCGCGGACACGGCTTTGGCGGTGCGTCGCCGGATGAGGAAGAACGCGAGGAGGGCGAGGATGGCGATGGCTGCGACGCCGCCGATTGTGCCGCCTGTAAGAACACAATGATCAGTATGGAAGGTTTCGTGGGCGGATCATGGGTGGAGATGTGAATAGGGTAGAAACGTGGGTGGAGCGCGAAGATATGAAGGTGGGAAAAGGGGGGACACATACCGACGATGGCGCCTATGTTCGGTGAGCTGTTGTCGAGAACGCACAAGAACGTGAGATTGCGCCCATTTCCACACACTGCAAAGACACGTACCTGCCCCCACCGCTTCCACCCGTTGTCGAAGACCCATCTGCATTGGTCGGGTAGCTGCCACCAGCGGGCGAACCAGGCGTCGAAGATGGCGAGGTCGAGTTGAGGCAGCTCGACGAGGGGAATTGGCCGGCGGCGACACCGTACTGCTCGCTGCCGCCGGACCCGATGCCGCGCTGGTCGCCCGCGACGAGGAGCATGGTCGTGCCCGAGCGCAGAGGCGGGACCCACTGGAAGCCTGTGCCCTCGTTCGGTTGTTGTGACGTCTGGCCGATGGGGATGGAGAACGAGTTGCCGCCTGGGATTACACCCTGGAACTGTGGAGTTCTATACATAACGCGTTGAAGTTCGCGCGATAAGCGAGGGATAGTTGGGCAGGTGAACGTGGAGTTTACGCACCCTTGCACACCGTCGAACCAGTATAGCCGCGAAGCGTTGCACTGCACGAGCTGGTTGGGCGGGTCGATGGAGAAGCTGAATGCTGGCTGGACCATATTGGTGGCGTTGAAGCAGCTCGAGTCGGAGCTGCCGAGCACGGTCGCGGCAACGCTCGTGCCACCGCTGCCGAAGCCGCTGCTATCGCTGACCTAGAGGGGGTGGGGTAGAGAACGTCTGGTCAGCGGGCCTGTTGGAAGAAGGGCCGTAATCGCCGTATCGCGTGCCCGCATCGGTCTGGCCGATGCGCAGCGGTGATCCGATCGCGGAGAGCTAGCCCGGTGTTGGACTGCACTAAGGTGTGAGAGAAATTGGAGGAGAGGAGCTCACCACGGCGACAAACTGAGAATTCTGGGGGTAGGCGAGCTGGAAGGATATTGAGGTAGAGTCGCCGTCGAAGGCCCTGTCCTGGATGGTGCGGACCTCGACGTTGTTGGGGAGTGGGGATGGGCCGAAGGGTATGATGACGACTCTGTATGGAGGTTGGCCGCCATTGCCTGTTATGCTGAGGGAGAGGTTCTGGCATTGCTTTGGCTGGTCGTTGAAGACGAAGGAGTATGCGTTTGAGGCAGCGATGAAGAGGGCGATGGGGGAGAGGAGGCGGGGGAGGAGGGCGAGTGGTGTTGGAGGTGGCATGTTTCGTGAATGGATTAGAAGAAATGTAATAATAACAGAAAAGGAGAACTGTGACTGAGCACTGGCTGCCCTTGGTCGGGGGAGAAGGCAAAGGCCGGGTGAAGGCGACAAGTGAGTTGGTGAGTTGTCAGCCAGCGGGGAGTGCAACCGGTAACTGTGACGTGACTGCAGATGCTTCTCCTCACTCACCCCGCGCCTTATTCGGGGAGCTCCATCCTCGTTCCACCACTCCGCAGCACCAGCCCTTCCTATTATCCCTTGTCACAACCACTCTCACTCACCGGGACGCGTCGCGCGATGAGCTCCACTTCCGTCGGGATGCACCGTAGCTAAATCAGTCCTCCAATGACGACGATGTTCCCACGATGCGCCGATTACCCTCCGGCGTTTTTGAGTTCCAGACCCTGATTCCATTTCAATCTTCCCACGCCCCAAATATGGCCTTCCAAGTACGAACTTCGAACGCCTCTTCCTGTTTGTTTTCGACCACCTCTTGTCCTCTCCACCAATTCCTGCACGCCGGTCGTAGCAGACGACACACCACATATCTTTTATTGTAGCTCACACTTAATCTATCCTACACCTTCTATTGTCTCTCCATTCTTTCCTAGCTCTTGAATCTCTCTTGTCTTCAGCCACACTTTCTTTCTAGCGACCATGGACCAGTTCGATGACACTCCCCGCGCCCCGCCCCTAAAGTATACCGCCCACCTCGGCACACGCTGGCAGAAAGAAAAAGACGCCGCAGAAAACGGCTCCTTCGACTTCCCCGGCGACCCAAAGTTCATCGGCAGCTGGATCCTCGGCGAGTGCATCGGCAAAGGCGCCTCGGGACGCGTCCGCATCGCCCGCCACCGCACAACCCGCCAGCTCGCCGCCGTAAAGATCCTCCCCATCCAGCCCCTGATCCACTCACGCGCTTCCTTGTCTACCCAGCTCGCCAAGTCCGAGAAGCAGCGCCTCGGCATCGACCGCGAGATCATCATGATGCGCCTCATGGAACACCCGAACGTCCTCCGCATATACGACGTCTACGAGGGCGACACCGAGCTCTATCTCGTCCTCGAGTACGTCGAGGGCGGCGAGCTCTTTGATTTTCTTGTCAATCGCGGCAGGCTGCCCATGCTCGAGGCCCTTGCGTTCTTCAAGCAGATTATCTATGGGCTTAACTATGCGCATACATTCAAGATTATTCATCGTGATCTCAAACCGGAAAACATCCTCATCCAGTCGATAAACCCTCCGCTCATCAAGATCGCTGACTGGGGCATGGCTGCGTTTGCCCCACCCAAGTGGCAGCTCGAGACGAGCTGCGGCAGCCCCCACTACGCCAGCCCTGAGATCGTCAATGGGCTCAAGTACGAAGGCACAGCGACGGACATCTGGAGCTGCGGCGTCATCCTATTTGCTCTCCTTACAGGCCGCCTTCCTTTTGACGACAAGAATGTGCGCGTGCTGCTGAGCAAGGTCAAGCACGGCAAGTACGAGATCCCCTCATACGTCGACCTACAGGCGCGCGATCTCCTCACGCGTATGTTGGTCGTCGACGTTGAGAAGCGTATTTCTGTACGTGGCATTTGCCTTGATATCCCTATATGCGCTCACCCACCAATTATGTCAGATTCCTGAAATCCTTGCGCACCCCTGGTTCCAGCACCCTACTCCGGGTGTCGAATACGCGCCCGCACCACCGGTCGCCAAGCTCGCGCAGCCCATCTCAGAGCCCGTCGACGATGATCTGCTCGACTCTCTGCGCGTCGTCTGGGGACGGCGCGCCGACATGCGTGCGATCCGCGCGGAGCTGCTCAGCCCGCCAGGGCAGGGTCAGCTCGCCAAGGCGTTCTACTTCCTCCTCGGGGTGTGCCGCGCGCGCACGCTCCGCGAGAACGGTATCATCCTCGACGACACGGGCTCGGGGCTGCTCTCGCCCATGCTCGTCGCGCAGGATTTCCCAGCCGCCGCTGCCGCGTCCGCGTCCATGGTCTCGGCGTGCCCTGTCTCGGGCAAAATCGTGACGAGGCAGCACCGCGCGCTGTCGATGCGCTCGCCGCCGCCGCGCTCGCCGTCGCCCCCAGGGCCTCGACAGCGCACCGATACAACCACGGTGCTAGGATCTCCGCCAGCGCTGCCGCCAAAGGACAGACATCCGCATAACAACACGCAAGCGCATCCGACGCTGCACGTCACGACGGCGATCGCGCTCTCGCCGCCGCGCACACCGGGCCCGGCTTCGAGCTCGAGGAGAAGCCCAGCCCCCAGCCCGCTCTCACCACGTACGCGCCCGCCCTCTCCTATCGGGCCCCGTGCCCAGAGTCCGACCGCACGCTCACGCCTGTTGTCTCTGTCCCGCAACGACGCAGCGCCACCCGTGGCGCGCGCGTCGAGCAGCTCGCGCCGCGCGGGAAGCAGCAGCGTGCATCATCGTGCTCCGAGTGCGAACGGCGGCGGTCAGAGTCCGCAGCACTCCTCCTCGCCGCAGCCATTCAACGCGTCGGTCTCGCCGCCTTCGGCGCATCCGAGAGCGTTTGATCTGGCGCGGTGGAGCACGCCTGCGCCCATTGCGCCTGTCTTTCAGCCGCTGCATGTGCCGATGACGCCGCCGCGAAGGGGGGATGGAGAGCGTGTTGTTAGTGGCATTGGGATCGGGATCGGGATGGAGGGTCCTGGTGGTGGTGGTGGTGGTGGTACGCAGCCGGTGCTTACGCTCGATCACCATCATACTGGCTGGAGCCCGACTGGAACGCGCCATGTCCACGGCCATGCCCATGGCTACGATACCAGTATGGGAACGAGCTCGGCGGTGGGCGACGAGTGGGTGAGCATCGAGAGTATGGACGTGGACGATATGCCGCCGGGGGATATGCGCAGTATGCCAGAGTATGATGTCGAGCACCGGGTCCACGACGCCTATGGACACGGGCACGGGTATGGGCGCGAAATGCCGTCGCACCTCGGACACGGGCAGGGGAAGGAGAAGGAGCGCAAGGGGCGCAATTTTATGGAGACGTTTTCACCGGAGAGGCTTCGTTATTCTGTGCAGGCGGACAAGGAGAACGCGAGTGGCGGGAATCTGCGCCATAGTGGGCGGGGGCTCGGGTTAAGCGCCGATGGACGTGCTGTTCTTGCGAGGGCGAATACGTCGAGGGTGGGCAGGGAGCTCAGGAATACGATGTATGAAGAGGAGCAGCAAGGTGGGTTCGCTGGCGCTGGCACTGGCAAGCGCGGGGAGACGGGCGTGGCGAAGCCCAGGTCAAGGGGGCGAGGTACGTGCGACGAGCGTATATGCGTTATGTCCTGGTGTTGATATTTTTCTTTTCTTTCTTGTTTGCAGCTCACACCGATTACGACCCGCACCACGCCAAGCGCGGGGCGCCGTACGACCACGCGCGCACGCACACGACGCACGGCGGTGGGCAGCCGCCCACGCCCAGCATCGGTGGCAACGTGCCCACGCCCATGTCCCCGCCCGGAACGTCTTCAAGCACGCGCGACGGAGCCGGATCAGGCCTCCTGGGAGCACCCGTCGGCGAAGTGCGCGGCTGGTTCGCGTCGCTCTTCCACTGGCGCAGCCACTCGTTCACGCTCGGGTCCATCGGCTCGCCGCTCGCCACGCGCGTGGAGGCGATCCGCGTGCTGCACACGCTCGGCGCGGACGTGCGGCCCGATGCGCACTCGGATGCGCTGAGCGCGACGGGCATTCTGCGCTGTGCGGTGGGCGACGTGCGGTTCCGCGCGGAGGTTATCGAGCGCGGCGGCCCGGGGAACGAGACGCCCAGCGCCGCGTCGACGACGTATTATACGCCGTCGGGCGGGATCGCGTATGCGCCTACGCCCATGCCCGTGCCCACGCCCATGCCTACGCCGAACGCGAATTACAGTATGAGCACGACGCCGCTTATAGCGCAGAGCCCCACGCACGCGACGTACACCCCAGGGCCGACGCCGACGCCGAGCCTCAACGCGAGCGCCGCGGCGTTCACGCCCGCGCTGGGCCAGCGCGCGGGCGCGAGCCTCGCCAAGGTGCTTGCGGACGACACGCACATGTGCGCGCTGGTGCTCGTGCACGAGAAGGGCCCCGTGTCGGGGTTCCGGACGGTGTGCAAGCGGCTGAGGGAGGAGTGGACGCTCGCGCCGCATAACTACGGTCATGGTGTGAGCAGCCCGGAGGCGTCGGCGGGGAGCCAGCGTGTGAGTGTGGTGTCGCCGACGTTTTCGCCTGGGGGCGGGTTTGCGGAGCAGCAGGGAGCGGCGAGGAGGGTGCTTGTGTGAGCCGAGGGTCTGGACGTGTATAGATGGGTGTAGGAGTAAGTAAGAGTTTCACGAGAAGGACAGATTTTCACATTATTGTAGCCTATCCTACCCATATCACTCAGTGTTCGCATTTTCGTGTATTCGAGCACATACTCTCGCAGATATTCAGATAAGACGGAGAGCATGATACATAGATAGATACTATAAGAGTACACAGTCGTATGACAAGCGGCGCAGCGCGCGCGCATCCGGGATACAACAGACCTAATCGATAATCTGGCCTGAACTGACAAGAGCAACAACGGTGATATTAAGGAAAACCAAAAGACGGACGAAGAGAGTAAGTAGACGCGAGTGAGACCATGAGAATGAGAACGAGGGGTCATAAGAGAGCAAGGTGGGGTAGGCGTGAAAGTGGGGAGTATAGGTACAGTAAGTAGCACAGTGTCCACAAGAAAAGAAGCCAGGTCAAGCCAAGAGAGAAACAAAAGGATTCTCGAGTCTACGTAGGTGCTCAAGGCAAGCGTACTGCTGCCAGTGCTGGGTCAGACGAAAACAAAGCGTTTAGCTCGCTTGAGCAGCCGCAGGCTCAGGCCCGCGCTCGAGGTCGGGCGGGAGCGTCGTGTTTGCGCCCGATGGTGCCGCAAGGGGATCTGCAGCAGGCGTGGGGCTGTTACTCCCTCCGCCGCCGCCGATCGTGCGTAAAAGACCGCGGAACATCCCACCCTGCTGTTGCTGAGTCTCGTTGGTATCTTGCTGCAATGGGTCAGCGGCGATCACGGGCGGAGCAGCGCCAGCTTCCGACGACGTCGACGGGCGGTGGGGGTCTTCGTCGTTGATCTCCTTCGCGGTCGGCGTTGTCGAGATGCGGAGGAGCGATGTGTACGCTGCACACAAACACAAAGGCCGTCAGAATACCACACCGCAAAACGACACCGCGAGGTTATATAAAAGGCCGAGAGACTCACGCTGCCGACAGACAGGACAGAACCAGCCCTTGGCCTTCCTCTTCCTCCGCGGGTTCGGGTTCGGATTGGGCTGCGGAATCGTCGGCGCCACATGCCTACCACCCATACCTGCCTCTCCTCCCTCATTGCCGCCCTGTGCGTTCGCGCCCCCAGCCATCCCCGCCTCCGCGGCGCCCGCGTCCCCTCCGCCCGGCGCGGGCGACCCGGTGGGCGGCTCCTCGCTGTGCACGATGTTCCCGCCTGCGCCGAACTCGACCATGTTGATCGCGCACTCCTTGCACGCGACGAGGTGGCGGCACGGAAGAAGGATGACCTCGCGCGGCGAGCTCAGGCACAGCAGGCACTCGGACGAGGGCTCGTCCTCGGTCACGGCTGCCGCGGCCGCGGGGGACGCGGTCGGCGGGTAGGTGTGCTGCTGCAATGCCGCAGTGGGAGCGGGGGCGGGGGCGGAAGGCTCGGCAGAGGGGTGTGAGTGCGTTTGCGAGGAGAGACCGTAGATCTCGTGCAGGTGGAATGTATGCGGGCCAATCTGGGGGCACGAAGTTCTCATTTAGTTCTCAGCTCGACACACACCAAATCCATGGATATGGCTCAGGCCCGGAGAAACTCTGCGCACATCCCTCGCCCCGCTCGCAGAGCGTCCGTGCGTGGGTCTGAAGAAAAGGAACGAGGAAGAAAGCACACACCGTAGCTTCGCGCTTGACGACCTTGACGACCCACGACCGGTGGTCCTCCTCCCCCGGCGCGGGCGTGCTGCCGAAGCGCACGACATGCAAATACGTCATCTGCTCATTGGCCGACGGGAGCTCGAACCCGTCCCCATCGAGCGCCGCAAGCTTAATCGCGATCCTTACACCGTCCTTCATCGAATCCTTATCCTCGCCGCTGGCTGCTTCGTCAGGCTTCTCGCTGCCGTTGTCGCTGCCCTCGGCACCGGCACCGGCGTTGTGCTGGACCTCGGCGTCGACGACAGCCAGCGCGGGCCCGCTGACCGCCGCGCGGTTCTGGTGCCGCTTGCGGAAGTTGAAGGCTGTGAAACGACGGCTCCTGCGATCGTTGCCGTTGCCGTTTCCATTGCTATTGTTCGTAGCACCGCCATTCCCAGCAGACTGAGCAGAGTTTGAGGCAGCGGCAGATGACGCCTCAGCGTCGCCCTCATTGTTCGCGGACCCGTCGTCCTTTGCCTTGCTATGCGATGCATCAGGGCGTAACTCGTACTTGCCGAGCTCGAGCATGGCACCTTCATCGACTTTTAGCACCTTGTCGAAACCGCCATCGAAGATGTTCTCGTAGACCAGCACGCGTGAGACGCCCGAGCTATCAGTAGGGCCGGCGAGAGGGTGGTTTGACGGCAAGACAAGATGGACGGTCACACGACACTGAGGAGCGTCGCAGTCGTATTCAAACTCCAAGCCGTGGTGATGATGGTGGTGGTGAGGCTCGGCGCTGTCCGGGTCATCGCTGGGGGCAACGTTGAGGGGCACAAGGCGGAGGGAGGGGCGCTTGAGGTTGACGAGCGCCTGGAGCGTCGTGGTCGGCTGGGAGGGCTGAGGGCACGACGAGGCTCGTTGTGGTGTGACATGAGAACGGAGAGATAGGGACAAACCTGTTTGCTCTTGGCGATCCAAGCCTTTATGACTTCCGGAGAGAGATTGTCGACTTGCTGCTTCTTTCCCAGGGGTTGAGCCCAGGAGGGAGTGTTGGTGATGACGCCGATGTTGGGGCCGAAGAGTGTGTCCTGTTTCTTATCATTTTTGGGATGGACAGCGGCGTTGTCATCAGCAGGGGTGACGTTGAGGACGACGGGGTTGTCTTGAGTGTTGACTCTCGCCATGGTGGTTGCGGCTTGAGAGGCGCGGGTGTCCGTGCGAGCGAGATAGGGTGAAGCCTGAAGGCGGCGAGTCCTATTCCAGGTCGAGTATTGGCTGTTGTCTAATGTAACAAGCGAGACGAGATGATGGAAGTGAGACGAAAGGAGCAAAGGAGAGGGAATTGAGCGGGTCAAAACTCACACCAGACCGACAAAGACGCTGACATGCTCAGTGCACTGGTCGATGCAGGAGAAACACAGTGGGAAACAAATACTCCTCTCGCTCTCCTAATGAGAATCTCCACAGCCAGTCACAGCCAGTCCCATATTTATCTACTCTCACTAAACCGGCCGTGACCGAGGCCAGCCATATGCATGACTTGGCTTGATCATCCGCAACATTAATGATCTGACAGCCAGGGACAGCTTTGCCGCACCACGCGATCGAGGCTCTCCTCATGTCGTCTTGGTTCCGACGGAACGACTCGTCGAAGTCGTCCTAGTCGACATGACTCAGCTTATCTCCTCAATAAAACTCGCGCGCGTCTGAGATACATGTGGCATGGTGGCTGTATTGCATGTCGAATCATGGGCCGTAGTATGCAGAGAGATAGAGGTAGCAAGGAGAGGGTAGAGAGCGCTCATGCAATCAATGACACAACACCGCCAGCCTCCTTGATTTTTTTCCTGCGCTCTCACGTTAGCTATGTTGATGCTCGATAGCAACACGAATACGCACTCTGCCTTCGAAGACACGAACCGTGCCTTCACAATGAAGGGAAGTTTTGGGAGCCTTGATTGATCCCAGGTCAAAAAGAAGGATCTTTCGCATCTAAACCATCTAAGACTCACTGTCCGTTGCCCAGGACCTTGCCGTAGCCGTGTCGGAGCGTGTCAATCACTGGCACGACCTCGGAGCCCTCCGTCAGGTCCTTCTTCTCCTCCTCGGGGACGAGTGTCCACAGCTTGTCGACGTTGATGATCGGCCGCCAGTGTGCGTTGCGCGTCAAGTGGAAGTGGCGCATACCGACCTTACCGAAGTAACCAGGATGGTACTTATCGAAGTTGGTACTGCATCGCACATATCATAAATCAGCTGCGCCCAAAACAACCGCTAGATCGAAGAGAACGCACCGGTGGTGGTGCTGACCACCAGCGAGACCACGACCTCCAGGATGCTTGCGGTGCTTGCCAACACGACCGTGTCCGGCCGAGACGTGGCCGCGGTGCTTGCGAGTTTGGGAGAAGCGGGTCGGCATTTGAGTCTAAGGCACACAGGAAAATCGCAGAAGAACGTCAGTCCAATATGTCCAATTCATCCATAAACCCCAGACTCCATCCAGCCGCACGTCAAGCCATCCAACCGTCCAACAAGCAACTTTTTAGGCTCGTTCGACGCCTCTGATGCTCATCAGCACCATGGATTCGGCCTGCGAATGTCTGGGGTGCGTAAGGACAGCGGTTTACTCACCTTGAGGAGTGTCGATGTCGATGGCCTGCTCGATGAGCGACTGATCCGGTTACGATTCGGTCGGAGTTTGAACCTGGGAGTTGCAGGCCCAATTGGGAACAGGCAGCTTTTGTCACTGCCTCAGTTCTCTTTGCTTGGTGGACGCGTCGTCAGTTGTACCAAGGGTGAGTCTTCCATCCAACGTTCTCATTACTTTCTATGATGTTGGCATCATGCCATTATTTATTGTCGGTGAAGCATCTTATGATCGCAACTCGTAATTCTGAGCCCTTGTCTCCTTCGTCCTGATGCAACTGCAACACGAATACTAACGACTTTTTCTTCAGTCTTCAGATTTGTCCCAACTGAGGTCTCGTAGGGAGTGTAACGGCAGATAGCACTTTCGATAGTTCAAACAAACTGTACGCAGCATACCTCATTATTAGCTGCCGTCCTCGAATGCAAACTCAGCCTCCTCTGGCTACCCATGTAGTGTGATTCACGATGAATGCCCCCAACCGCTTTGAGCTCTTCGTCCTTGAGGATGGCGAAAAGCCGTAGGTTCTATCCGTTGTGCGTCTGCTCAATGGCTTTACGCTTCATTTGCTAGCGTCGAGGTGACCGAAGACACGAAAATCCCCAACGCTGCCACCTTCAAGATCGTCAAGCAGGACCACACGTTGGGCAACATGATCCGCGCGTACGCTCTCCCCTCCCATTCTCCCTCCCATTCTCGCAACGCTGACCCGTCCTCCCCCTCATCTCCCTCGCGCTTCCGCACCCCTATCGCATTCCGCACTGCGATGTGACCTCCGCGCGCGCACACCAGTCAAGTCCTCTCGATGCCCCAAGTCCTCTTCGCCGGGTACAAAGTCCCACACCCCTTGCAACCCTACTTCCTGCTCAAAATCCAGACCGACGGCAGCCTCACGCCGCAAGCGGCCCTCGAGCAGGCGTGTACGAAGCTCATCAGCACCATCAGCACCATCGAGAAGAAGTTCAAGCGCGAGTTCTCGATCCGCGAGGTCGAGGGCGCCGTCCCTGAGGACCCGTACGGCGCCGGTGCGGGCGCGGGCATGGGCTGGGGGACCGCGGGGAGAGACTACCTCGATTTGTAGGCCTGCGCCCTTACGCATTTGTGCGTGGTTTCCGCTAGTGGGCTTGGTGTATTCGCTTCTGCCATGCATATACAATTGTGCAGTTCGGCGTCGGCGGCGGCGCCTAGGAGTTTAGCAAGGATCGCCGGTGGCCTAGAACAGTTTCACATAGATCTGTATCTCTTTAGTTTACCCTGCTATAATAACCTCTTATCTCGAATCTCCTTCTCACCAACAAAGCGTGGCCACCACGCCCCAGCAAGCCCACAATAGAGAGCCTAAACTAAAAAGGTAGAATTGCTCTGCGCACCCCGAGTCAGGTCTAGCTGCAGGCAATCCCCGAGGAAGAGTGGAACGTTCCGAATGCATCAAAGCCAAAGTTTTGAGTTCGCACACCCAACGATCGGAAGCCGACAGCTTCTGAATCTAACAAGGACAAACAACAAACTCTTGCCCTTGACCTCGGAAGTCGGCGCGGAGTCGGGAGCAAATCGTTTGACGCGTCACTGTCAGCAGCGCGTCCGGTCTCGCGTCAAGTCCCACTCTCAATTCCTTTAACCCGTAGGCCATCCCACAAACGTACGATGCCGCACTAACATGTAGCTTCACGACGTCTAGCGACGAACTCAGGACGAGACACTTAGCGTCACCAGGATGCAAGCCGTCCTCCCCTTCCTCCCCGCGCCGCCATCATGGTTCCCGGGCCACATGAGCCGCTTCACGAAGCAGCTGCCGTCGCTCCTGTCTCGCACGGATGTGCTGCTAGAGATCAGAGACTCGCGGCTGCCGCTGACGAGCATCAACAATAACCTTGAAGGTGAGCTTGCGTCCCTCGTCCGTCATTATGTGCATATGGAAGCAGGCGGGGATGCTATGAGAAAAAGTAACAACTGCTGTATCCGTGTTTGGGTGCACGCACCTCAGTCGTATGGATTCAATCCAGGGATTTCGTTTGAGCATCACACACCTTCCATGCCTTTGTTTCATACCTTAGCTCCACATCTCGACTCCGTATGCTAACGCCTCCCGCACACTCCACAGGTGCCATTCACAAATGGCGCGCCGAGCGCGGGTACAACCCCAACACGCACCCAGACCCCTCGGTAGCACCAGCACCCGAAGCATCGCTATCGAGCTACGGCGGCCACGTATGCGAGCACATCGTCGTCCTGAACAAGCGCGACCTCGTTCCAGAGTGGGGCATCGAGGTGAGTGGCCTGCCCACACCAAATTTTCTGCCCCGCCATCACCCGTGCTGACTGTCGCGAACGAAAGCCCTTCCGCCGCGCGATGGCGAGGCGCTTCCCCGGGCAGACCATCGTGTCTGCCTCATTGAACAAGACGCGCGAAATCAAGTCGCTCAGCCAGATGCTCGTGAGTAGGTCGTCCCACTTCGTTCGGCGCCCTTCTATCTCCTCTCTACGTCCCATCCCGCTTTCCCCGCGTATGCGTTGGTAATGGCATAGTCACTTACCATCTTTCTTTTCTTTGACTAGACATAGCCAAGCGCAACCCGCACGCGACCGAGATGAACGTCCTCGTCGTGGGCATGCCCAACGTCGGGAAATCGACGCTACTGAACTCGCTACGCCACCAGGGCATCGCCGGCCGTGAATCCCGTCTCTCATTTGTTGCGCTCGCTCCAATTTGCTTACTCCATGTCACCTGTGGCTATCTATAATAGGCACGGCGAAGGCGCTGCAGACTTCCTCCCAGCCGGGGCACACGCGCACAGTCTCCTCGCGGCTCAAGCTCTCCGAGGAGCCGCTCATCTATTCGTACGACTCGCCGGGCGTGATGCTGCCCTTCCTCGGCCGCGGACAGCACGGTGCCGAACGAGGGGTCAAGCTGGCACTTATTGGTAAGTGTATTTCCCGGCTAACTTACTTACTCGGCTCCACTTGAGAGTAATGAACTTACATTATCGCCATGTTTGAAGCGGGAATCAAGGAGGGCCTATACGACATCGAATCGCTGGTTGCGTACCTGCTTTACCGGCTGAACATCTTGAACCCAGTCGGTAAGCCCGATAGTGTCTTCACACCATTTCTCAACCACCTGACCGACGAGTAAAAAATCCTATAAATACTATCATCCGGTGTTTACAGAGCCCGCATACCTGCGCCTCCTCCCGCCCGGCTCACCACCCGTAAACAACGCTGACGAATTCATCGATCTCCTCGCCACGCGGCTCAACATGCGCGTACGCGGCGGCCTCGCCGACACCCCGCGCGCCGCGAAATGGTTCGTCGAGTGGTGGCGCAGCGAGGGCGGGCTCGCCGCCGCGGCGTCTGCCCCCCTGCACCTCCGCCTGCCCGCTTCGACCGCCTCAAACGCCGACGCTGGCTCTGCCATACGCCGCGGCTGGGGCTTCGACATCGAGTGGACCGAGGACACGTCCGTGTCGGCGCCAGCCGCACCCTCGAAGCGGACGAGCGAGAAGTTCGCCAAGGCGGTGCAGCAGAGGATGGAGGAGTGTATCGACGCGTTCGTCGGCGCGACCGCGGCTGAGGAGGAGGCCGGGATGGGCGTGAGCACGACGCAGGAGCGCAAGCGCGCACTCGCGGAGAAGAAGGCCAAGGCCGCGGCGCGGACGCGGGCGAGGCTGTCTTCGCGCAAGACCTGAGCTTGAGCTGTGGACTTGAGCAGTCCAAAAGGGAAGTGTTGCGCGCCTCATCCTGGGTTGGAGCACGTTAAGCACCAAGTAATTATCCGACGCCGTTCAATGGAGATTCGCCGAGCGTGGCTAAGTCCTTCATGGAGCCGTATCTCCTAGACAGACACACTAGCTCGGGCAACCGTTTGTAGGCCGCTAGGATCGCCGAAGGTTGCACACAGCATAGACATGTAGCTTATGGTATTCGCCTTTAATGCTCGGTTTTTCACAATTTTACCACTCGGTCTTGCGCGGAAACCTATCTCGGCGCCAGCCGTATTCAAAATGTTCGTATCCATCGCGGCGGTTCGCGGGAGCATCCATGTTGCCAGGGGATGTTTTTGGATCACAATGGGGTGGCGCTTACGATCAGTACAGTTGATATCTCCTGATGCTACCGGTACCGTATGTTGCCGTGTCGTGGAACTTGGGCGGCTTCCCTTCTCACTGGTACCGTTGAGAAGCGGTAACTAATATGATCAGCTAGGACTGGTCATGATGATACTGATATTCGAGTGGTACTTTTAGTGTAGTTCTATGACTGACTTGTGCATGGAGCAACGTACAATAGGAAGCGCGCGCGACTGTTGGCGTAAGCAAACTTAACATAAGGGCGAGATAGAGTTGGGTACGAGGGGAGAGAACAAGAGAGGACGAAAGGTACAGAGAAACTGGCCACGGAAAGCATGACGATGAGGAGGAAGCAAAGATCCGATTGTGAGGAGAGATAGATGAGAAACAGAGGTTATATACGTGCGAGCAAGGCAACCATAAACACTGACAAACGCGAACGGTCGAAGAGAGATGTACGAAGAAGTTGAATCCAGCGGATATCTGCGACCCAGAGCGGTGAGACGATAGGGCAGGTATCAAAGATGGAAGGCGAGAACGCGGGAGATAAGATGCGGGAAGCATGGCGGTGCCCACCTGCGTCACGACATGCATTATTAGGATTTTTGCACCGCTGCATAGGCAGCTGTGAAAGGTGGCGTACCAGTCCAGCAGGCGGCTACACCCAGGTGTCCTTGCCAAGACCGATAGCATCAAAGCTCTTCCCACTGCGTGTCCGCCTTTCCTTCAAAACAGAGACCGAATCCAGCTTAATCAGCTTATCGGATGTTGGGGTCTCGTCCTCGTCCACTTCCACCCATCCCTTCCAACCCTTCCTCGCCGCGTATCGCTTCTTTCGCTGCCGTGGCAGCAGCGAGGCCATGAAAGACGAGTTAAGATCTTCGTCGTCGTCGGGCGTGTGTGGCCGCTTAGACGAGGTACGAGACGTGCCGCCAGGGGACGAGGGCCCAGGGGTAGATTGCGGTGAGGACGGCATGGGCGGGGGCGTAACGGAGCGCGGGCGCTGAAGTGTAGCAATCTGGATGGTCGGTCGGTCGGAAGGCGCGCGGGAGGTGTTGGAGGAGCGCCAGAACGAATGGGGCTGACTCTGTCGTGGGGGTGGGGCGGGCATGGTCGTGTTCTGCGGTGCCTGCGGGAGCGGTGCGCCGGAGGTGGCCGAATCGGTCTCGGGAGCCTTGTCAGCCGCCACTTTTTCGCGTCTTTTCTCCTTCTCCTTCTTCTTCTCCTCTCTGCGCAGCCTCCTTGCCTCCTCGTCCTTTTCTGAAGCATACGAACCGATGTTGAGGACGCTAGTGAGGACGTCTCGAGTTGGGCGTGGGTCGAAGTCGCCTGCGAGGACGTTGGTCGCTGTGCGTCTGGCGCGTTTGTACGCGAGGGGATGGGAGTACATGTTGTGGTGGATTGGGAGGACCATTTGCGAGAGGGTAAGGGATGGTGGGTGTTTATAACAGAGAGGCGCAGTGGAGTCGTGTTCTGGACGGTTTGTTAAGCTTGTTGACTGTTTACGGCACCATGTAAGCAGGCGCAAACAAAGGCAGCTGCCATATGCAACCTGGCAAACTTAATCGGACCTTGTTATTTGCAGCCGTGGAAGCTTCCCTGTCATTCCCAGAAGTGTCCAAACACATCCGCCACGCTAGGGTCGACCCGCCGTTCTCACGTCGCTCTCTCCCATTGTCCCTTCCTACCGTTCCTTGCTTTCGTTTGTACCTCTAAACATACTAAGCTGTACAATAGAATGTAATAATGGTCCAATCCCTTCCGTAGCATCACGGCAGGGACCTCTGGGAATAAGGAACCCATCCTGTCTCCAATCAAAGCCAATATTAATCCACTCATTCTCCCCGTATCGATCCATCCTAGATCGCTCCATTTATGGCTACCTAGAACGTCCTAGCAAACAACGCCCTGTTTTCGGGGGCGCCTCTTTTCCCTCTTATCCTGCCCGCAACTCTGTTTCTTGTTTCTACTTTGTGTTTTCTCATCAGTAGCGCCATCTAGATTCATGACATCGCCGCAGCTAAAAATGCTCCCAGCGTTCCCTAATACTATTGGCTTGGACAGCAACTATCTTCAGCTCACAGGCGCCCGCCTCATTGATGTCTCGTGGCCCCGGTGCCCCCGGTTTCCTGTATCCCTGTATCCACAGAATTAATTTCGGCCATATCAATCCTACTAACCCTTTTGCTACCCTTTTGTTCCTTCTCTCGGCCGGAGGAGCCGAGAGTCCCGCACGTTCACCGTCGTATTTATTACTCTCCTATTCATTAGGTATCCATTCCACTAGGATGTCATACGCCGCCGCCGTCGTTGAATCAGATCGCGCCCACGCCGGCCTTATTGCGGAACATGGCCGCTATCATGAATCATTACGAAATTCTGCTGGTTCCCGATGGCCCTTTCTTCGAAGTCGAAGTCGAAGTCGAGTCTCGGCTAGACGTCGGTCTCGCCGGTAAACTGGCGCTCCGGCGTTGGATCCCAGAAGACGCTTGAAAAACGCGCGTTCTTCACCACGAGACAAAACATACAAGCTGATAGAGGTCTAAAGAGGTCGGGAACTCACGCGCGCTGCGGATGCCCGCCGTCGCAATTTGAAAAACCTCTCCGAGCGATTTCGTCACCCGCCTTCGGTTCCAGCCGGATAAGCAACCCGGAGGCTTTTGTACGTTTGCCCCAAAAAACAAGAGCAACGCAGCGGCTCGTAGTCACCGCGACTGGTTGTCTGCGGAGCCTAATAATTATCGTGTCGCGGCCTTCTTTCTTCTCGAGATCTCCGTCATTGTCCTGCATTTTCTCTTCACCTGGTCTTCCATTTTACTTTACTTCCAATAAGATTTTTTCCGGGACCTTATTTTTACCAAGTCATCGGATCCAGGGACAGCTACTGCTGTGTTGGTCGGGTCTCGCCGTCCAACCCATTTCCTTTTGGCTCGAAGCGGTGACTAGGTTTGAATCGTGCGGATCCAGAAGAGAGCTTAGGTCTTGGTTGACACCGCCATTTTGACGTCCCATGACTTCGTTTTTTCTCATAGGGAGCCCTCAGCATTTTTAGATAACTGTGATGCGCCGCTACGAAGGCTGAAAGATATCGTCATCGCCACAGCATACTAGACGCGTGTACACAACCTGTGTGTAGGCAGCCCATGTCTGCTCAAAATTTGTGAAGAGATGACTCATTTTACATAGGCCTTTTAACACGATTAATGGGCTGTGCGGCGTGGCAGATGCGTGTTAAGCGCCCAGACGGGCTACATGGGGATTTTTTGACCGCGACTCTGTATTTCTCCATTCGACCAACGGTACGTGATGTCTCTGCGTGCAGTGGTTACGCGTTTAAACCAGCACGCTGAAGGCAAGTCTTCACGTTGCAACCTATGTTTGTGAATTGACTTTCCCAATTTCTCGACACGTGCTTTGAGGCACATCAACTCGTTGCTCAGAACCCTACTACAGCCTTTTTAAATGAGGAACATAGCTTATAACCCTTTTCGCGTGAATGTGAATGTCATCACAGCAGTTCTCTAGACGCCGATATCACGAACTTTATTGGCTGGCTGAACGTCCAACAACCGTGTCTTTGCATAGTGCATTCATTGGTTGAGTTCACTCCTCACCTGAGGCCACAGACACAGCTAACATGAGAGGTTTGATACGCACAACAGCCATCTGCTCTGATGCATGTTTCTGACACTTCGTGAGCGGATTTAACGGCTCGAAAGTGACGCGACTTGTTTCTCTTGGGGCTTTCCCTACTTTTGTCTCTCCGTGTGCGAGCATGTAAAAGCCAGCCACTTTTCATAATTAATTGCAAATGTTCCACTAGTATCATACACCATGTGCCAGCACCGTTCTCATCTTTTGGACTACGTTCCTCGTGATCCGTGGACGAAACGAAGGTCCAGTAGCCTGCTTCATGATGATGGATGCAGCACCGATATATTTAGCCGCCGGACTTCGCGGAGAATGCTCCACTGCATCGCGGAAGTTGACTTAACGCCCTGCTCTTAGGGGTTCTGCCAGAAGTTTATCCAATATGCGCCCAAGTAAATCGCGGCGGAATCCAAGTCACCTAGACGTTAAAGCTGAGCGCTCAAAGGCGCCAACGTTATGAGCGCCCGCACGTAATACTGAGTATTATGGGCAGCGGGCCATGTACATACGTGCATTGCCCTCGAATTTCACGCCGTTCTAGTCGCGGGATAAGATTACCTCCGGTGTTTCTGATTCTGTTCGTATTCTTTGAGCTGTATCGACGGACTTTGATCGGTACTAATTCTGTGGCTGCTCCTATGCATGTGTATGTTTAAACGCCGGGTTTTTAGACGTTATATCCTCAGCAAAAAAATCAGCTCTTGCACGAAAGAGTTGTGTTGAAGAGTCCGTCGATAAGTTCAATGCACTTGAAAGAGTATTACTGCCCAATCCGTGAAGGCTTCACAGATGATGGCCGTGCTGTGCTATCTTTGTTTTGATGCGTTGTGACTCTGATGTGCTAGCTGTGGAATCACACTGTTGATAAATCTCAGCTTTGCCGTGGTCGTCCAAAAATCATATCGCGAATTTTCAAGCGCATACATTGTTCGACTCAACCGCACGTAGTTGGATTGCAGTTGGATTGTGCGACGTCGTGTCACAGCTTCCTGAACGAATTGTAGTTTTTCCCTCGTTATTGGTGGAGCAAGAAACGCTAGTCCTGCTTTGTTCGACTAAAACCCATGTGCAAAATACACTATACTCCTGACATTGATAGCTCGTCTGGACGATTAATTTAAGGTTTGGCGGCTTGTGATTCATCTGACCAGACGTCGAGTTATCGATCCGGGATGGCGCGGATTATTACTGCGATGGCAAGCAGGTACGTTCAGATAAGAACGAAAATAGGAGAGGCGGGAAGAACAATTAAACCTTGTCATGAAGAAGTGGGAGCATCATGTGGGTCAGCGTGCGTCGAAGAAGCATGAAAACATACAAGAACCAGCTTCCTACATATCGTCGTGTTCAATTCACGAGGAATCGCGTCACGGGGTCGAGGAAATCCCTACCAGAAGCTTGTCTGATGTATGGCCTTCCGGAGATTAGCGTGTGTCTTGAAAACTGGTGGGTAAGCTTACTGCCTAATGATTTCAGGACTACTTAAGGTATACGTTGATAATCCTTGAGAGTATAATAGTATAATATTGTCAATTCTGAAAATGAATCTATCCGACTCTTGCCACAACGCCGCTCGAGAAAGTAGTAAACCAACCACTAGTATTCTCGGAGTTTTATCCGTTCTAAGTTCACTAAGATATCGAAGGCCTCAAAAAGCCCTTGGCTTCTCTTGACCACTCTGCTTGAAGTTCAAAAAATGTATAGCACGAATTGTCGTATCAATTCAACGACCGAAGAGCCATGGCAACTCTTAACAATGCGATAAGTCTGCATGAACGTGTCGTCGCACTTCTAACATGCGACCGGCGTATCGAAACGGGGGGAATGTTCCTGAAGACGTAGCCATTGCCAACGAGTTATGTTTTATCGGTAACTCAATGCAATGGCACGGAACTAAAATAGGTTGACACTAATGGTTAGTAGCGGATCATGCCACGTATTATAGTCTGTGATAGAAGAGGTGACACGTTCGTCGAGTCATATTTTATATCGTCGCAATCATTCGTCATACTTAGCAAGCATGTGCGTTGTGCAGTCAAATGCTTCAAGCCGTCTATTTCACCCTCACCACAGGCGTCGTCCATATTGCAGGCCACATAAAATAGAACAAATCCGCAGCCTAGAGACTACAGCGCGGGTTTCACGGAGAGGCTGCGACGGAGGATAGATTTTGCCGTATCTTGATAACGAAACAGCTTGAGTTTACAGCCTATACCACGATGGGATTGTGCTCATCAGGTACAAGTTTCGCTCGGTCCATGTCCGTATCGCGACGGCCCTACCAGCACCAGCACCCGACCGATGCAGCAAGTCTGGAGACAGAAAGGGTTCAGCCACTCTTGAAAGAACGCGAGATTTAATGGGACTCGACTTCGTTCAGTAAGACAAAATCCTGAGGTCGGCGATAGAAGAACGAAGCCCGAGCGACCTTGTACTTGTACATTATTTCTGGCAAAACTTATCACACTCTAAAATGTCCTCATCCCTTGTTGAACTCCTAAGCAATGAACTGGGCATTCTACAACCGTAAAAGCCTCGCACTCGCGATATAAATTGCCCCTAGGAGCCCTTACTACGCCGCAGCAAATTATAAGCTCGCCCAGCCTAAGGTTAGCCGAACAAGAATAAACGCAACAACCACTCCTAGTAGGTATATGAATAGCACACGACAGTCAACGCATGCGAGGGGCATGCGTGCCATTCATTTTGATCGTAACCTCCTCGGAGTCGTTCTTGTTCTTCAAAGGGCACTGTTGCATCGTGGCGTGCAACCGTCGATGCGGCCAGAGGCTCGGAACGATCCCCTAAACACGCTTCGAGCCGAACCGTGATACGAATGCGAGCCTACGTGAGCCTGAGCCGAGTCGCAGCTGGTCGATGACATCATGGAGGCGCGGACCGCCGTTTCCAGACTAGTCCGATGTTTTCGGCCAGTCTGCAGCGGTAAGCATGAAGCCAAAAACAATGACTCCAGCTCTGAGATCTGCAGAGCCTCGAAAGCTGCTCCACGATCAAGGTAGGGAACACCAACATCGAGAAGGTCGTCTGCTTAGCGGTTACTCGCTTTAGGCTGCCAGCGAACGGAGATCATGGGCTGTTTTTGCTTCCAAGTAGGGCCCGCGGGGAGCCAGCTGTGCCCAGTGGACACCGGGACCCGCTTTGTTGCTGTGCCCGGGAGACCGTGTCAGTGGTCGAGAAACAGGGCAGCGTCCGGTCACTCGAGTGTCCGATGTTTGTTGGCGGCCCATCGCTATCCATATTCCCATCAGCTGTTCTTGAATGGAAGTTAGCAGACAAGAGCTATTCCCGTTTTGATCATCACTTTAGGCACGAGAAAGAGTGGACGTACGCACGGAGGAACACGTGCGAAGTACAATGGTGCGGTGAGAATACGGCGATAAGTGATGGCGGATAGAATGTCAAACACAATGGAGGCAAGCTAGACTTTGAAGGCTAGGAGGGTCGCATACATTGATAACGAGGATGCTGCAAGCGAAGACTCGGGCACGATGGGAGGATTCGATCGGGTGAGCTGTCCCTGACATTGACGTCAACAGTGGTTGACCAGACTCACACAGTGTCTCGTGGGTGAGCACGGAGCCGTTATGGGCGACATGAAAAAGATCACGAAAGTCGGTGTGGCCAAAATGAGCGGACGACGGCCGAGCACACGACCTGCCCGCAAGCGCTAAACTGCACAGCGCTGATCGACAGGCAAGTGGATCGTCGAGAGAAGTTAGTGACGCAAAGGCGCCTAAGAAAACGCCACCCGTTAATGCGAAGAGAATGCCAATTTCCGTTCTACTCCTGCGTCCAGCGTGTGGGGCGCGGTGTCTTGGGTGTGGGGTGCGTCGTGGAGTACGCCGACTCGGACGCAGCGTTGCAATTCGCCACGTTTCAGTTCAATCTCACCTGCTATCAGCCATGCATGGACGTCGACGACCTATCATAGGCCACGGCGAGACACCGAGCAAGGTCCTGTGGTGGTTCTGGCGTACCTTGGCTGGGCCCGTAGATTGAGGCCTGCCGTGGATCTAAAATTAGAAACACCATCATTTCGGAATATTTTTCTTCGCTCATGACCTTGACAGAGAACCGTCGAAGGCGAAGAGATGGAAGCTGGACATGGGTTTTGAATCGGATGGAAGGGAGGTGGGGACAGGTGAACGAAGATGAGCCGAATAAACGCGGAACGTGGCCGGCTCGTGGATAAGTGCGGACAGGCTTGACAGGGGGATCAGATCCCGGCCCCATAAATGGAAAAGGCCATGATGCAATTGGCCGATTCGAATTTCTCGTCCCGAACACTTTCCTTCATTCCCAACTTTAGCCTCCATACATAAACGACGTCGCCTGAACCAGTCCGCTCCTTTTCCTGCCCCTTGGCTTTGACGCACCATGTACGCCCTCTCACAACGTATACGTTCAGCCGCACTTACCTCCCGCATAGGTCGTCATCCGACGTCTCAAGCGCGTCGTCGGCAACAACGTCGACGTTCTTGACAGCCCTTGTCTTTAACGGTGCCGTATTCGCCATCGAGGTTGCAGCTTTCACTCTATTACGACCCTACTTCAAGCAAATCTACGAACCCCGCTCCCTCTCCCCCTCCAAAGAGTGAGCGCATACACCTCGTGCTTTAGCTGGAAGTTAGTGCTGATCTGTCGTCAAGTGAACGTGTAAAGCCCTTCAAGTCAGGCATGTTCACCTGGCCGATTCACATCTTCACCGCAGACTATCGCGATGTCCAGAAACACAATGGAACCGACGCCTACTTCTTTGTCCGCTTCCTGCGCCTCATGGTTCGCATTCTCTTGCCCATCTGGGTCATCTCATGGGCTGTCCTTCTGCCTATCACCTCCGTGCGCACAAGCGTTCCTGGCAACGACGGGCTCAACCAGTTTTCATATGGCAATGTCGCAACTGACGATAGCCCCCGCTACGCTGCTCACCTTGTCCTCGTCTATATCTTCACCTGTGAGTGGCTTGTTCGACGAAAACTTCTCGTTGCGTGTCTTGGAGCTGACACGATTCCTACCTAGTTTGGATATTCTGGAACATTAAGCGCGAGATGGCAAACTTCGTTACCGTCCGCCAGCTCCACCTCATAAGCGAGAAGCACGGCAAGACCGTCCAGGCCAACACCGTTCTTGTAACCGGAATTCCTGCGAGATTCTTGTCTGAGGGCGCGCTCCTCAAGATGTACTCGGCTCTGCCAGGAGGTGTCAAACGAGTCTGGTTGAACCGGTGAGCATTCCTTCTGTCTTCTGTCTCATCTTATCTCGTGGGCGCTCGGATTGCGCGTTACGTCATTATTGGGCGCCATCAATGCTCGCGTAAATTGTGCTCCAGCGCCACCTCCATTTCGTTCGTGAGAATAATCGATCAACCATGCTCATCGCCTATCCAGTGACCTCAAGGACCTCCCGAGCATCTATGACCGCCGTCTCAGCGCAACCAGCAAGCTCGAATCTGCGGAGACCAGTCTAATCCTCACCGCTGCCAAGCTAAAGGCCAAGGAGGCCAAGAAGACAGAAAAGTCTGGGGAGGCGGTATCGCAGCAGGGCCTCGTTGACGCCGAGCGTGACGTCACTCTCGCAGAGAAGCTTGTTCCAGATAACAAGCGCCCGACACACCGCCTGCCCGTCGGCCCGATGCCGTTCTCCTTGCCGTGCATGGGTCAGAGCGTCGACACGATCGAATGGTGTCGCGAGGAGATCCGCACGTGCAACGAGCTCCTCCAGAAGGGCCGCGACACGATTGGGCATGAGAATCTCCCTATGCCTGAAGACACCAACGGCGACGGCCGCATCGATGCCGAGGACCGCCCGGACCAGACGTACCCGCCGCTGAACTCGGCGTTTATCACGTTCAATCACCAGCTGGCGGCGCACATGGCGGCGGCGTCGCTGAACCACCATGACCCGTACCGCATGACCGACAAGTTCCTCGAGGTGTCGCCTGAGGACGTTATCTGGAGCAACCTTGGTCTCAACCCGTACGAGCGCCGGATCCGGATGCTTATCAGCTATGGTGTCACTGCTGGATTGATTATTCTTTGGGCTTTCCCTGGTCCGTACACAGGTTTTTTAATCAGTCTCTCGTATAAACTCATGATGTCGTATAGTCGCCTTCGTTGGTATCGTCTCGAACATCAAGGGACTCTGCCAGAAAGCATACTGGCTCGCGTGGCTTTGCAAGATCCCCCCCGAAGTTCTCGGAATTATCCAGGGTATCCTTCCCCCGGTCCTGCTCGCAGTCTTGATGATGTTGCTCCCTATTATCCTGCGCCTTCTTGCCAAGTTCGAAGGCATTCCGACCCGGACTGGGCTCGAGCTTAGCTTGATGACGCGCTTCTTCATTTTCCAGGTTATCGTAAGTGTCTTTGGCCCAATCTTCCATTTTTGACTATCCACTGACGTTATACAAAGCACTCGTTCTTGATCGTGACCCTGTCCTCGGGTATCATCAGTGCTCTCCCCGGACTTCTCTCGAACCCAACATCTATTCCCGCCCTTCTGGCCCAGCATCTACCCGGGGCTTCTATCTTCTTCCTGACGTATGTATCCTGCCTTATCACGTATATCCGCATAGCCTAACGACTTTCTACAGCTACATACTCCTCCAAGGATTGTCGGGTGTTGCTGGCGGCTTTTTGGCGATTGTGCAGCTCGTTCTGTACTACGTCAAGTTGTTCATTCTTGGCAGCACTCCCCGCTCAGTGTACAACATCAAGTACGGTCGTCGCTCGGTTGCCTGGGGGACACTCTTCCCTGGCATCACCCTGCTGGTTGTGATCAGTACGTTAACATAGCTCCACCATCCGTTTTCTTGCTGACCTGGTTCTTGTAGCATTGGCCTATTCCATCATTGCTCCTATCATCAACGGTCTCTCGTGCGCGATGTTCTTCATGTTTTATCTATTGTACAAGTACCTCTTCTTGTACCAGTACACTCAATCCCCTGAGAGTGATACCGGTGGTCTCTTCTTCCCCAAGGCGATTCAACATATGTTCGTCGGCCTGTACATCCAACAGCTGTGCCTTTGCGCACTGTTCTTCTTGGCACAGAACAGCAACAAAAAGCCCGCTGCGGTCCCTGAGGGCGCGCTCATGGTTGTTCTTATCGCATTCACTGTAAGTTCACTGACTTTGTCGAAGTCAAGGTCTGTTACTAATCGCGTATCATTCAGGCGATGTTCCACGCTATGATCAACCAGTCGTACGGCCCGCTCCGCCACTTCCTCCCGCTCTCCATCGCCGACCGCTGCTACCGCGCTCCCGAGCTCACCGACACTGCCTCCCTCTCCGAGAAGCAGGCCGCTGCCCAGGCTCACGCGGAGAACGACGCCGACGGCGCCGGTCCCTCGTCGCTGCCCAGCTCTCCCGTCATCGCCGACAAGGAGGGACCCACCAAGGGCACCGCGGCCGGCTCGTCGCAGGAGGCGATCACCCGCCCCAGCGCGGACTCGACCGGCAGCCGGCGCGCGTTCGTGGACCCGCACACGGGCGCCGTCGACTACGGCTTCGCGCACCCGGCCATCTCGCGTCCGCAGCGGATCGTGTGGTTCCCGCAGGACCGGCTCGGGCTCGCGGCCGAGGAGGTGCAGGCGAACGCGGCGGCCGAGGTGGGTGCGAGCACGGACGGGGCGGTGGTCAATGAGAAGGGGCATGTGGAGATTAGTGCGCCGCCGCCTGATGAGGGGCGGGTGTGAGTGCTGGGTTTTCTGAGCTCTGAGCTTGTCAGATTCAGAACAAAGAGTCTTGACTATATTTACATTTTCTTCATTTTCTTCATCTTGCTCGTTGTGCTTGTGCTTGCAACGTCAACACTCGCTGTGTTCATTGACATTACACCCAAGCGTGTTGTCGTGCATAATTCTCCACTGATTCTTTGACAATCAATATACTGTACAAACACGCTTAGCTTCATCGCTGAATCGCCGTCGTCGCTTTCCATTGTTACTTCATATACCCGACGAAAATGTAATGCACTCCTTAGCTGTTTCCCCCAAAACCACCATTGACCACCTACTGTATAGTTAGTCTTCTACCTTGCGGCCCTTGCCTGCCTGCCTGTTTGGATTCTTTTTACCACTTTTTAGCATCGTCCAAATCAACAGTAACACATCTTCTCGAGATCGGACCTTGATTTACGTACGTATACACTTCGCTTCTAAATGTTTCAATGTCAAACTCGATCGATCATTGCGTACGACGCCGATGCTCCGGTCGCAATGGTCACCCTGATCTTCAAGCTTGCATGGGAACTCGATCCAGGAGGTTGGCCTGGACAGTGCATATTATGTTTTTGATGTGGCCTGGTGAGATGGCATTGCAGACGTGGTTATCCGGTATGGCAACAGATCTAGGTGCAAGAGAGCTAATTGATCTCGAGAAAGACCCGGCGCAGGATCCCCCTTAGTTAGCCAGCTGTCTAGGACGTTTTCCTTGGAAATGGCAGTTTTGAGAGGAGCGCCGCTTTGGTAGGCCGGCTCGAAGTTTGTACAAGATAGCGCTCTATCCACCCATATCCCTCACAGTTCCCGAACATTGACATTTCCGCTTCTTTCGGTCTCAGAACTTCAAGGGGAGCGGCCCTTGGGACTGATATTTTCAAGATATCGGCTGGCCACAGCCACTTTTTTCACGTTGTACCTGCTAGATACGATGCTGGGTAGTGGAATCTGAGAGCAGTATATTGAAGGTGGAGGTGCGGATGCAACTTCTAGCGCGGTCCTTGCGTGGTCCTTTTCTAACTGAGCCCAAAACACGACCGCACAAGGGCGTGTCAATCCACAACGTGAGAAATTGCGCTTCGACACACCCTTACTTTGGTACAGAACGAGAACCGATATTTTGAAGAGCGCAAAGGCCAAACAGAACTGAATACACGTTTATTGCACGATCTACTTCATAAGATACTAAATCACGAACACCCGGACGAACCGAGAACCAGATTCCAAAAATCCCATCCATGCTTGAAAGTTCACGACAGCAACGGAGTAACACGAGCTCTCCCCCTTAACGAAGAAGTCGACAACAGGTCAGACTGCAAAACAAGCGAAAGCTTTGCGTGTCACACTAAGCTCCCTTCCCTGCAGAGACATTGTATCATCAATGACGTTCAGTGACGCAAAGGGCTTCTTGCCGTATCAATGCCTCTATAGACGCATGTACGACGTGCTGAGCTTCATTGCCATATTGCCTCTAGAGATGCGCAGGCGGCGCGAGCGTCATTGCCGATTTTCCTCTATGGAAGCGCGGGCGATGCGTCAGCACCTGTCAGCATTGGCTGCAAACCTTCATGCGCGCACGAAAGGATGCAGCTACGAGAGAACTCGAAGTGCAGTAGGGAGCGAGCGGCGCAGAGGAAGAGTGTGGTGGGGATGATGAAGGGAAAGAAAAGAGAAGCGGAGTGAGCTCGATTTATAATTCCTCAGATGTTTTGAATTGTTTTGAATATACGGGTATTGGTAAACCGCTTTTCCACTGATTACGTCAAGTATCAGTACCTCCTTCTAGTACATTGCCGCGCATATGACTCGAAAGCTCTGAATCTACCGAGGGCGGCGAGCCCGCGATCGTTACCGTGTCAGCTGTAAATGGCACAGAAAGTTCCCTGCCGTATGTGGTTTGCTAAAACAACACGACTTCGTGAAACATTTTCAGCCGACACACAAGACGGCCCCGGGGATTCATCAATTGTTCACAAAGCTGGAGCAACTATGTCCAGAGGCGTACGTAGCAAATTTAAACAGCGAGGGATAACGAAATCCCGGACGAACCGAGAATGGTGTTCCAAAAATTCCAACAGACTCAAAGAGTCGTCCATGAGCTGGCTACCTCCAAAGAGGCACCCATACACAAGCTCTCATCCGAAGATGAGAACCCACGGCGCTTCTAAGAAGCCCAACGCACCACCGCCGACTGCAACACTCCTCGTACACCCAACCCCTACAAGCGCAGGCTTAACTATGGGTGCCCTGACCACCCTAACAAACTAGGGTAGGCAACCCAGCCATCTAGCTTCAGACCCGCCATGACCGCACTTCTCGTACGCGGCAAGACAGCCGGGGGAAAGGCCAACTTCGGGAGGACAAAATCGAGCAGCAGAACCATGAACTAGTAGAACAACCCAAGGATCACTGGCATTAGCAGCATTTACAGCGAACCAAACAATAGCTGTTGCAGAAGCGGAACTAGCAGACCAAGCCCCTCTGGAGCCCCGTGGCCGCGGGTCTTTACCAGACCGTCTTCGGCAGCGCCATTGCTGCCGCCGCAGGCCAGCCCATGAAGGCAGGACCCGGTGCCGATAGGGTGTATGCGCAGCTGGCAGATAGGTGCATCGAGCAAGAAAAGGATGGACGGACGACCCGTGAAGGACGTGTGCTCGCGAGGGTGCGGCTCTCCGGGGGAGAGCGCTGTGAGGAGCGAGCGGCGCAGTGGGGGAGTCTGGTGGGGTGAGGAAAGAACAGAGGCAAGACGAGGAGGAGGTATTTATACATTTGGGCTGAGTGACGTGAATAGCTTGGAAGGAATGTGACGAGAAGCAGGGGACTGCATGCCAATACATGCATTATAGTATCACTGCGAGTGCCAGAGTCGACGGGGAATGGAATGGAATCTCCACTGCGCCTTCCGTGCCTGAGGAATAGAAGGAAACCATGAGGCTTCAGAGGTTTCGACATCCTTCGAGTCATGGGGAGCGATGACAAGTCGTTCTTCCGCCGGTCTTGCCACTATCATCCGTGGTGTACTGCGACGGTGAAGAAGGAACAGCTCAAGCCGAGCTGGACACCTAGACCAAAGCTTGCCATCTCCATGCCATGAGCCAGAAATCCACTCGTTTTTCCCAGCCCCGGAGTGTCCAAGATCGTTTGTGCAGTGCTTTTGGGTGCATACAACAGTCTGGCAGCAGTGGCGCTCAGTGAGCACATACGGTTCAACTTCGATCATATCAGCGCGCGGAGGTGGTCACGCAACAGTGGGTTAGACGGACTTCATCTTGAGGATGTTATGGTGCCTGACGATAAAGTGCAAGAAGCGTGGGAAACCTAGACTGAGGATCGGCCTTGCACCCACTAGCACCCACTTCCGATCAGAAAGCACTGGTCGAACAAATGTTGAAATTATGTTACCGAGGAAACGTCATGACATCGTTCATGTCAATGAAAAAAAAAACATTTGATCGGCATTGTATCACATACGACGCTAGGCAAGGCATAGTACAGTACGGGAAGACAAGTTCGAAAACTCGGACGAACCGAGAAGGTCCCAAAAATTCAAACAGACTCAAGAGCCGTCCGAGACGTTGAATACCCTCAAGAGGTATTGCAACACAAACTCCCGCCTCACCCAAAGGTCACAACGAGAAGCTCACTGCACATCTAGAGAGCCCAACACGCCACCACCAGCCGCCACCCCTCGTACACCAGCCCCCCAGTGCCGGAGTCGCGGGATACGTTTGCACACAATCTGACTTAATGTCAGATTGCCCGCTCTAACGCTCCATCTCGATTCCTGAAGATGCCCGACATCACCTTAGTAGTGAGTTGGGATCAGAGCTCCCAGGGGAAAAGGCCAGGTTCCGGAGGACAAGAGTGAACGATCGCCAGACGGTAGTTCCTACCAAGAACTTGGTGTCTGCGAAGCGAACAGCGCCGAAAAGCTTAACGAGACTCGGAACCAACAACGTTAATCGTTGCTGTCTTGTTCCTCTGGTTACCATGGCCTGGTGTGGTCAGCCTATGCAGGCAGGACCCGGTGCCGATAGAGCGTTGTGCAGCTGGCGGATAGACGTGTCAAGCACATGAAAGAAAAGGCAAACGGACGACTCGTAAAGGACGTGTGCTCGCGAGGGTGCAGCTCCCCCAGCCCACTCCGCGACGAGGGAAGGGGAGAGTGCTGTGAGGGGGCGAGCGGCGCAGTGGAAGAGTCTAATGGAGTGAGGGAAGAAAACTGCGAGGCGAGGCGGGCTTATTTATACGTTTGGTTCAGGGTGGGGTGACGGGAAGAAATGTGACAAGAAGCAGAAGATTGCTCATGTCATTTCAGGATCGATTATGTCATTAGGCGGCCTTCGCTGCGGTCCAGGGTTGACGGGGATCTACATGCAAACTCCGTTTGCTCAGTTGAGACAAACGATCAGGCTAAACGCATCGAAATCCACATGGAGGACTCTGAGCTGGACACGAGCTCAAAGTGAGTAGTAATTGTGCAAAATATAAATTCCGATGAATGTGAGGTAACGTACAATGGCCAACATAGCAAGGTGCGTGTCCATAAATTAGTACGAGCGCGTCATTAATGCAAAGCATCCCCGCGGCAGGAATCTGTATGTAACCATCCTTGCCCGAGCACCGTCAAGACCCAAAGGAAAATTCCAAACGAACGCGTCCATTATTACCTGTAGAACGATCACATCGTGCATCTAGGTCTTGAAGATACGCAGCAGGCGCTGCTCGGTGACGATCCTTGTGCGGCAGAGCGGGCACTCGCGCGATGACTGCATGACGAGGCTGGAACAGTTTCTGCACATGGCGAGATGCCTGCATGGACAAACAGACGGACGGTAAGAAGATCGGGTGAGGGCCAGTAACGGGAGCACACGTACCCACAGTCCACGATCGCAATATTCGCCTCCTCGTCCTGGCATATAACGCACAGCCCCGACCGCTCCGCAGCCGCCATCGGCATCCTTGTAGAAACAGGTGGCCCTTTCGGCGGTAGAGGCGGCCCTTTCGACGGTACGAGCGGAGGTGGCAGCGGCACAGTCCGCATCTCTGGTGTTAGCTCCTCATCCTCGTCCTCTTCGTCCGAGTTCCACGTGCGTATCGACTCCGCGCCGTCCACGATCGCATCCGGGTCGTCGCGCACCTCCACAACCGTCGCCTGCTGCATCATCCTCCGCCTCTCCCTCGACCTCTCCTGCTCCCGCCGGCGCTGATGGGCTGTCGCCGCCGCCATCCGCTCGCGCTCTTCGTTCTCCGCTATCTCTCGCATAGCGCGTTCTCGTTCCTCCTCCTCCTCGAGCTCACGTGCGCGTCGTGCCCGTTCGCGCCGCTCGTCCTCGACCAGTGTTGTCACTTTAGCGACGAGGTCGCCCTTCTCGAGTATGAGCCGCGCGTTCACGTGGTTGTCAAAGAGGATCGCCTTGAGCGTGTGGATAGAGAGCGCGGCGATGCGCTCCGTGGGCGTGTCAAGCAGTTGGTCAAGTGTGGGCGTCGGCTGCGGTGACTGACGCGGGCGAGGAGGCGCAGAAGGCGTCGAGGTCGCGCGGGCGCGCTGCGGGGGTGGGACGTTCAGGTTCGTCGATGGGCTGCGCGAGACCGATGGACTGGCGGGAGTGCGGATGCCTGCAGCTGATGTCGGACGGGGAGGTGGCGAGAAGCGGGACTGGGAGGAGGCGGCATAGGACGCGCGGCCAGAGGCTGTATGCGGGCGGTATTGCTGTTGTCTAGGTGTGCCTTGTTGAGGTCGCCGTGGATCGAGATCGGGGCGAGCGAAAGAACCAGACTGAGGGTCAAACCGCGTGTATTGGGTTTGTGGCCTTGGCGGGGGTGAAGATACGCGAGGAGGGAACGGAGTCGTGGCGGCTGAGGCAATGTTGTTCGCAGCGTCTTGCATGCGATCTGACACCCTGCTGAAGAAACTACGAGGTTGACGACTAGAGCCATGCTTGGGAACCCGGTGCTTGCGATAGTAATCCTGGATTCAATTGGGATCAAACATGTGTTGGGGCATGGGTGGCGTTACATACCTCATTGTCGGGCTTAAGACATCCCCGACTTGTCTGCCCAAGCGGACAAGGTTGGAAAGTATCCAGCAAACAAAGAACTCTTTACGCACCCGTGCAGCAATGGCGGCATCCACAAAGTCTTGCTTCTCAACAGCTCCGCGAGGTTTGATATTGTACGCCTCGCAATAGTGGCGCAGCTTAGCCATAGGAAGGGCCTTTAGCTGAGACCTGCCGGACGCTGTTACTGAAGCGCAGCTTATCGCATCAGCTCAACCATGATAGCACAAAGAATCTCAACTGTACGCACTTTGAAGGAGCTCAATGCAGTATGCGCATACATGGACAGAGTCATAACCCGAGGCTTGCCCGAGGCGGGGCATGAGCGCCGAGTAGTCCGAGCATGACGAGCAGTAGTTGTAACCTGTGTGAGGGTTAGCGTATGTACCCACTAGAGAAAAGGGGTGGTATATGCGCACATACCACAGTGATTGCACTTGCGTGATCTCGTGAAGAGGATGCTGAACTCCTTGTTGCACTTACGGCAGGTGTCTTCTGTCTGCGATGTCCGCGGAGGGGGTGGCGGGCCGCTGAGGAGAGGGAAGTCACTCGGGACCCGGTGGGACATTCAATAATGCGTGAACGCGGCAAGATGCCTAAAGAGAACGAGATGGTGGTGGTATGGAGGAGAGAGCTAGGAGGAGTGTATAGCTGTGGACGTGTGTTGGTCAGCCTGTACTAGAACATGCGAGAATCCGATCTGGGCGGGCGTCTAAGGTATTGGTCATGTTTGTATGTTTGTATGTTTGTATGTTGGGATTACCCCAGGGTCAAAGGCGCGCGTCGCGTGAAAGAAAGGAGCGCGGCGTGACATCTGGCATCGACCAGAGCTGGTCGCGTTCCATGGCCCAGAATCCTCACTGGCATCCCTACGGCGCAGGTCCTCCCCCTGAGCACGCCGCCTCTCCCCAGCTTGGCCCTCCCCCAGTGCACCACCCGTCCCAGGCGCCCCCATGCGGCCACCAGGTCCCTTGTTACCCACTTGGGTATCCCGGTGGCATGTTCTTCGCTGCTGCACCTTACGCCCAGCTGCCCCTGCAACCAGACTATTCCCTCCTCCTCGAAAGGATCAAAGACCTCCACGACGACCTCCAAGCCGCGCGTATCGCTTCCGATGAGCGCCTGCTCAACCTGGAGGGCCTCATGAAGGAAGCACAAAATGCCACCGCAGATACTTATACAAAAATACAGAGTCTGCAAGACGCAGTTACAGAAACAAAGGATGCTGTGAAAGATGCAAGGGATGCTAGCGAGAGGAGCACCGAGGCTATCCGCGAACAGCTTGTGGGTGTCCAGGAAAAGCTTGATCACGTTGTGACTATCCAGGAAACCCCAAATGAGATCGGTATGTTCCATGCCACCCGGCGAACTATCATTCCACGCAGCCTAACTTCGCGATAAGCACCCGCTGCCTCAGCCCCGCGCCGCGAGTCTGCCACCACGAATCCTGATCCTCTGTGGGCGTCTGTTATGAACATCGAGGAACTTGAGAGGAAAACTTCTGGCAATAGGCGCTCAACTGAAGAACCCTTTCAGCATGACCACTCTCGCAGAAACTCGGACATGACAACATGGGATGGTGAGCTCTGCTCGGCCCCTTTGACTAGATGTGGCCTTCTTATCTCCCTTAGCGTCATGCATGCATTCGACTTTCATGTCCGTCGACGCGTCTGGTCAAAGGCAACCTTCAAAGAGCCTTACTCCAGTCAATTGGTCACACAACCGTCAGTCTGATTGTCTTAGAAATATGTCATAAGCTTTCAACTTTAGGCATAGGTAACGAGCCACAGGACTATGCCTCTCAGGATTCTTGTAAGTCTGCTCCATATCGTGTTAGTTTTTTTTAATTCACTAAAACGTAACGTAGCTCGAGAGAACACCCCTTCTTACCCCCCAGGATCCGACTTGGACCTTGCCCCGTATAAGATTGTCACTGAGCGCTCTGCCTCCCCCGATGATACCATGCGCGCTCTACGACGCAGCGTCCTGGGAGACTCCGTAGCAGGCGCCGTGGTCCTCGACCCTTGGAACCAGCGAGAATCTGCGTCAGTGTTGCCACCTCCGCTTGCACATGTGCCATCTACTCCGCCCTTGCCTTCGCCGCCGCCTACAACGTCACCGGATCCACGTCGTGTTTCAGCATCGTCAGTACCGCCTAGATATTCAGAAACGCCTTCGCTCCCAGATCAACATATTGATTCAGACTTGCCGCATGAACCTGAGAACGTTGTGGAGGAACGACATTCTGAGCCGGTTGCAGATGCATCGGATCCAGTGCTCGCCCTGGAATTGCAAGAACGTGAAGCTGGCCCGAAGACACAAGGCTCTGAGCCAGTCATGGATACGTCAGATCCTACAACCACTCCGGAGCCTCAAGAAAGCGAGCCTGCTGAGAAAGTACAAGAATTCGAATATACTATGGAGGCACAGGATTTGGAACCTGTTGCGGAAGCAAAGGAATTTGAATCGGCCGTGATGGAGCCACTAGCCATTGAGCTTGTAGTGGAAGCACCGGCCGTCAAACCTATCGTGGAAGCACAAGGAGCTGAATGTCGCTTGGAGACACAAGAAATGTCCGACCATGTTACAGAAACTGAACGACCTGATATTGCAGAGAGCCCCGCACCGGAAGATGTTGTGGAGAGTCCACAGCCAGAACTCGGGGCACAAGGACAAACACCTGAGCATAATGTGAAGACGCCATCACCCCAAGCTCCTGAAACCACGCAGGAAAAGAAAACTGAACCCGTTGTGAACCCGCCTTCGTCCGACGCCGAGGTACAGAGTTCTGACGATGCCATGGATAATGCAATGCTCGATAGCCCTCCAGAGTCGACCTCGACGGACAGGGACCAGGAAGAAGCCGACGTCATTCTTGCGCTGATGGGAGGCGCGTCCGCCCACAGCTCCCCGATAGCGCCTCCCCAAACGCCCCGCCTCGCGATAGATACTTTGCCACTGTCGTCTCCACTCACCGCCCTCTCATCATCAGATGAAGACGAAGACGAGTCCATGGCCACCGAGAAGCCCTCGCCGCCGACTTCAGACGAGGAAGATGTGGTGATAGTGACCCCCAAGTTCAAAAGAAAATCCCGGAGAAAGAAGTTGGGTGTGCGCGCCGGGGACCACGAGGAGGAGGATGACGATGACGACTATAACGATATCAGCGAACGTGCCCTACCTCGCCGCCCCACCTCTGTCATCCCCCCACCGCGGCCCAGCACTTCTCTCAGGCCTAGGAAGCGCCCAGCAGAAGTAGTTGACTCCTCTGAGCCTCCTGAAGCTCAAGAGGCTTCGCCGATACCTGACCCGACGCTGGATGAGATTTTAGAAATGCCTGAGAAGGACCGGTCGCTCCAGCACTTATTTCGCCTCACGATGGCCGGGAAGGGCGAGGGGCAGGGTGCGAAGCGCAAGGCAGAGGTGCTCCCCACTTCCATGTCCGCTTCAACTGCAAACACAATCAAGCTCGGTGGCGGGCGCAGACAGGAGGAGAGCGCGAGCGCACCCCGGTTGAAGAGGAAGCGTGGGCCAGTAAAAGGGCATGCGCACACGCATATGCAGGAGGAGAGCGCGAGCGCGCCACCGCTGAAGAAGAAACGCGCGCCCGGGACGGGGCAAGGGCATGCGCACACGCATATGCCGGTGTTGGAGGAAAGCGCGAGCGCGCCGCCACCGACGCAAAAGCGTAAGCGTGGACGGCCGAAGAAACCGGAAACCATCGCACGAGAGAAGCAGGCAGAACTGGAGAGGCTGAGGGTGCAGCAGCAGCAAGGCGAGCAAACGGAGGGCGAGGAGCACGCAACGTTGCCCGGCCAGCTACAGCGATCGCTGACGGGGCTTGGGAGGCATAATAAAGAGAAGGCAGCCAAAACGAAGAAGGGAGCGAGCGCGGCGATGCGGGTGAAGGCCGAGCCTGAGACGAATACCGTTATTCCGCCACCAAGGCCGAGAGGAAGACCGCGCAAGAGCGAGGGCTCAAATAACGCTGGCCCAAGCACCGTGAGTACAGAGAGGATGAAGAGCGAGGGTACGGTGGACGGGTACGAGTGGCCCCCGATAGAGGATTATGGAGAATTGGATGGGTTTTCCCGCCAGGTGCGTGCATTGACTTTTACTCGCCCTAATTTCTTTTTTGAGGCGGATTTTATGTGCAGCTGATCCAGTGTGACAAGTGAGTGTCTGCTTAACAAGCGGCCCGTTCATCACCATGCACGCGAATACGAACTGAGCTACCGGCAGCTGCGATGTATGGTATCACTTCGTCTGCGTGGGCATCTCGGCGGGCGACCCGAGGTTGGCGGAGGGTGTGTTGTTCATTTGTCCTCCGTGCACGTATGTTCTCTCCTTTTCTCGCCTCTCGATGGATATACTAATGAGCGCATTTTTACTATTATACTAGACTGGAACGTACGTTTGCTCCTTGCCTTCATCCCTTGCGCGAATTTGATACTGACCCTAGCACAATCTATAATGCACAGCGGCCAGACGTATTTCATTGCGCAATCGTACGGAGTCGTGCGGGCGGCCCAAATGCCAGCTGTCTCCAGCCGCCCAAGAGTTCTTCATGGAACGCATCATTGGGCGCAGGCGCTGCGGGCAGGCAGGATTCAAGTGGCTTGTCAAGTGGGATGGGTGCGTTCACGTTCCTTACGACTCTTTCCTCCACCCTCTCCTCCATGTTATCCTCGTGTACAGCTGAGAGCTAACTGACTGAATTTATACTTGTGACCCGATGACAGATTTCCCATCACCATGGCGTCATGGATCACTGAGGGTCAAATGACTGATAATTCGGTGTATCTCTTTAGGGATTTTTGTTTGGCCGCCAGAGACGAAAACATTGACCTTGAGGAGCCGCAGGAGGTTGTGCTTCTCAAAGAGGCGACGAAAGGTGAATGGGCGTGGGAGGGAGATAGGTGTCTCATTCCAGTTGATTCGGATTGAGCTGCGTAACTACGAAAATTTGGCATGAGGTTGGAAAGGTGGGAGGTCTTGTGTTTCTGCAATAGTCGATGTCATGCGATGGGGTGCCATTTTCTTGGTTTAATTTTTCTCCTTTTCCCCCCATAATATTTACTTTGTCTCACTGCTATCACTGTTATCATCAATTTGCCTCGCTTATCATTCAATTTTCACTTGTACATTAGACACTACTAATTCGTTGTTAATAAAAGACACAACTTCTTCCACTGTTCCATGCACTATTCGTGGAATGCTCCAAAGCATGCATTCATAGCTCATCATGAGTCTCCTCTACTACATGCTCGACTACTGGTACAGTAGTCTGTACTGGCTCATCACCAATCCCCTCCAACAGAGTGTCCGAAGGTTCGGCGTCGCTACCAGCGATAACAGATGAAGCACTCGCGGCAGAGCTCACTGCGCTGGCCAGAGTTGCCGAAGCCGCATGCGAAGCAGCCACTATCGAACTAGCAAGCACCGCGCTCCCTTTCTCCATCGTATCCATCACCATATCTGCCGGAGCACCTCGTGGCGATGCACTAGGCAAAAACCGCGTCCACCAAAACGCGATCCGTATCCCGCGGTCCAAAATACGCTGCTTGAGTATGAACAAAACGACAAGGAAGAAGAACGCGAGCGCGGCGAGGATGATGACGCGGTCTAACCAATCCGTGCGCTCAAGGGCGGTGATGAGCTGCTTCGAGGTGCCCATGAGGCCGCTGAGGATGTCGTGCGTGGAGGATGTTGAGCGGAGCGAGGAGGTAGAGGACTCAAGGAGCTGGGTGGAGAGGACGGAGCGCTCAAGCTCTTTCTGCATGAGGCCCATTGTGCGCTGGAGCGCGGCGGTGACGTCGTCGTTGGCTTTCATGAGAATGTCTTCACTGTAGATAGAAGTCAATAAAAATATAAGGGGGGAAAGCTATTAGGTTGACAAAGGAGGAAAGACATACGTGACTTTTCCGTTCGTGGGCTGCTTCGTCTGCACGGCGGTCGAGCGGAGGAGCTCCTCGCGTTGCGACCGGCTTTGAGAGTCAATGGCGCGCTTCGAGGTGAGAAGCGCAGACCTCGTCTCCTTCTTCAAGCTATTAAAGCGGAGTAAGCGTATATTTGATGCATGCATGCTGCAGGACGAACCTCGCAAGTGACTGCTGAAACTCTGTGACGAGCTTGCCGAGCTCTCTCCGTGTCCTATCCTCATTCTGATCTCCCACAAGTAGCTCAAGTTCCTGTAGCCAGAGCGAAATGCCACAGTTATTCAGTGAACTAGGACAGGCTTTGCATGGCATGTACGCACCTCGATCTGACGCGCAAGTAGCTCTGTGTCCTCCCTGAGCTCAGTGGCAAGGTTCTGGTGTAAACTGAGCGGGCCTCGACAGTCCTTCAGACGCGGAATTTGGAAATCGTTTATGTCGGTGAGCCGCCGCTGCACTGCGCCGACGAGCTCGCTGGTCTCGTTACTCCATGCTATGGGGAGGGGAGGCATATGCGTTGCGTGAAGAGTGGTGACACGTGCAGTTTAGCGTTTAGGCGCCTCAGCGTCAAACGTGCGGTGAAGTTTAGGGGCTTTGACGGATTTGGAAATCTGCCAAATGTTGGGTCGCGTCCCTTGAAGTTGTTCGTTTGCCTGTTTCAACGTCTGCGATATGGAGATGACTTCACCTGCACCTTCGCCTGCTGCTGAATCTACACCTCATACTTCTGAAACTGCCGACGACATCTCTCAAACCGAGAATCGCGCTCGCAAGAGGGCGAGGACCGATGAGCAATCTGTTTCCAGTACATCTGCCACCTTGTCTGCGTCTGCCATTGCCGTCCTTCCATCCTCTTTGATCAGCTTGCCCCTGGAGCTTCTGGCGGAGGTCCTTCTACTTACGAACTCACCTCGGGATGTACTTGCTGTCGCCAGATGTTCCAAGTTTCTATGCAACACGCTCGTCAGCAACCCTTCGACGGAGTTCATCTGGAAGCGCGTGAGGGCGACCTGTCTTCCTAGGGCTTTGCCCGATCCCACGGAGAATTTCACGGAAGCATCTTACGCTGCGTACGTATATGACGCGGGCGCATGCGAGGTGAGTTCGTTCTTTGGTTCGTCTTCCAGGAGGATAACCATGTCTGACCGTGTTCGTAGGTCTGTGAGAAGCACACCGACCATATGTATGCGTCGTTCGCCTTGAGAGTACGCCTCTGTAGAAACGTGCGCTATCGCTACTCAGAGTCACTTTCTACGTTTATTCAATCACCCTCAGGACAGCTGTCGAAATCGGTACAAGTATGTGGCTCCCTTCGCTCTTGCTTAGTATCGTAAATAATTTCTACCCCAGATCATTAATGGTAGAAGTAGGACATCAAGGTGATACATGGGTTAGGAGAGCGGAAGATCCCCGATGTTTTGGTAAGCGAGCCGATTCTTCTGGATTACTGCTCATTCTCACTTATGATTAGACACTATTGCCGTGAACCTAAGTCCCTACAGCGACGTCCAGTTTGGCACTGTAATGACGTGGGCATTACGAGCTGACCGCGACAAATACGAGAAGGAAGCTGCTGCACTGGGAGCTGAAAGTGTGTCTGAGGAATTGAAGCAGGTGAGTATGCAGAGTTTATGCTTACTTAGACAATCATGCGAGTTAACTAGAGCGTTTTCAGAAGGGTGAAGATACAGAAAAAGATACAAACTGTAAGACAGAAAGTTGTAGAGACAGAAAAGCTTTAAGTAACCAGCAAACAGCACGCGAGGCTCATCCTTCAGTGGCGCCTGGAGTACGAAAAGACCCACGCCGCTGTCAAGGTTCGAAACGATAGATTGTGAGTTATACCTTCTAAAACAACGCAAGAAGACTTACCTCGGTCAAGTATCCTCGCATTCTCTGAGCGCGAAGGCTGGAAGTCGAAAGATGTGACCTCATGCCAAAGCTATATCAGGCTGAGAAGGCAGAAAGAGCGAGTGCTCGAGAAGCTTACTGTCTATGGTGCGTCATGTTGCTTCCCTTGGTTCATCGAAATTATTAATGTTCGTTGCTACAGATATCGAAAGCATTCGCCTCGAATTGGAAGCCGAATTGCTTCGCATCTCCGAGGCACGGGAACGGCGAGAATACGAAAGTAATTACAGAATTCGCCGAGAAGACATTACGCATCACTATGAACGCCTGAAATCGGCTCGCGGCCAGGTGCTTCCCTCGCTCTGCGAATTTAGAAGACTTCCTGTGATCAAAGCGATGCAAGAAAAAACTAATACTAAGGAGTCTTTGGCGAACGACCTCAAGACCTCTGGGCTTATCGCCGAGCTGATCAAGAACGACGTCTCGAAGTGGACCGACTCCGTCCGGAGCACGCTGTTGCGCTCACTCGGATATCAGCAGGAATGGAGATCCGCGAGCACCAAGCGGTTGCATCCGCTCGACAGGCTCACTGCACGGTTCTGCTGCAGGAGATGCAACAAGGTGGAAAGGCGGTATAAGACGGATGGTTGTTTGGACTCTGCTGGGGTTTGCGGGCATCAGTGTCCAGGTCTCTCAAAGGCTGAGCTGAGGCAATACCAGTGGAGCGCCAATCAATTCGTCAAGGACGATAAGGTGGGTGCATGCATGCTGGGTTTTCATCAATTTGCACGTGGCTTACGATTACCTTTCCGCTTTCGCCGTAGGCTTTTGCAGTCGTATCGGAAGTCTTGAAGCAAATGCAGGTGAAAGACGATGACGCAACTTCATTGACAATCTCAAAAAAATCTGGACGAAATATTCGATGTCTGTCCTGCGACGCTTTTATCGTCCTTGGGTTTCAGAACTTGGTCAGCATCCGTTTGTTTTGTCAATGTCAATAAAAATTCAAAGCAACATTTACAGGTTGGACATGCACACCGACACGAGAACATGAAACTAGAGTGGAAACAAGAAGGATTTGATCTATCCTTTCCCCTCGAGCAAGGGCTCGTCAACCGGCTGATGGAGAAGAGCGTCACTGCGGCCAAGAAACGCGCGCTGCGCGTGTATGGCTGCCGGCATTGTCTAAATCGGTGCCATGCCGAAGTCGAACTCTTCATTTCAGACTTGGTTATGGAGTCGGGTGCTGGTGGAGCAGGAGTAGCTGAAACTGGGGCCAAGGGGCGGAACGTCAGGGACGAAGTCAAGAAGTTCGACTTCAATGCACTAAGATCGCATGTGAAGGCAAAGTAAGCGTAGTCACGAGTCGTGCTCGTTCACGTTGGCAGTGGCTAACAGTGAGGTCGCACCGCCAGGCACGGAATCGAGTGGATTCGGGACGAGGACTGTTTCTTCCTCCCTGGATCATCGTAGACGTCATATGTTTCGCTCAGGCAGTGCGTGCTTCCAAGACTCCAGACCCGAAGTATTGCTTTCTGACGGTTCTCGTCAGGCTTTTTGGTCAATGACAGAGTGGGCTTCTAGTCGCAGTTAATGATGCCGGGTAAGACGGAGGTTGAAAGGGCTGGAATGACGTCCTCGTCGTGTGCGTACACATGCCAATAAATTGCCTCCGACTCATCTCGAGGTCGTGTAGGGTTTTGTCTGATTTTGTTCTTGTGCATAATGCTGCGTTAGCCCTAATCAAAATCCGCAAGACTTTTTCTCTCAATGCGATAGTCGTGCGCCTGCTTGAGGAGCACCACTGTTATCGGACGTTGCGCGATCACGAGCGCTGGTACACATAGGGCAGTACTCGAGAAATGAATCCCAAGACCGCGACGACAAGCAGCGTGACTTGGATTTTTATCGAGATCTGCCATACGGATGATGCCTACTCGATCAATGCCTTCAACACCATCAGAGCTGGAGTGACAAGATCATACACCAGCGACGCAATACCACGCTGGAAGGTTAGGCTTGGCACCTCTTGGCACTCTGACCATACGCTACCTTGTACGTGACCCACAGCTAGACCATGGCGACGCGGTGTCACCAGGCCTCGTAGCCCTCCAGACTTTGCGTTGGCAGACAGAGGATATAAGTTTGCTGGCGCCCTCGCCACGATGGCTGATGACTAGCTCTCTCCAGTCTCTCTCGGTCATGTCTCTCCGGCGCTTGGTTTTGGCTGCTGTCGCTGCTAGCGGCTCCCTATCCGCTGTGTCTGCGGGTCGTGTCCAGAAGCCCGACTTGGTCCTCCCATCTGACGCGCCTACCCACCAGCAGGAGGTCGTGGACATCTTCTCGAAGTCGTACGAGGCCTACAAGTGCGTTTGCTTTTTTTCTTTGCCCTTTCTTCAACGCGCTCCGCGTCGCATCGGGGCGTGTGGGCGCAAGCTTGTTGCTGTGTTTACTGACCATCTATTATAAAATTTTAGGCAGTATGCTTTCGGCCACGACGACCTCACCCCCCTCAACAACTCGTTCTACGACGGTCGCAATGGCTGGGGTGCTTCCATGGCTGATGCTTTGGATACCATGGTTAGTGGTCTGTTTTAGATTCTGACGAACTGATATTTATGCGCATTTTAGTTCCTTATGGGACGTAATGTGAGTACCCACCCTCAGGTAGTAATGGTATTTGAGATACTAAGGAGGATGCGCGTGTGTAGGATTGGTTCGAGGAAGCCGTCGCGCATTTTGCGAATATCGACTTCTCGCGTTCTGTGACGAATGACACCACTAGGCAAGTATCCTAAGGTCTCATTTGTGGACGCATATAATTGACTCCTGTTTTCTTCCAGTGTCTTCGAGACCACCATTCGTTACGTCGGTGGGTTCTTGAGCGCTTACGAGCTTAGCGGCAAGACCCAGCACGTTCTCGTTGAGAAGGCTCAACAAATCGCGGACCAGCTGGTCTACGCCTACGTTGGTGTAAGCCCGTGCTTCTCATAGATTTCTTCGGGACAGCAGCTAACGTCAATGAAAAGGACAACGCCATCCCTTTCGGCCACCTTAACTTCACGGACCACCAGTCGGTCAAGGACACTGTACGTTGTGAAATCCCACGGAATATTTGGTTCACTAATGCGTCTTACAGAGCAATGTTGCTGAGGCGGGCACTGTAAGTTAATCAGCTGATACGCACATATACTCAAGGGGAAAGAGCCAGCTGACCGCGGTTGATATTGGTATTGTAGCTCACTCTGGAGTGGAACCGTCTCAGGTACGTCGGTTTGCCAAAGAAAGATAGGATGCGCTGATACTGAAAACGTCCATTTTTTTTAGTCAATATACGGGCAATGATACTTACCGTCAGCTCGCTGAGAAGTCCGTGAAATACATGATGGGCCTTGTAAGCCTCTTTCGTTTAACTTCAGATTGGTGTTTGACTGTCCTCGTCAGCCCACACCTGTGAACGGCATTCCTCCCCAGGGCATAGACCCGGCGACTGGAAAGTCTGTCGGTAGCTACATCGTAAGTTCTTTGAAATAGGACTGCTAGTTGATATCCTACTAATACGAACCTAGACTTGGGGTGGCGGAACTGACTCATACATCGAGTACCTGATCAAGTACCCTCGTCTTACCAACACCGACGATCAGTCGTACGCTGATACTTGGCTTACCGCTGTCGACACCTCGATCCAGACCCTGTTGAGGGTGCGTGATTGCTACCCAAGCCAATCTTGTGCTAACGCAAAGTCTAGAATTCGACTGTGGGCAACCACCTCTACCTTGCTGAACAGGACAAGGGCAAGCTTTCGCACGTTGGCTCTCATCTTGCCTGCTTCCATGGTGGCAACTGGATTCTTGGCGGAAAGCTCCTGAACAATGATACCATCGTCAACTATGGTCTCCAGCTCACTGATGCTTGCCTCAATACCTACGCCAGCACTGCGTACGTTTTTGCTTTATGTTTATTGGCCTACTTCATCTCACAATATTAAACAGCACTGGTATCGGTCCCGAAGTCTTCGCCTTCATCTCTGACGACGGCGACTACGTCGAAGGCAGCTCCGGTGTGAACTCTACCCAGAAGGCCTTCTACGACCAGCATGGTTTCTACATCACCGACCCGACCTACGACCTCCGCCCTGAGGTCCTTGAGTCGAACTTCTACGCGTACCGTGTCACTGGCGACGAGAAGTACCTCAAGGTTGCCGCTGCCGCCATCGAGTCCATCAAGAACTACATCAACACTACCAACGCCTACGCCCCGATCACCGATGTTATGGACACCAACTCGCCCCGCATTAACGACATGGAGAGCTTCTGGTTCGCTGAGGTGCTCAAGTACCTGTTCTTGACCTTCGACGCGCCCGAGAAGGTCTCGCTCGATGACTGTGCGTCCTTTTTCCTATCTGCGAAATGCTTTTAAAAATCTGAGCTCATGTGTATACCTTGATGTAGTCGTCTTCAACACTGAGTGCCACCCCTTCATTGCCCCTGCGGCTCTTCCCAAGTACGGCTCTGGCAACCTGATGGCTCCTTCGAACCAACCTGTAACAACCAACGACGGTTCTATTCCCGTTCCGTCACCTAAGCCTTTCTAAGCCTGTGACTCTTACCTCACCAGGTATTATGGGATGAGAGGTTCAACCTAAGCATACCGCTTAGACACATTATCTGCACTTGTTTAGCTCGGCGCATATGTGCCTCAGTACTACCATGCATTAAGTTACCAAGGACCCTCTCCTAAGGCTACATAATAAAATATCGTAGAGTTTCTACTAGCCGGAACATGTCTTGAATGACTCGCCTCCTTGAAAATTTCATCACACAATAGCCAGGTCACGAAGACCATTATCGTCACTCAACGAGATGATGAATGTTTGAAAGAGAGGGTATTTTTAGACAGCTGTGTCCATTTGCTACAAACTCCGTAGCAAAATCATAGTGGTCCGTCGCGCGCCGGAATAGGTAACACGTAGACACTTGACACTTGTTCCCCGCCATGATGCTCTCCCGGTCCTTGGTCTGGCTCCTTGCTGCAGCTGCCGTGCAGGCTGCTAAGATTGCTGTCTCATCGCCCAAGGTCACTATCTCGGGCAAGGGTGCTGGCGTTTTGCAAACAGAAACGTATGTACCAACCTGCGACTGCGCAGTTGACGCGTAGTGCTGACGTCCATTCGACCAGACTCTCACTCACGCAGAAGTCGGAGTCGCTGACGCTAGGACCAACCGACACTCTCAAGCTCACCTTCCAGCTCACAGAGGGTACTCCTGATGGCAAGGGAGTGCAGCCGCACCAGACGTTCCTCCGTTTCTATGATGCCGCGTCCGGAGAGGAAGGCATTCAGCCTGTTCGCGTCTCGTCTGGTGGCAAGGCCAAGTTCGAGCTGGTGCGTAGCAAAATGGCAAAGCATTTCCCCGCTACATTTGGCTCATGTTGGAGCAGAACATGGCCAAGCCTCCTCCATCTCTGCCTCCCACCTCAGACGCTCCCTTGAGTGTGTCCCTCATCCTTGGTTCATTCGTACATGAGTCCGCCAAATACGAGCTCTTCGACTTGCATGTTCCTGCCTCGGGCACCATTGCGCCCCACCCGGACGCGACCCAGTTCGCTCCCCAGCCTGAAATCACACACACCTTCCATGCTCCCCAGGCGCTGCCTCCTCGCCCCGTTAGCGCCGTCGGCACTGCACTCGTCTTCGCTCCTTGGGTCGTTCTTGTTGGTCTTGTAAGCTTACATCCCAATAACCATGGTCAGTAAACTTACACACGTCTATCCAAATTACAGATGTCACGAATCTCCATCCCTCTTCCTAACCTTTTCTCTACCGAGACCCTGCCCTTCACCATTCTTCTGGGGGCATTCGAGGGACTTCTCGTTTGGTACTGGGTTGGACTCCGCATTGGCGACGTTCTTCTCTACGGCGCTGTTCTTGCCGTGCCTACGGTGTTTGCTGGGAACCGCGCTCTTCGCGCAACCGGCAGGTGGAGAGCTGGCAAGCGGTAGTCAGTTCGTTCAAAATATTTGTAATGCAACAACAAATACCTGTCAGAATATTTAGAATGCCTAGTGCGTCTGGCTATATGCTTGCTCTCTTTGCCGACATTTTATGGAAAACGTAAAGTACTTCGAAAAGGCTATTGTGAAGGTGCAAAAAATAACACTTATTGACACTTCATGCGCAATGAACCCTTTCGCTAAAAGGCTCGGGCATGCGTGTATACGTTACCGTCGAGAGGAACTGTGGCAAAAGCAAGACCCAACCGTGATTTGAACACGGGACCCTGCGATCTGCAATCGCATGCTCTAACCACTGAGCTATTGAGTCAGCCGATAAGAGGTTTTCTAGGGCGATCACAAAGGGCTACGTCTTTGACGGATCGAGCTTACTGCAGTATTGCTTGATCAGTTTAGATTTTTGCGACATGCAGTATCTTTGGCAGTATCTCACAAAAAGCACAGACGCAGTACGGATGTAGCTCTGTCCAATAAAATATTATCCCAGCTGGAGCTAGCCAGAGACGCACACATGATATCAAAAAATGCTAATCAATGGTTCCTGACAGCGACACCATGCGGAGGTACGCACGACGAAAGTTGGTGAAAAACTAGACCCAACCGTGATTTGAACACGGGACCCTGCGATCTGCAATCGCATGCTCTAACCACTGAGCTATTGAGTCAACATATTCGCGTTTTGCTAATGTGCTATATGGAGCCATATGGCAATACGCTCACGCGTCCCTTGGGGAACGCGTCACCGTCCTGATTTTGAAGTCTGCGCTCACTTCCTAACATCTCCTCGCCACCATGTCCGATGTCCCAATGAACCCACCCGCAGACAAGAAGACGGACGAGAAGTCGTCGACCGAAGAGACGAAGAAGGCCACGCCCAAGCCCCCGCCGCCTCCCGCCGTTGAGATCAAAGCCAACATTGGGCTCATTGAGCGCGCCGTCAATGACATCGAACCGCGGTTCACGCATCGCGTGCTTCGCTCACTAACTGCCCTTAGAAAGCGAATCAACTACGATGTACTCAGAGAGGCTGTTGAGCAGAAATGGCCAGGTAGTGAGTGTATTACGCGTACATCTACGCAAGCGAGAGATGATTAACCTGGGCATAACAGACTCATCGCAGGTCAAGGCGGGACTACTAGCATGGCTTCCGCCTGCCTCTAGCCCCTCTGGTGGTGATATGGATGTTGACAAGTCTGCGGACGCCAAGGGCTCGGATTCAAAGGCCGAGCCTGTTCCTGAGGCTGAGATCTACTTCCGCCTCCTCCTCATTCATCATATGCACACATCGCCGGACACGTACCGCAAATCTATCGAGCTCGCAAACGACACAGTGGAGAAGATCCAAGTGCTGAATAGACGCAGTATGGATCCGATTGCGGCCAAGGTCTGGTTCGCACTCGAGCGCTCGTATGAGCTTGGCGGGGAGCTTGCAGACGCACGGCCGTATGTTAAACTCCAAACTTGAGTGATCATATTTACTAAGATAATGTAGACTCTTCCTTGCCGCCCAGCGGACCGCTGCCCTCCGTAACGACGATGACACCCTCGCTTCGCTCATTAACCGCCTCCTCCGCAACTATCTTCATTATTCTCTATTCGATCTTGCCGACAAGCTTGTCTCGAAGACAACTTTCCCTGCTTCCGCCTCGAACGCGCAGCTTGCGCGCTACCACTACTCCCTTGGACGAATCAAGGCTGTCCAGCTGAATTACACCGCCGCCCACACGCACCTCCAGCAGGCAATACGTCGTGCACCGGCTGCCAAAGTCGCACCGGGATTTTACCAAGCTGTCCACAAGCTCAGCGTTGTAGTCGAGCTCCTCATGGGTGACATCCCAGAGCGCTCAACGTTCCGTCATCCTGTCCTCGAGCGCCCACTCGAGGCGTACTTTGACATTGTCAAAGGTACAGTATACACCATAATACCCACGTCAATCCATAACTGACTTTCACTCGTCCAGCCGTCCGTTCTGGCTCCCTCGAGGACTTCCAGAACACTCTCGCGCGGCACGCCGAGACGCTCAAGGCCGACAAAACGTACACGCTCATCCTGCGCCTGCGGCAGAACGTGATCAAGACCGGGATCCGGCGGCTGTCGCTCTCGTACGCGCGCATCGCGCTGCGCGACATCTGCATGAAGCTGCACCTCGACTCGGAGGAGGACGCGGAGTATATCGTCGGCAAGGCGATCCGCGACGGCGTCATCGACGCGACGATCGTGCACGAGCAGGGCTGGATGGTGTGCAACCACCAGCGCGATGCGTACGGTCCCGAGGTCGCGGACGTGTTTGGCAAGCGGATTGGGTATTGCTTGGAGTTGCATAACCAGAGTGTTAAGGTCAGTGGTCTTTCGGTCGAGGAGTTTACATGGCCAAAGCTGATCCTGGCGATGTGATATAGGCCATGCGGTACCCGCTCAATGCGCATCGAAAAGAGCTCACTGCCGCTGAGAATGCTCGCGAGCGCGAGAGGGAGCTTGCGAGAGATATTCAGGAGGGCGATTTCGATGGTGACGAAGACGGTCCGGGTGGACATATTGGTGATGCATTCTAAAAGAAAGTGTTTTACTGCCCTAATGAGTTCATGCGATGCATTAACCTTGTTATTGATGTTGAGTGGCTGATGCATTGACTCGACGGACAGCCTTCATGCCAAATGTCTAATCCTTTGTAGTGAAATTACGTGCGTGGCAAAGGGAATTCTCGCTGGCATTGTCAACCATTGGATCGCACATAACTGTGCAGGTAGATCGAGGCTAATCTCCAAATTACTCAGTAGCCAACATCGACGCTCGCAACAAAATATAAGAGCTTTCTTTTATCTCGACGTGCCAAAGAAATCACGAAAATGAAGTATGAGTACAGAGCAACATTCCATCAAAACCGCTCAACCAACACAATTAAGCATTGTGATAGAAGCAGAAATTAATATGAGAGCGATTCCCCCGAAGAGTTCTGGCAGCGGCTAGATACGGCTCTGGGGATCTCAGCGTCACTGAGCCCAGGACCTAGGAACCAGGAATTATGAAGGGCCTTCTCACCGCTGAGTTACCAGCATTATTTTTCATGTTTCCTCAAGCCTCAAGCCACGAGTGCTTTCACGTTATTTTATGAGAATTTAACACCAAGGGAAAGTGGAAGCACCTGTGAATGAACGGTCGTTTTATCGCAAACAGGTGAAAGCTCGTCGCGAAACCATAGTGATTCATGTAATCGACCGTTGTCTTTCTCCGACCAGCTGCGACCGAGAGCGACTTCGCGATATTCAAAGTATATTTGAACGCTTGAACACTGGTAGTGCTAACACGAAGCTCCTTGCAGTAGCTCCCGCCGTGACCCACGCTCGAAAACGGATGTTTCTTAAACCAAACTAGCTACCCGATAAATGTTTGGTGCTTGACCTACCCCACTCAAGGCCCGGCGCGCGCGACGTCCAATAACGACAGATGTTGCAGATATCCATCGTCAGTTTGTCGGCGTGGACGTCGTCATCATCATCGTCACGATTTTGGAGCCCTGGCAAGCGCGCGCCGGGGCGACGGCTCGGACGGCTCGGATGCCCCTTGAACGTGGCGGTGATGCTAGCGAACAAAGGGTGCGCGTCCATGCCCGAGCTGACGTGGAACTGCGAGCAAATGTTCCAGATGGCGAAGTGCGGTTTTATGTGGCTCGTGATGGGGGGCAGCGTGGAGAACGGGTAGGGGTGCACGGTGCGGCACGGTATGTGCGCGCGCCTGGCAGCGGCGGGGAGTGGGCTGCGGTGCTTGTGAGTGCGACTGCGCCGGTGCTGAGGCGAGGCGGGAGGGGTTGTGGTGAAGAAGTCGTGCTTGAGGGCTTGCCAGGGGATGACGTAGTATTTGAAGGATGTTTGGCCTTCGAAGTGCTACTTGGGCCGATAATTTGAACATGAATGAGAATTAAAATTAGAGTGGGCGGGGTATCACCTTGTCGAGGCTGCTGATCGCCGTGCTGGCGCTGTCCTCTTTGAGCAGCCTTAAGAGGGCCCGGACGATGGTGGGCTCGGGCATTAAGAGCCATTGATGCTTGTAAAACTGGTCGCGCCACTGTCTCTCGACTGTGTTGCGGATGTCAGTTTCAGATGGAAGATGCCTGTCTGATGTACGAACCAAAGAGGATGTTGGAAGGGCCGGTTAGATCTAGGCGTTGCTGGCCCATGCCCCAGGCATATTCAATATGTGCACGCTGGTTACGAGGGCGAGTGAGTACTGTAGTCTGAGAGTCTGAGTGATGAGCAAGGGGCGACATACAGTGCGGTCGTCGGTATCGAGGGGAATTATGTAGCAACGGACGAGGTCGGCCTTCTTGTTCAAAACTGGGCATAAAAAGGGAGCACAAACTTGTGAGGTGTCGGTAAGGCATGGGTCGTCATCAGCCTCGGAGGCGACAGAGTCTGAAGGGGACCGCTGAGAATTTTGCATGTTGCCCACTCAGGTGGAGCAAGCTAGGACTTGTAAGAACTTGCAGAATGCATGCAGCTTTGTTATAATTTTGAGTTCAAGTTCAAACTAACGTCACAGTGGGCAAGTACGAAAGGAGAGCAGCGCTGCAGCCAAACCGGCGGCCATCCTTGCGACCAGGACTCGAGACCTGATAATTTCGTACCTTTTCTTATTCTGGTCGTAGATAGCTATCTTGACGGCGGTGCGGCTGCATGGTACTAGAGACCTAGGTGATTGCGCAATACGGCCCGTAAAAAACTGATGCCTCGCTGGCAAGTTTAAACCAGTGTCAATGAGTAGGATATTCTGAGCTGGCAGGCTGAAAGATAAGCAGTTGCTTCCACTTCAAGGCTAGTAGAGCACGATCAGATCGCTATGGGGCTGAGCAGAATGATGGAGTTGCAGGTAATGATAAAAATCGAGGACGGACTTCGAGGGCAGGGGCAGCCCTGAGCTTGAGAGCAGCGCAGGCTGTTCAGCAGAGAAATTATAGCCAGCTTGGTCAGGCGCAAGACACAGGAAACGGGCTTCGGTGTTGACCATGGGTGCAAAGTTCGATTGTACGGGATACTACAGTATAGGTTTAGCGTAGCAGAGTGGAGAGAATGGAAGCAAAAAGGAAGTAGATCCATGTGGGGAAAGCCGACGGCTGTGCCCGAAGAGGCAGGAGGTGGTACGTAATCTCGGGGTTTTTGTGTTGATCACGGGTGGGTCAGACTTTGTGAGCGAGCAGAGTGACATCGCCGGAGAGACGTTGGGGGGAGATACTGGAGATATCACACACAGCCATCCATCTCATCTCTCTTTCTCTCCCCCACGAGCATGGCAGAACGCTCAAGATCGTGGACCTACGACCCCCCAGCACACCAGAGGCAGGGACAACCCAACCCCAACCCCAACCCACCTCCAGGCTGGCAGCGCAACCCGCACCTCAACCAGGGCTTTGCTCCTAACCAGATCTTCAAGCCAGGTCCACCGCCCCCCATGGCTGACCTCAGATACGCCCCTCCCCCACCCATGACCCATCACCACCCCAAGAGTCCATACCAGCACCCCAATCTGAGCACATCCAACTCCGCTCTCCAAGGCCGTCCCCCTCCATCCCCAGCCCATGCCCGCCCAGCTCCTCAGCAGTCTTACTTTCCACAGCATCCTGCTCAACCACCACACCCTTCTCTAGCTCGAACACCCAGTCACCGGCCTTTGCCCACTCCGACTCCTGGTCCGGGTTCCACACCTACCCATCATCCTCAGCATTCGTCGGGATTCAGCCAAAATGGCTTCGGTTTTCAGCAGAACCCAAACTTTCGGCAACGCCCCGAGTCGCTTCCTCCCCCCATGCGCGGCACTCCTTCCCCGTCAGTTCCTATCCCTATCGAATCTCCTGCTCCTTCCCGCCCCGCGATCATAAACCCGCAGGCCTCCATCGGCGAGGCTTCACCACCGTCCTCTACCTTCAGTGGTTCAGTTTCGGGTGGCCGGCGCCCACTGCCGACACCAGGCGGTCCTGCAGACGCGGGTCGCACTACGAAACATCAGAGCCTGGATCTACGTAATGGCATGCCGACTCCGACCAGCGCAGGAAGTACGAATGCATATGCGGAGGATCAGAGGCAGCACATACAATTACAGAGACAGACGTCTTCGGAGGTTCTGTCCCCAGGACAGAAGTTTGTGCCCTTCTGGAAGAGGAATTTGCCTGCCGGCCCTGCAACTACTATAGCCTCGTCCTTTAATACAAGTACGTTGACTGTCTCCCCTCTTTTCTGTTCTAACACTAATTTTTCTGCCGCAGATGCAGCCCAGCCACCCCAGGGCCTTGCCTCGGAACGCAGAAGCACCGTATCTGGCGCCGCGTTCGCCATGCCTGCTCCACCTGCACCAGCTCAACCTCAACGGCAATTCCAATCGCAAGCACCCCAATCGCAACCCCTACATCCATCACGATCTCCCTCATTCGCTCCTTCTCGCTCACCACAGCCCCCACCGTCCTTCCAACCACCCCCACAGCACCCGTCCCAGACGTATAGAGCGCATCCGACCTCCTTCCGGCCGCACAGTACGAGCGTCAACTCTGGCCCCGCTGGTGCACCCCTTCCGCCTGGCCCGCCCCCGCAGCATCCATCACGCCCTGCGTCAATGTCGCTCTCGACGAGCGCGAGCTTCAGCTCGCTTAACAGCACCTCTGCGACCAGCAACGACGGCGGTGGCGGGAGCGCGAACTCCGCGACAAGCGCGAGCTCCTTTGGACACGCGAGCACGCCGCCTACGAGCGCGGGCTCGGGGTCCGGGTTGTTCAGCAGCCCGCCGGGTTCGGCTCAAGGGGTTTTCAAGCCGCCGCCTCCGCCGCCCTCGAGCTACCATGCGCGGCCTGGGCTGGACCGTGCGCCGTCGACGCAGAGCCAGACCCAGACCCAGAGCTCGTTCGCGGGGCTGCCGCCGGGTGCGCAGGCGCCTGCGTTGGTGTCGGGCGGTGGTAGCGGTGGTCTTAGTCTCAGTCGGCCGGCATCGAGGGCGGGGTATGGGTCCGCTCCTGCACCGCAAGTTGGGTATGGACAAGGGCAAGGATTTCCTCAGCAGCAACCAGTGCAAAGTCAGGGGTTCCAGCAGATGCCCGCTATGCAAAGGCCACCGTCGAGCCAGGGCCAGGGCCAAGGATTTTCGCAGTATGCGCAAAATCAAAGTCAGCTACCGCGGTCGCCGTCGAGCCAGGGATTTTTCCCGCAGTACGCACAGAGTCAGGGACAGGGACAGGGACAGGGACAGCCACCACGGTCGCCGTCGAGCCAGAGTTTCGCGAGGCCACCTTCGAGCCAGGGCTTGGGCAGCCACGGGCCGCGTCCGCCGTCAGTACAGGGATATGGGCCACGCTCGCCGTCAAGACAGGGGTTCGCGCAGGCTCAATCTCCGATTGCGCAGAGTCAGATGGCGCAGGCGCAGGCGCTCCCGCCGCGCACGCATCCGGCGCAGCCGCACCATACGTATTCGCGCTCGCAGCCTGAGAGCTCGTTCCCTCAGTTTGCGTACGGCACAGGTGGCGGCGTAGGGAATGTGCAAGGGCAAGGACAGGGACAGCAGCAGCAACAGCAGACGCGTCCGCAGACGGCGCATGGTAGTCGGCCGTTGCAGGGGCATGGAGCGCTGCCGCAGACGCCTGGGTCTGCGCCTTTGGAGCAGCAGGGGTTTACGGAGCAGCAGCAACAGCAGCAGCAGCAACAACGACAGCAACAACAGCAGGCGTTGCAAGAGCAACAGAAAGCGGCGTGGGCTCAAGCGCAAACGCCTCAGCCACAGGCGCAGGCACAACAGACGAGGGCGGTGATAGCTTCACCTTCGCCGGCTCCGGACCCGAGGGCGAACGCAAACACACCCAAGGCGATTACCAATGCCAACGCCAACGCCAACGCCAACGCCAACGTCAATACAAACTCCAACGCAAACGAAACCTCGGATCACACCCACGTCCGCCCGCTTCCCGCCCTGGGCCGCTCGCGCTCGCTGCACCAGCGCGAGCCCGCGCGCACAGCCGCGGAAGACGCGCGCAACCGCGCCGGCTCCAGAAACGGGAACGGCGGGGAGCTCGTGTCCGTTCCGGGCGGCAAGGTGCCCGCGGGGCTGTTCAGGCGCGGGAGCCGGAACGGGAGCGCGAGCCGGTCTGTGAGTCCTGCGCCGACGGCCGGGATGATGATTATGGATAAGGGGAAGAGTAAGGCGCCGACGACGATGGACGGGGCGTCGCCGCTTGCGGAGCGCGGGGAGGTGGAGGAGGGGTGGAGGAGGATTAAGGGGAGTGGGTTGGCTGAGGATGGGGATGCATGGAGGGAGGGGTGTGAGGGTGAGGGTGAGGGTGAGGAGGCAGGGGATGGGCGGTATCACTATGGGATGATATCGGGGAGGGCAAAGATCGACGAGGTGCCGTCGCCGCCGCGCGGGGGGTCGAAGACGCCCCAGCAGCAGCAGCAGCAAGAACAGCTACGACAACATCTGCAGGAACAAGAACAAATGCAACTGTCCCCGCCCTCGCGCTACCCGCTCCAGGAAGACGACGATGACGGCGTGACGGCGTACGAAACGGCCGACGACCGGTCCAACACGGACTTTTCGTCGCCCTCGTCGGACCGCACCCGCGCGGCCGCGCCACCCTCGCCGTCCCCATCGTCCTTTGGCGCGGGCGCGGCTGCGCTCACGTTCTCGCCCGGGAACCAGCCTCTGCCCTTGCCCCTGGCTCGCACGAGCACGCCGCCGACGGAGGTCGGCACGCCCCCACGCACGCCGTCGCCCGTTGCAACGGAGTCGGAGCAGGAGTCACCGCAGTACGGGATCCGTGATTTGCCTGCGCGCTCGAGGGGGTCTGTTGGGTTTGGGATTGGGGCGGGTATTGCTGCTGGGGTGGGCATTGGGATACATGCTCGTGCTGGTTCCGGTTCAGGGGCATCGGGAGTGTCGTCAAGACAGGGACGGGGGTCGCCCGTTAAGTTTGTGGTGGGGGTGGAGGAGACGGCGAAGAAGGGTTTTGCGGGAGACGTTGGGCGGGAGATGTGGAGTGGAGAAGGGGAGGAGGAGGAGGAGGGGGCGGATGATATGTTGTCGAGGACGTCGTCGAGGAGGACCGGACGCGGGTCGCCTGTCAAGTTCAGCGTGGGAGGATTAATGCAGGAGCAGGAGCAGGAGCAAGATTACAGCGAGGACGATGACGATCTCTCGAGGGTCAGCGTCCTCAGCAGAAGTCGTGCGGGCTCGCCGGTCAAGTTCGACGGCGGGATGCTCGTCGAGAGCGGGTCGCCGTCCAAGGCTGGACGAGCGAGCTTGCCTGTGTCGCCCAACAAGATTGACAGCCGCGCGCTGCCTCAGTATCACGGCGTTGCGAGGAGCGGCTCGCCCGTAAAGCAGATGGCGGCGATATTCGCGACGAACGCCGGCTCTGGCACCAGCAACGGCAACAGTAACAACACAAGCCGGGCCAACTCGCCGAGTCTGAGCCAGCGGATGTCGTTCACGGGCAAGACGTACAGCGCGCCGCTGAAAGGCGACGCGGGGGACGTGTTTGGCTCGTCCGTCAAGGCTGGCGTTGGTGCTGGTGCAGGCAGGCATACTAGGCCTAATAGCGCGCTCGATGGATCAGGCCCTGCATCTGGATTTAATACTGGGTTTGGTTCTGGTGGTGGGAGTAGGAGGGGAAGCAGCGTTGATCTGACAGGGCTGGCGGGTCTGGAGAATGCGCCAACGAAGGGGTGGGTGTCGAGTACGAGCGGGGCGCAGAGCCGGACGATGAGGTTGGCTATGGGTGTTGAGGACGAGGATAGGTAAGGATTTTTATTTTACTTCATTTTGCTTCGAGACGTGTGTGCTGATGATTTTTTTCTGTGGATTTTGTAGTTCGTCCAGCCAAACTCGGGTTTCCCGTGAACCTAGCCCTGCTCGTGGCCAGCAAAATGTGTTTGGCCAATCTGTTCCGCCGCTCCCGCGTGCCCCTAGAGGCGGTGACGGTTTTTCGGCGGCTCAACAGAAGATGACGACGTTCTCGCGTGGTGACCAGCCTCTTACACAATCACCGATCCAGCCACCGCCGCGCCCGCCTTCGGCGTTCCAGCGCACGGTTTCGCCTGATGTGTTGGCTGCGCAACAACAGCAGCAGTCGTCGAATGCGTTTGCCAGAGGCCGGGAGCAAGCTTTGCCTGCGTTGCCTCAGCCACCTTCGTCCCCATCAAAGCCAAGGCAGGAACCAGTACAACAACAGCGGCAGGGGAGCGCATGGGCACCTGCGCTTCCGCGGACGCCGACCGGGACGAAACAGATTCTACATAAAATTCCAAAGCAAGGAGAACAATTGCCCCAGACACATCAACGGATCGGGTCCGACAGCTCTTCCATCTCGCATGTCGACACGGCCATCAACCTCCCCTGGCCGAACCCGCCTTTGCACAGGCCCGCCCCCTCAGAAGTCGGAGCGACTCCTCCACGCTCCGTGCTCTCCAAGTTCGCGAAACAATCTCAATCTGCACGCGGGGCAAGGCAAGAAGGCAGTCTCAGCGAGGAGCCGCCGCAGTCCGCGTTCGTCGCGCTGCGGCAGCGTCCTCAACCACCTGGGCGCATGAGCGTGAACAGGCAGCAGCCCGAGGTGAAGGTGAAGAACGTCGCGCAGGCGAAGCGGCTCTCGCTCGACCGCTCGCAGGCGGAGAGTATGCAGCGTCATAGGGGGTATGAGCCAGGGTTGGATTTGGATCTGGATGTGGTGCCGCCGCAGGCGGTATCGGCGGCGAGGCGCACACCGTCGCCTGGGCCTGCGCAGGCTTTCCAAAATGCGAGTCCGCGCTCGCCGCCGAAGATCGAGACTGGCAACGCGACGCCAGGCAGGACTCCGAAGTCGTCGAGGTCAAGCGGAAGGAAGGATAGCGTTGATTCGCCGCTGATCAAGGCCGGCCCGGGCATGGGTCTTCCGAGTGCGCCTAGTATCGACGTGACTATACCCGATATACATTTCTCGCCCATCGAGCCGCATACGCCCAAGACGCCGACTACGACCACGGTTATGAAGAGAAAGAGCGTTCCAGTATCCCAGCCGCCACCTCCACCTCCGCGTGCCATTAACGTGTCTTCGGAGGCGGATGTGCCCGCCCCGCCGAGCATTGCTGTTTGTCCGCCGGTGATTGCGATTGATAATTTCGATGCGCCTTCGGGGCCGGTTATCAACGTGTCGGGGCCACCTGAAATTTCTGTGTCGGGGCCAGAGATTTCTGTGTCGGGCCCACCAGAGATTACGTTCTCGGTTTCTGGGCCTGATGAAGACTCGAAGGCGGGTATGAACGGGAACAGCAATGCGAGAGACGGGAAGCCCAACGGCACTAGACACTCGCAAACCCAGTCTATTCCATCGAGGACAACAAACGCCAGCTCAGGGTTCGGCGCGGGCAAGCGCGAACTCCCGAGAGCACCTGGACGCGGCGGATCTGAGCCCAACGGTTCTGTCATGTCAAACGGCCGAGCGGCGCCATCGAATTACTCGGCGCAGGGTGCGGTTTCGGCGCTGGGCCGGGGTCTTGCGTGCGGTGGATGCGGGCGTGCGATCATCGGGCGTGTTGTGAGTGCTATGGGCCAGCGGTGGCATCCCGAGTGCTTCAGGTGCTCTGTGTGCGGGGAGTTTTTGGAGCATGTGAGCAGCTATGAGCGGGATGGGAAGGCGTATTGCCATTTGGATTATCATGAGGTTTGTTTTCCAATATTAACATCGGTTATACATACTAACCATCAGACGAACAGAACTTCGCACCGCGCTGCTATCATTGCAAAACGCCGGTTGTCGAAGAGCGCTTCATCACGCTCGACGACCCCGCGCTCGGCAAGCGCGCCTACCACCTACAACATTTCTTCTGCGCTGAATGTGGTGACCCGTTCCTGCCGCCCTCGGATGCGGGCGGAGCGGGAGGCGAGATGCTCATTAGCGGAGACGGCGAGTTCGACCTCGGCGACGACGACCTCGCAACCGGCGCGGAGGGCGGCGTCGGCTTCACGGTCTACAAGGGCTACCCCTACTGCGAGGCGTGCCATGTGCGGCTGCGCCTGCCCAAGTGCAAGAAGTGCAAGAAGGCGATTCGCGACGGGACGAGGGCGGTCGAGGCGCTCGGGGGAAAGTGGTGTTGGGATTGTTTTGTGTGCGAGGTAGGTTTTTCTCTTCATGTTTTATATTCGTGTGTAAGGCAAGGTACTGATGGTTGATTTAAAAAATTAGGGATGCGAGAGGCCTTTTGAAGATCCGTCGTTCTTCCTTAGGGATAATATGCCGTTTTGCGAGCCGTGCTTTAGCATCATCCTCCGGAACGAGATATAATTTTCCAGTTTTGGTTCCGTGGCCAAGCTCGATGTCTGATGATGTCCCTTGGTCATTGCATGCCATCATGTTTTTCTTTCGCTTTTCTTGACGATTCTAATGTTTTAACGTTCTGATGTCCTAGCGCAATGCCACGATCTTGTTTTTGCTCTCATTCCTGATACACTGCTTCAATTTTGCTTTCTGGTCTGTGTATACCTCATCATCCATCGATATCCATCGCACGCATCACATACTACATACCTCCATCCGCATCTTATCACACCCCCTGCATTATTTATGCGATTTGATTTTCTATGCAAGATTAGTTCACGAACATTGATGTTCTTCATCCTCTCTAATTTATTTCCAGGTTCAGAATATTATTGGTGTCGGTATGTCGTCAATGATCGTAATTAAGGTTGAGTACACTATGTGTCTAATGCAAGGACTATGTGATTGTGTCTGTTTCTATCTAAAATGCGGATGGATTGTCGCTGAAATAGTTCCCGGTCAGAGCATCATGATAGTCTCCATGATCGCTGTGTGTCCATTGTGGGTCGCAGCGTTCGAATATTTCCCTCACCTTCTCCAAGTCCGCCTTCTGCTCTAGTAACCGGGGATCTGGGCAGGGTGGAAACGTCGTATAAACGAGACGAGCAACCTCCACTTGCCGAAGGTAGGCCTTGACGGATTCTTTCGGCGGGTACTTTGTCTCCTCGGTGAGCATCTTCTCGATGGTCCCGTATTTGCGGATGAAGCGCAGCGCGCGGGCGGGGCCGACATTTTTAATACGCTGCGAAAAATCTGTGCCGAGGAGGATAGCAAAGTCGACGTACTGCTCGTCCGAGAGCTGGAGCGCGTCGCGGACCTGGAGGCCCTCGAGAAGCATGAGCGGCACGTCCTTGCTTGCGATGTTGCGGAGGAGCGGGACCTCGTACACGAGCACGTCCGTGTCTTCGCTCGCGACATAGTCGGCCTGCCCGTGCGCGACCATCGACGCCGCGACGGCCTCGGCCTCGTACGGACCCTGGATGTCCACGCACGGCACGCCCATAGCGCGCAGGATCTCCTTGCACTGGTCGTACGTCTCCGTCGTGGGCGGCTTCGTGCGGCGCGTGTACGATTCCGAGACGAGCACGCTTTTCTCGGCGAGGGTGCCGATCATCGTGTCTGCGTTGACCTCTTCTTCTAGTGGTGGGGCCGTCGTCGCGGAGAATCGGATGACCCAGTCCCAGAACTTGCCCTCGTCGAGGGTCATCTGGAGCTGCGATTTCGACATGGCGAGGGCAGCGCGGGCTTCGGTTTCTGCTTCACCCTCGTCGTCTTCTCGGTCGGGTGCGGCGGATGCAGAAGGGCCGCTGGGGGCTGGGAGGGAGATGACTTCGCTGGTGCTGAGCTGGTAGCCTTGGTAGAGGGAAGCTAGGCTTTCTCGTATACCCTCGGGGGAGGTCGTAATAGCACCAACAGGCTCCAGATCGGATGGTTCGCCTTCTCCTTCCGAGATTCGAAGCGCCTGAAGGTCTGCTGCGAGCATGTCTTCCTGAGCCTCGGATTCCGCTGGCTGTTCGACACTTAGATTATTTTTGTAAGCTTACGAAAGATAACACACAACATTCTCGCAACATACCTAGCGTCGAGTTGTGCCGGATGTTCCTGTTGTTCCTGCTGCACTTGCTGCACCTTCTTCTCCCGTTTCTCCCGTTTTGCCTGATCGCGTTGCCCTTGGTGCTCCTGCTCCTCCCGCTGCACATCCTGTACCTGTCGCTCTGGCAGCACTTGCTCCTCCCGCAGCGCCTCCTGCACCTGCACTTCCCGTTGAGCCTCCTGCGCCTGTTGTTCTCGTTGCACCTCATGCGCCTCCTGTTCCCGTTCTGTCTGCCGCTCCTGCTGCTCCTGCCGCTCCCGTTGTTTTCGCTGTTCTCGCTGCGTCTCCTGTACATGTCGCTCCAGCTGGGCTTGTTGCTTTCCTTGTTCCCGCTGACATTGTGGCTCCCGCTGCTGGGATCGCTGTTCCTGCCCTTCAATTCGCACCTGCCGCTCGCCCTCTCGGTCTTCAGCCGCGAAGGATGCCACGCTTTTCCAAACAGGTTGGCCCAGTCTCTCCGTTAGAATTTCGGAATCTGAGATATGCTGTACAGATACATCTTCTAGTACCGAGACAGGTCGTTTTGAGAAGCGAGGCCCTCGAGGGGATATTCCTTCAAGGACCGTAGGTATAGAATACGTGCTTGAGGTAGCTCGGAGCGACTTCAATTCTTCTGTGACCTGCTCACGCTCTGCAGACTTGAGCTTGCGGTATTCAGGCAGAATGCGCTGAATTTTCTTCAATCTTCTTAGCCTGTCATCCTCAATGGCCGCACGAGCGGTATCAACTTTGCGAACTTCTTTTCTCCGTTCGTTCTGCGGTAATTTCAGTAAATACCAGCATGGGATAGCGAGTTGCCCACCTCGCGGGCTTTCGCCTTATTACGCTCCTTTCCATCGAAGACACAAATGGCGCGAATGTCGCAGCTGTTTAGCTCGGATATGATACGATGCCACCCAAGAACATGTCTATAGCGGTGCGGCATGGGTGCAAAGTGCAAGCGCATGGTAATGAGCGTCCCATCTCTGTTAGATTATAAGGACCAGTTCGCGTCGTTTAATGAGAAACAGTTAACCTACATGGCCACCGTCTTACCGCGAAGGGAGTTCAGACGGTCCGGAAGCGTTTTGATTACCTCTGGGCTGAAAGTAGGGAGGGTAAGTCCGACTGGCTATATATGTAAGGCATGACATACCATGTTTTCTGGAGAAACGGCGTCAAGCCAAGAACGCCCATATAATACGCAAGATGGGCGAGTACAAAACTCGAAGGAGTTTGTGTCAGGTGAATGACTTCATCCCTCCCCGCTTCAGACCGTGGAAACGCGTCACTATAGTTAGCGAAACGCGCTTTCCGCGTGGGGACGACGCGTTTCTCAAACCTGCTAATGACTCTCACTGGCTTCCTTGTTTTTGTCAATGTCTCAGGCCTGCAAACTGATTTCAAACTTATCAAATTATTGGCCTAAAGCCGGCGACGCCCCATGCCGAGCTGACTGTGCTGAGACTACAGATCTCATTGCTACTTTTCTTCGGCAAATACTCAAGGGATCTTGGAAAGAACACAGTACGGACGAAACAATCTCGCCAACAGAACCAATGAGGCGATAAATATGCAATCTTTATGTGAAATCGACACGATTCTTGACCAATTACCGAAATCTAGTCAGGAAAGCTCACGAAGACGCGAATTACACAGGGTTAGCTATGCTGGATGGAACGAATGAATACGGACCGAAAGTCGGAAGAATCTGTCTCGCTTGCATAGAGTCAGCACCTCGACTTGCTGTCCGAGATTTCACTTACAAGGATCTGTAGATTCCGGTCAACTAAGAGAAAAATATCTTAAGAATGAAACTTGGCGGTGTCACGATAAGTACTACCTGATCCTATTGACGGCGTTACTGATTAATTACTTGCTTAACATGGTGAAAGTGGTATGGTTATCGGGGACAAGTACTCGTGTGTAAAAGATCTAAATAGTTCAAATAGCGACTTGAGATTGAGTGCGAGTACGATACGGTGCAATAAGACTCGGATCTACCCAAGAGAGAGCAAAGTTCGGAGCGTGTGAACATGATTCCCTTCTTGACTTTTTGAAACTCCGCACCAGCCACGTCGTAACACAGGGCAGGGCAGTGGTCGGGCACGCGGGCGATTGTACTGCGTTTGAGCTTTGTATATCGTCTTTCCTCTTACTCTATCGGTCTACGCGGGTTGTGGTCTCGATTAATCTTTTCTCAATTCAACGACCCCGGCGCGCTCGAAATTTGGACATAACACTGGAGAGCTGATCCTCGCGCGTCGCCCATAATGTCGGTTATGCTCACAAAATTCGAGTCCAAAAGCAATCGCGTCAAGGGTGAGTCCGATATGTATCCCTGACCTACTGCGCATTCAAACTGTCAGTTCAAGGGCTGGCCTTCCATCCGACACAACCCCTTCTCGCCGCGTCTCTCCATAATGGAAGTGTGCAACTGTGGAACTACCGGATGGGTGTGTTGGTTGACAGATTCGAGGAGCACGATGGTGTGTTCGTTCCGATTTCGCGTTTGCATACTTCATAAACATCTATGTCAGGTCCCGTACGAGCCGTGGCTATCCACCCCAGCCGAGCACTTCTGGTCACTGGAGGTGACGACTATAAAATCAAAGTCTGGGGTAGGCCCAATCTTGACTGTCATCGATTCGTCCCTGACATCTTTCCAGACTTAAAACCTCAAAACAGGCGTTGCTTGTTCACTCTCCACGGCCATCTTGACTATGTCCGAACTGTCCAATTCCATCATGAGATGCCCTGGATTGTACGTCTCTTTAGATCGTCTCGTCTGCCATAGCTGACGAACGCTGGCGTGTCACGTCCAGCTCTCCTGCAGTGACGACCAAACGATTCGGATATGGAACAGCACGTCGCGAAACTGTATCGCCATCCTCACTGGACACTCCCACTACGTGATGTCCGCACAATTCCATCCCAAAGAGGACCTCATTGTATCCTCGTCCATGGACCAAACTGTTCGCGTGTGGGACATCTCCGGACTGCGGAAGAACACGCCGAATCAGAGCAGTGGCCCTAACAGCAACTTCGAGACCTTCGACACGTTCTCCACGGTGAAGTACGTCCTCGAGGGTCACGATCGCGGTGTCAACTGGGCGTCATTCCACCCTACTCTTCCCCTCATCGTCTCAGCGGCCGACGATAGGACGATCAAGATCTGGCGCATGAGCGAGACGAAGGCATGGGAGGTCGACTCATGTCGCGGTCACTTCAACAACGTCCTGAATGCGACTTTCCATCCCAAACACGAATTGATCGTTTCTTGCGGAGAGGACAAAACTGTGCGCGTTTGGGATCTTGCGAAGCGCACTGCTATCCAGACATTCCGGAGAGAGCAGGATCGTTTCTGGGTTCTTGCTGCTCATCCTCAGTTGAACCTCTTTGCAGCGGGTGAGCACGGACTAGTTATAATATTATCATCGTATTCATTGTTATTAGGTCATGACAGTGGTCTCATTGTATTCAAGCTGGAGCGCGAGCGGCCCGCCTTCGCTGTGCATGCCGACTCCCTCTACTATATACGTGACAAATACGTTCGCTCCTACGACTTCAACACCGGTGCAGATATTGGCCTCCTCAGTGTTCGCAAATTCGGCAGTCCCTACGTACCTCCCCGCACTCTGAGCTATAACCCTGCGGAGCGTGCTGTGATTGCGACTATCTCATCTGACAACGGCCTGTACGAGCTGGCTTCGCTGCCTGCCAATGCAAGCGGGGACCTTAAGGACTCTTCATCGGATGGCAAGCGGGGGTCTGGTAGCAGTGCCATCTTCGTCGCTAGGAACAGGTTCGCAGCGCTCAACAAGACGAGCCAGGTTGGTGGACACATTTCGTTCTGGCAAAGTAACAGAAGGCTAATTTTGAATACGTAGCTCATTGAAGTTCGAGACTTGTCGAACTCCGTTCTCAAGTCAATCAAGCCTCCTGTCCAGACAAATGAGATTTTCTACGGCGGCACGGCGTGCTTGATTCTCAGCTCGACGACTTCCGTGGTCCTGTATGATATCCAACAACAGAAGACCATCGCCGAGCTCAACAGCCCACCTGTGAAGTATGTTGTTTGGAGCGCAGATGGTCAGATGGTGGCTCTCATGAGCAAGCACAGTGAGTTTATATACGTTTCTTGACTACGCTCGTTACTTACATGCTGCTTTTTAAGCTATTACTATTGCGAACAAGTCCTTCTCGCAGAACAGCCTTGTCCATGAAACTATTCGCATCAAGTCTGGCGCCTGGGATGATGCAGGCGTATTCATCTACTCTACGCTCAACCACATAAAGTACTGTCTTCCTCAGGGGTACGTTTTCAGGACTAATTTCCGCGTGTATAATGACTGATAATTTTGTAGTGACCATGGTGTCATCTGCACCCTGGACAATCCCGTTTACCTCACTCGCGTCAAGGGCAAGACTGTGCACTGTCTGGACCGCTCTGCACGTCCACGAACTATTACCTTCGACCCAACTGAGTATCGCTTCAAGCTTGCGCTCCTCCGTAACAATCATGAGGAGATGCTGCATATTATTCGGACGTCGACGCTACTCGGCCAGAGCATCATCGCATACCTCCAGCAGAAGGGTTTCCCTGAGATCGCACTTCACTTCGTCCAGGACAAGAACACGCGTTTCGACCTTGCCATTGAATGCGGGAACATGGACGTTGCGCTTGAGATGGCGAGGACGATTGATAGATCGGAATGCTGGGAGAGGCTTGCACAGCAGGCTTTGAAGCAGGGCAACCACAAGGTAAATTTGGGAAATACCAGTATTCTTCTCTGAGCGCATTCTCACATTTATTCTAGATCGTCGAGAAAGCATACCAGCAGACTAAGAACTTCGATCGCCTGTCGTTCTTGTATCTCGCTACTGGCAGTACCGAGAAGTTAACGAAGATGCAAAAGATTGCTGAAGCCCGCGGCGATCCCATGTCCAGATTCCACAACGCTCTCTACGCTGGTGATGTCCATGGTCGCATTTCCGTGCTTCGTGATGTTGGCCTTTGTAAAGCCTTTTCCCATCCCACGCGAGTATTTATCTGATGAAATCCGGCTAGATCCCCTTGCTTATCTCACTGCGAAGACCAACGGGTTGGACGATGTCGCGTCGGAAATTCTGGAGGCTGCTGGATTGACCGAAGCCGATGTGGATGACGTTCCGTCGTTTGGCCCGTCTACTCTCAAGCCTCCTCCCGTTGTTACCTCGACCACTAATTTCAACTGGCCATCCCTCTCTACGGGCGAGAATTTCTTCGACCGCGCCCTTGCAAACGGCGGCCTCGAGGGCGACGGCGACGTTCCTCATGTCAATGGCTTCGACACTGGTGCTGGCGCTTCCAACGCTCTGGATGACTGGGCGCGAGAGGAGGAGGCGCACGAGGATGAAATCGATGAAGAGGGCTGGGATCTTGCTGCTGACGACGCACATGCCGACGTCAAGGACGAGGAGGAAGAGGAGGAGGTTGTCGAGGAAGAAGAGGAGGGTGCTGGTGCAACGCCAGGAGTTAGCGAGACGGAGCTCTGGTCACGAAACTCACCTTTCGCGGGGGATCATGTGGCCGCCGGTGCTTTCGAGTCTGCTATGCAGGTATGTTCCTTGTATTTCCTCTCGAGTTGTGTGTGTCTGACTATTGTCCAGCTATTGAACCGTCAGTTCGGTGTCGTGAACTTCGCTCTCCTGAAGCCGTTCTTCCTCTCTGCATACCGCTCCTCCCATGCCTACCTCTCTCCTGTCGCGTCGTTGCCTCCTCTCCAGTTGCACCTTCGACGGAACATCACCGAGACGTCTGCCGGACGTATACTCCCTGTTGCAACTCGGACGCTAGCGTCGATACGCGCCGAAATTGCCGAGGGTTTCTCGCGCTTCCAATCTGGGAGCAAGCTGCCTGAAGCTAAGGACGTCTTTAAGTCTGTGCTTCATGGATTGCTCCTCGTTGTGGTGTCGTCGAACGCAGAGGCTACACAGGTAATTATACAACTTTTTTGTTTAAGAATATCGTACTGAATTTTCGATAGTGGCGCGAGTATGTAACCACTGCCCGAGAATACCTTCTTGGTGTCTCAATTGAGCTCGAGCGGCGACGCGTGGCCCAAGACCAGCCGGACAATATTAAGCGCAGCCTCGATCTCGCTGCCTACTTCACGCACTGTCAGCTGCAACCACAGCATATGCAACTCGCTTTGCGAAGTGCTATTACTGTGTACGCCAAGGCTAACAACCACGCCTCCGCTGCAAGATTCGCAAGACGCCTGCTTGAGCTCAACCCCGATCCCAAGATTGTTGCACAGGTAAACTTAGGCGAATTAGTCTGCTATAATTTTGACTAACGGTGATCACAGGCACGGCAACGCATCGCAGCGGGCGACCGCAACCCCCGAGATGCTGTCGAGATCACGTATGACGAGTTCACAGAGTTCGAGATCTGCGCCGCTACGTTCACCCCGATCTACAAGGGCGCGCCGTCTGTCCATTGCCCTTACACCGACGCAACATTCCTGCCCGAGTTGAAGGGCCAGCTGGACCCGCTCACCGAGCTCACCGAGATCGGAGCCGTTGGGACGGGTTTGCCAGCACCGCTGTAAGGACGGGGTGTATGCGGTTGTGCGATGCTTATAGACGGACGTGGACGTGACGGTACACAGTACTTTGTAAATGACCCCAGTAATCTGACCTTTTTCTTCTACTTCTTATTTTTTCTTCGATTTTGAGGGAACGCGATCACGTGTCAAGATGGTAAACCGAGTTGAATATCTGGATCCGCCTCTCATTCTCCTTACACTCTTCAGTCGCCATGGATGAACTAACATACTCCTCGCCCAAGCCCAAAGACACTGAAGCACACGAAGAGATTATCGCTGGAAGTTCTTCGCTAGGTGCCTCTCGTCCTCGCCTCGAAACTGCGCCGCCGAGCCCTCCAAAGAACGATGGGTTCAATACTCTAGAGGAAGAGCTCGCTCATCCCTATCCGAGCCTAGACTATGAAAGTCACGTAACCTCGCCTTTCCAAGAAGACATTGCAAAAGACGTGGAATTTAGAGAGAGTAAGTCTCCGAGCAATCTTATCATTAAGCGCGGTGTTTTCTGCCAGGGTGCATATATGCGTGTGCATATACAACATGTGCTTATCTTGTGCAGCCATTCGTCGCAAGATACTGTATGCTGCCATGAACGCGTTCGCGTGGTCAAATGCGCGGCTCGTACACGAGCGGATGGCGATGACAGACACGCTCGACGGCCAGATCGAGAGCCACCTTCAACAGGAGCGGGAGCAAGGCAGGTCGTCTCTTTCGTCTTTGATTTCATTCGGTACGCCGAGACCGTATTCCTTTCTATGCCCACTTTCCAGCGTACATGCTGCACATTTTCTCCGGTTTATCATGTTGTATCTCATGCTGAAGGACATGTCGAGTAGAACTCGCCTGGGCTCACGTGCGCAGGCTCTACGACACTATCAATAACGCTGTTGCTGGTCTCGCTAGCCTTGGGTGACGATCGTTCTCTAGCAGGCTTGCTTTGTGTACCAAATAGTGAACGTGATGACGTCGATGTGTGCTAGGAGGTCCGAGGTGCACATGGTTAAAATGCTACTTTGTCAAGTTACCTATAGACGCATACGCATAAGGAAATTTGATGATGATCTTGTGTCTCTGCCGCGGACTCTGTTGTTGCACATGTGAATCGGACCGTTCGACTTGGAGCGCTGCATCGTATTCCCATCCTTGGAAGCTCAGGCGGGGTGATGCAACCGTAAAGACCGTGCCCTACGACGTCCAAAGACACCCGCTGCGAACCTCTCGCGCGCCCACGCCATGGAATCCCACAAAGGAGACCATTGCTCCTTCGTCCTACTCGCAGAGTTCGACATTGATAGTGGTGCCCAACTCACCTATCAGTTCCCTCAACCTCTCGGCACAGATGAAGGGTAAGCTACGTCCGCTTTTACTACGATGTATGCGTCATAATGGTGGCGGAACGACAGACTGGTCGCCCACCTCATGCTGCCGGACGGCGCGGAACGTCATCTCGAAGACTGGACCATCTTCTTCCTCAACCAAACCTCGTTCAACACCATATCGCCCGTCCTTGCACTTGAAGGAGATGAGCCAAACGAGACGCACTCGGAGCTGCTATATGTGCTTAACCTTGTCCGGACGAAGCATGATAAGACGGCAAGAAGGTACGCATTGTTGCATCACCGCTCTGCGCGAGCGACACGCTGACAATAATTCCTTGCGATCGCAGAGGTGCCGTGGTGAAAGCCATGGCAATATGCACCCGTCATCCTTTCATCCAGATTTTCAAGGTCTGACTCTAGTCGTCGAGCGCTTCATAGTTGATGACAGAAACTAGCCTGTCCTTCTGCTGGCCCTGGACGACTACTTCAGCAACCCCTCGCAAGAGTGTCTTTCTCGCTTATTCGATGCCATCAACAACATGGACATATCCGCAGCTCCTACCCTCTCCCGTGCCGAAAAACTCATCATGCGGTCCTGCGAGCGGAAGGATGTCTTTTCCGAGAAGTTTGGCATTGGCCCATCGGACCTGCAGCACTACGTGAATGGTCACAATGGGACCCCTCCTAAAGCGCACAGGACCACCTCGTCAAACGGATCACACTCGAGTGAGGAGTTTTCCAGGATGCGCGCCGGTACTCCGCACACCAATGGTACCGGAGGACGCGAGCGGTCCATGACCCAGAGCAGTACCGCAAGCCATGCCCAACAAGTTAATGGCTCATCGCCTTCTGAAACGTCGTTCACTTTAGGTGGAAGTGCTGTGTGGGTCGGCGATGAGAGCGGACTACTTGAGAACCAAGTGGGTGTCGCTGTTGGCTCCGGTCCGGGTAGTGTCACCTCTGTCGGGAGCAGTGTGTTGGCGAGCACCGGCCGCGGCCGTAAATCGACAGACGCCTCCTCGTCCTCGTCGCACAATTACAACAGCGCCTACAGTGGTGCTATCCCAACCTCATCAGATCCTTACCTGCGCACTGGACTTTCAAAGGATACCCATTTCTACCAGACTACGATCTCGTATAAGGGACACCATTTACCCATAAAAGTACCTCTATCGACGTTCCCTGAAGAGGTTGGCGAAGTGAGTCTCAGCAACCGCTCAACGCCAGTCAGGAATAAACCTGATGCATTTTTTATCTAGTATTCACTTATTCAGCTCATATCCACGTTCTCTACGCCGACAGTGACAGTGACCGGACCGATTCACCCGCATTTGCATACTAATGGGAACGCGACACACCCCATAGTCATCTTGTTCAACGCACTTGTAACTGGAAAGCGGATTCTCTTCCTAGGACACAGTATACCCGCGGGACAGGTCGCAAGCTACGTTTTGTCGGCCTGCGCGCTCGGCTCTGGGTGTGGTACCGTGCTAAGAGGGTTTGTGGAACGAGCGTTCCCTTATGCAAGTTTGGCGGGTGGAGAGGATTGGGTGTCCATGTGAGTCCATATTTCCGGTAATAAATTGTTGCCGACCTTGCCGTCTCACAGCCCCGGGTACATCGCGGGTGTAACGAATCCGATTTTCGAGACATCAGGAAACTGGGATCTACTCATGGACGTCGGCGCCGGGCGGGTGGTTGTTCACAAGGACATCCATTCCAGTTGTCCACCAACCGTTACGCCGCCTGCCATCGTACCCCTCATGAACCGGACAGGCACTATGCGTAATGAAAATTCTGCACCAGGCGATGATGACGTGAAGCGCGCTGAGAAGGAGGGAAAGGACAGTACACAATCGTCGAAGTCGGAGAGTTTGGACAACATGTTCATTGAAGATGTTCGCATCCTTTACCACTCTAGCCCACGTTATCTTAACTGATTTCTCTCTAGCTCATCGCGGCAATATCCTTTCACTTCGGCGAGAACATCGTTCGTTTGCGCTTTGCCGAATATGTCTCCCGTTTCGTACGGCTAGCTTCCCGCTACGAGGAGGTCGCGGTGGGCTCTACTAAGCTTAGTTGGCCTAGTGCGCCTTTCGTTGAGGGTTCCCTGGGTAGTGGAATCGTGTTTCCGGACGAAACGGCTGCAATCAAGGAACTTGCTGTAAACACGAGCCGCATCGAAGGGTGGAGGCGGAGTACATCATATCAGTATTGCGTGCAGGTAATGTATCATTCAAACATGTCCGCCCTACGAAATTATATTGACAGTTTAAAACAGGACTACCAGAGCGCTCAAGCAACGGACAGCATACAGGGCTTTGATGTTCGTCACCAGCTGTCGCGTTTGCGCATGGTCAAAGATCTCCCAGACTCAGAAGTGGAGTTGATCATGAGTACATTACGTGACAACGTGGAATCGTACGAGCAGGTCGTGGAGGTACTCACACATATCGTTCCATGCCACATCTTACGTTGCTGATAGCCGCTCTAGCTCCTCTCATACGCGCCACCATTGGCAGGCGGCCTGCAACCTCTCAGCTTTGGACTGTTTCACCAACAAGAACCGGTCCGTGAGGCGACCGTGGACTTGTTTAACCAGCTCCGCAGTTATCCTGTGCGTGTTCTCCGCGACTCACGGCTTGTGGTGTTTCTGATTTTTCTGATCGTTGACATCATCGAACAGGTCGGTGTAATTTTCTTGCAGGCTCTGAACCACTTCCAGCGCTACGCCTATGTCCGACAAGCCCATGCGCGCGAGTCTCGGTCGATGAAGGAACAGCCTTGCGGACATCTTGCACCTCCGGCGCCGCCCATGCTTTCTTCGCGAACACCTTCAAATCGCAGTGAGATTAGTTTGGGGGCATCTTGATCACAAATGGCGCATGGTTTTCGGAGATCCCTGAGCAGGGACACTTGCATGTAGTTCGTCTATCTATATTTACATATTACCCCGTCGTCTGGACTAGTACCTTTTGTTGTTCGATGTCTCCATCCAATCTAAGAGCATTATGTTCGAATTCGATTCCGTCCAGAATGCATTCCTGACCAAGTGGGTTCGGTTACGACAGGAATCGACTTTCGAATTAACACATCTACCTATAGCGAAACATACAGACAATATGTACAAGAGTGAAGACAAAGGAATAAGTTGGCCGAAATAGTACCTCAAGCACGCCTGGACTTTGGCGGAGAAAGCTGGCATGGATAAATAGACGAGAAAGCTGACATAGGTAAAGAGATTTGAAGTTGTGATCATGACATGAGCTGCCTTTTTTATGGCGACGAGATTCCCTTCAGTAGGCAACAGTACTAGCTATACCAGCGTCTCGGGTTTTTCGTCAAGAGGTTGACGCTCTTCCGGAGAGGCCAGTCCCAAGAGACCGGTTCTCCGGAAGATGTATGAAAGCGAGGGCAAATGCCACCTACAAGTGAAGCCAATACCGGCGATCACACGAGTGATGCCAATGACCAATGAAAGTAGAGAGAACAGGATGCCGGAGGCGACACCTACACCAAGATAGCGATAAAGCATGAACAGGATCTGGCCTCCAAAACATATGATGCTCCAAATTGAGAGTGCTTTTGGCAGACCGTAAACGATAGCAAGGGGGAGCATGCCTGAGGTAGGAGACTGCGCATCTTTGAGGAACCTTGCCTGCGTATTGTCTTATGTTGAATTCAGGAGTAATCAGGCATATTGTGACTCACCGCAGTGGATGCAGTGCCCTTTGCAAGATTTTGGTGGGTGCATATAAGGGTAACGCATGATATGACAGACATATAGCTTGTCAGAACTCCGGGCAAAGTCATTAGCGCGCAACCATCCGCAATGAGGAGTAAGGAGCTCGAGCTGGGAGAAACTGGTGAGCAAAATCCCAAGTTAAGAAGTGCTTAAGCTCACATTAAAGTCGGGAAGGTCTGGAATGAACAGTCAGGACAACCAAAAGTTCGTAGCAATCACTACGTACCCAAGCCAAACTGGTCCTCCAGTCCTCCGTACAGAGCGTCATGAAATCATGCCATAGGTGAACGTATACTTGGTCGTTGGCAAAGACATCATCCAGGCGTTGTTCGTAAAGTCTAGGCATATTCCATAACATGCGATTACAAAGGCCTATAGCCCAAGTAGAGCGTTCCAATGCATAGGGCTGCATGATCTGGAATCTGTCTAGCTGAGGGTTACATTCGCCATAGTAAGTGGTGAACCGGTGTTGGGCTGTGATGTTGCTTCAGCGTCATTGACAGACAACCAGTAGTACTACACTACACACCCACAACGCCCCATAAACGTGCTAACCTGTGTGTCAGCAAGGGAATAAGGACTCTTGCGATGATGCTTACCTACGACGCAGAGCGTGTACGGGTCCAATGCATGTCCTAATCGCCAGACAACCCTTCAATGAATGTGGCATTACATGGGCTTGTGAAGAAGCGAACCTCTATGACTCAGGAGCTTGACAAAACCTTCACATTTATCAGACGAATAAGGAAATGTTGACGTGCTAGAAGTCATATGATCTATCAGGCGTTTAGCACCACCCCCATCTTGAACAGCTCTATCATTCTTACCTCCTTGTGCATGTATCAACACATTTATGAGTTCGTCTTGAATGACAGGCGAGAGTTCTGGCGCCAAATGTACGCAAAAGAAATCAACATGAATCCAGTACAAATGTTCTAGCTGGTGGCCTGAAGCATACAATTAGCTAGATAAGGCTGCATAGGATGGCACTGACGATGATGCGAGGACGAAACTGCAGCATCTAAGCCCAGCTCCTCAGTGGAGACGGAATCCAGCCAGAATTGGGTCTTAGCCGCATGGTCGACAAAGTAATAGCGACAGACAAGCTCCTTGTCAGAATCACAGAGCTCGATGAAAAGCTCGACAAAACCAGGATTGAAAGAGGTGGATTGAATAGCCACCTCATCTATCCACTGAATAGCCGTGGTGAGGCGAAGCGACACTTCCGAGTCATGAATATTGTCTTCTGTAACCACACGAAAATCACGCCAGTTCATAGCATGATAGCGTTTGCCTTCCGGGTGTATATGCCCAGTCCAGCTAGCGCTATCAGAGTAGTTAGTTCCCTCATCTCTTATTGCAACAAGGAAACGCACCAGACATCATGCTGTGGTTCAGCTCGTGCAACGTTGCCATTCCCAGCAGCAATAGCAGTATGAGTGGGCTCAATGCTATATGAAAGCTATCGTCAGCAAGAATGATACTATAAATCACGAATAACTGACTGAGCCGATTGACAGTAACGATTGCTCTGCCTGCTTGTGGTTGGGACGAGTTTGACAAACATGTTGACGGTTTTCGTGGCAGAAATATTCATTCTTGGTTGACTCCGAGGTGCGCTCGATGTGCATGCATACTTCAAGAGGACTTTATACGCGGATTAAGTATACAACACGAGCGCCTTCATCGAACCGCAATATTAACCGCGGTCCAAACGGCTTACCGCCTCTACTTGCTGTATAAACTTAGATTCGAAAAGAATGGACCAGTGGAACGGACCTTTCACGTACTGCATAGCCAGGGAACTTGGAAAACTTCCATGAAAGCGCTCCGCAATCCATTCGAGACAGGGGTAGTAGCTTTGAGTGAAGGGTCATATAAGTTACTAATACTGGCGGAGGCTATCCTTCTGATGGAATGGGTGTTTACAGCTTGTCTAAATTCGGGCTCCTTGGGCGCCTCATCCGTTGAGGGTCAAACGTGGGGAAAGATCCTCTCCGTTTCAAATCCCCCTACCCTATGGAATAATGGGCCAAGGCAAGGGCTGTTCGAAGACCTTCCACGCGCGCCGGAGACTACTCGTAAGACGGTTCCTCCTTGACGCTTGAAGGGGTGTAGCGGTCAAGGCTTCCGGATGAGTACGTGGTCTGTTAGGAAATAGCAAGCGTTCTACGGAGAATGGTGTGAGACATTGAATTGGAATGCGAGATGACAGTCCAAGACATGCCCGCAGGGTATCAGCCATGTCCTCGCGACCATATGAAGGTGTGGACTGCGAGTAAGTAGTTATATAAATTGGCGCGGAGAGTGGAAGGCCCGGATCGAACGTTCCGAGGGCCGAGGGCTTGACAGATTACAAAGTATGCATTGTTAATCCTCCTAGCATGGGCTGATCCAGCATGTGTATACTATGCAATCTACTGCAATATGCTGTGGTCCAGTGTCTACAGCAGTCTCAACCACTCATCACACCCACCGCATTAGAAACTATCCAGTACTATCCTCTTGCTTTTCTTGGGAACATGCAATATTGATAAAGCTTAAAGCTTTACAATGTTGCCGCCACTCACATTACTTCATCGGCCACTACTTGGACTGGCCTAGTATCCAAGCCCTTGAGGACATCCTCCGTTGAACTCACATTAACAACAGCCGATCTGATCTATGGACACTCAGACATGCGATTCGCAGATTCATACGGTCACTGAGAACTTGTCACACAGGCAAGGTCCATCTAGAAGGTAATACGAATTAAACCAAACCTTCAACACCTGATCAAAACTCTATAGGTGGGTCAGCAAAGGCAAGCAAGAGCCGGAATCGGCTGTTGCTACAAGGTGAGTTAACCATCGGTGAACCATACCAAGAAACTGTTAGCTTCCTATCGCGATTTTGACATCCTCCGTCGTCCTCTTAGAAGGTGAGCAACTTTTCTCAAGTATCTAACTCCTCTAACCATGAAGTCAGTCATGTCCGAGCCAACCAGCAACGCAACGTCCAATCCGTCCAATCTAGCGCGCAATACAGTGCGTTGCTCGTGCCAAGTCATCATGCACCACCACTGGGAAGTGTGAACGGTCAGAACCACTCTGCCCATCCCAATCAAAGCACGAAATCTCGCGGAAACGTATACCCAACAGGCCATATAGACTCTACCGGTTACGCGCGGCCGCAGACCGAAGGGCAACACCATGGTCCACCCACTCAGCTTGGATACGCGTCGCACCAGGTTCCTCATCCTCACCGAGTACAGGAACCGGCCCGGAACCCTGCCTTTCTCTCGCAACAAATACAGGAGCCTGGCCATGGCGTTCCAGGGCACAACAATGCAATCCCGCAATCCAACGCGCACTATCTTCACCCACTTGCCCTACAACAAGGTTATCAGCCACAGGGTATCGCGAATCAAACGCCGAACGGACACATGAACGGGCACGTCCAGATGTCAAACGCCTATCCGTCCCTTCCGTTGGGGCTCTATACTAGTACCAGTCAACCCTCTACGTGAGTCAACCTTGCAGATCCTGAGTATACCCCACCTAACGACCCCAATCTAGTAACCGTTCAAGCTTAGGCACGGATCGATCTCAGAGGTGAACTTTATACCTATGCGCGCGTTCACTTCTAGTTGTAACACTAGCATACTCTTTGAAGGTCTCCCCCTCCGCCGCACCCCTCGAAGTACCGCTGATCGATCAGGACTCTTCGTCCAAGGACCACAGTGAAAGACCGCAGAATGTCCTAGGTGCAATGGATCACTTCTTTAAGCTTATTTACACATATCTACCCCAACTATTTGTTACATATCCAATGTGTCATATAACCAAGTTTTTCAGGGGTTTGTTTGTTTATTGAGTCTGGTAGTATTTCAATGGTTGCAAGTAGTATTTACTGTGGACCATTTTCCTTCACTTTTCCCCCGCTACCAAATATCAAATCAATCTTACTGTCTCTGTCCCAAACCAGTTCTTGTTGTCCGTCCGCCTGCGTGCGCTTGATGTTTCGTATCCGGTGCATGGGAATAAAGTCTTCGTCTGTTGACTCTCGGATCCATGATGACGCGGGTATCTCCTTGATGCCTTCAAAACGCTCCAAATAGCTGACGGTGTAGTTGGTGAGATCTATGGACGGATCCCAACGTAGGCGATCTAGGATATCTATCGCAGACGAAAAGAGGCATGAGTCTAGGGTTCGCGGACCAAAGGACATCTAAGGTTTGGCAACATGGACATACCTCCAGCACTTCGAAGCTTTGGTCCCTTCCCTTCCACGACCTCCTCAAACGTTTCGACCCCTGAAGCAGCGGCAGCCTCTTCCGTCCTCCCTGACCTCGGTCTGTCCTTAGTCCTGATCTTTGCATACTTTTGAAGGTCTTGTTCGGTCTTTGCTTGCTGCTGTGCCTCGGCGGCTTTCTCCTTCTCGATCTCCTGGAGGTGGGCTTGGGCTAATGCTCTGATCTCGTTGACCGACATGGTTCCTTGTCCTGTAGGTCTTTACCCCTGGTATCAAATCTGCTTCAGGTCGTGGACTGGAAAGCTCATTCCTTATTATCAGTTCTAAGCGGTACGGCTCCGAAAAGATGACCAGCGTTGACTGGGTTGGCGAAGTTGCTGAGTTCGATGGGAGTTGTCATGACTGTTCCCACGTCCCCGTGTCCGGCCCCGAGACTACTTGTGGGCTGTGCAGGACCTTCATGTCGAACCGCTTTCACTGCAGGTACACAGCAATATTATCTGCAACAAACCCGACAAAAACGGGTGGCAAGGTGAAAGCATTTATCGCCGAGTTTTGTGTCCCCTTTTGACACATGAAAAGGTATTTTGTCAGTCAACATTTGTGCAAATTTTGCGCTTGTAAAAGTACAGCTTACCGAATTTGGCAATGATCTTCTCAATTTGGACATGTTGATATACATTCTCCGCCCGAAGCGAAATCTTAAATTTAGTTAGTTAGTTAGTAGCTCATATTATTGTCCAGCAGGGCGGTGGCCCCATGACGGACATTATCTACTCGTAAGCAACACTTGCTGTATCGTATCGTGGTCTATGTAATGAGATGTCCGTCAACACTTACTCGCCACCCCCCCGGGGTGAGAGCACTAAGGGCAAGGATCGAAGTGCGATCCTCGCATGCCGTCCCGTCAGTTTCTTCTCGTCTCTGCTTCCCTTCGTCTTTTCCCTAACCATCTCCTCCTCGTCCTGCTCCCCTTCTCCCCAAGCCCTTAGTGTAACGAGTTACGCCTCCGAGTAGACCTTCCTACATATATCTCCGTAGGTGGCCTTGAACCGTCCGGTTTCGTTTATGTATCGCATTAGTGGTTGTATCGCCCGTTTCTTCGTCAGCAGGTACGGTAGTGACTCTGCATTTCTTCCCACTGCTTGTAGTAGCGCATGTCGTGCCCGCGACCAAGCTGGGCAGTCGAATAAGAAGTGGTGTATAGTTTCGTCAGCATGATCGCTGCAGTGGTCGCATGTTGCGTTCTCCCGTTTCTTCATCCGTAGCAGATATGCGTTCAGGGGGATGTGTCTCGTGTAGAGTTGCGTTAATATGGATATCTGACGCTTCGGTAGATCAGACGTAAGTTTCATGAAGAAATTGGAGCCTGCCTTTAGTTTCAGAGTTCGTAGCCTGTGTGCTCGTTGGGATCCTTCCCACTGCCGTCCCCATCTTGCTTTGATTCCGCTTTTGTGAGTCGCTTTGAGCGCTGATATGCTGTCCTTGAGTCCTCCTTTGAGTTCGCTCGGTAGCTCCTCCCTCGGGCTGCTATCTCCCGGTCCCTTAGCTGCCCTTTTTGCCTCCGCGTCCGCCCACTCGTTACCCTCCACTCCTTCATGGCCCGCCACCCATGCGATTCTCACCCTCGGTCCCCTTCCCCACCCTCTCGGTCCCCTCCTTCCCATCTCCTTCGCTATCCTGTGAATCGGCCCGACCAAGTAGTGTCCCGGTCGTTTGTTGGATGGGGTCCTCACCGCCGTTATCGCCGCCTGGTTGTCGACGTACACGGTTACTTCTCGCGGTGGGGTCGGTTCCGTCCTGACGAGTTCTAAAGCCAGCACCATTCCCGTCAGCTCCGCCTCGAAGACCGTATGTCTGAGGTCGGTGCCCAGGTGATATCTTAATGCCCGCTTGGTCCCGTCGCCCCGTACCAGAACCGCTGCCGCTCCTATGCGTCCACCGTATCCTGATCCGTCGGAGTATACCGCTGTGCCTGGCTTTCTCGCACCGTGCTGCGTTACCGCGTCTCTCTTTGATCCCGCAATTGTAGTCGGTATAGGCCCCGGGCGCACGAAAGGGGCCTAAAGGGGCGGTGTAATGGAGGTCTTCTATTTCCGTTGGACTGACCCCGCATCGATGAGCGAGGGTATGTAGGGCCGTTTGGTGGTGTTTGACCAAGTGTGCAGCTGCGCGTCTGTACAGGGGGGCCAGTGGATGTCTCATCGGTAGTGCCGCCAGGCGAACAGCGGCGTTGTAGCATTGGTGCTGGATTGTGAGCGTCATGGGGCGGACGTTGGCCAGTATCTCGAGCAGGTCGTTTGGCGCTGTTCGAAGAGCCCCTGTCATGGTTAGGAGCGGGCCATCTTAAATTTTATGGGGGCAATTGCCCATGTTTCTGTAATAAAAACTCAAAATGTTTCTGATGGCCTCCTTCCTAATGGACAGATCACCTTCCAAATTTGGCCTTTTGAGCAAAACATTTTGAATGCTTTTGACATGTTTTCCCTGGAAACATTGACTAATGCCCCCAGTGTTTTCCGTGACTTTTCTTACAACAAAAGCTGACTGGAAAAGGCTTTCATCGCTCCGCGCTCTTTTCAACTACTTTTTGTAGCAGGGAAATCGCACTTTGTCTGCAGTGTCTGCAAAGCTTTGCAATGCACAGTCGTTTGCTATCTTGGCTCGATTTGCCACCGTTCGAGTCGTCTAGGTTGGGCTTGACTGGGCTTCTGCAGGAGGGCAACATCGGATAGTTCAATCAGTTGATGGCTGTCTCTGTGCGTGTGTCCGGAGAATGGATAATCCAGGGCCGAACTTTGGAACTTGAAACCAACAAGACTATGTGTTGATCCGGTCACGTTCCTTGAATGGTACTATAAATGATGGTCAAACCGGCATCCGGCTTCATGTTCATTTTTTCGGCATTTAAACAAGTGCGACTAAGTAGTGGACTTTTAGACCAGTTGAGAGTTTTCAACGTCATCAACTGGCGTGATCGTCGGGCTCTGGGGCTATTCGTGCGTAAATTATCTCCCCCGTTCCCGTTGTTGCATGCTGTTTTATGAGCGGCATTTTGTCCCAGGCTGCCATGACCATGTAGGAGATTCCAGCCAAAACTTTGGTTTCAAGCGCTCAAGCGTAATCCCAGCAAAGTTCACACTGTGAGACAAGTTAATGCCTCAGTTCATAATTCCATGTATGTGTCCTTTAAGTGTAGCCGAGCAGTTTTTAGTGTAAAACGCTGACATTAGAAGGACACCACAATAGCATATTATAATTAGCCAGTAATTAGTTAACGGGGTAACATAAGGTGTTATCCTGAGATAGGCGCGCGTCAGTTGCCGCAGACACGGATAAGATAGGCGCTCAGGACCAACATTCACGCAGACGGAAATGACCTGAGCGCTAGCTAGGTCCAAACTGTTAACGCCCATGCCATATACTGTAATTTGGGAGCAATCGCCGCCACCTAGTATGCTCCCATATGTAATATGAATGACTCATGCCCTGGGATTATCGGATCTGGCTTCAAGTTACGTGTATAATCTCAGCGGCAAATAATGGTACCAAGAGTCATAGGATGGCGATGCCGCTGTATGATGTCACTGATCATGCACGCTAATGATGAGGATGTAGATGCAAGGATAAAGTTGAACTGTTTAAGTCTTACCGAGGAGTTTTAAGGAACCTATATTCGCGATTTCTTGTAAGATCTTCATTGAGAAGCCCTGGTATCAATATCTGTTGGAAAGGTAATGGATAATACGGTCTTCTCGAGTCGGCGAAGTTCTCGGGTACCTGTTTCCGATTGCCAAAACAATAAAGGGAGTATAGGAAGTTATTTTGATTTAGTCATAGCTCATATTTTTTAAGATCACTGTCCCATTTTCTCCGAGGGGTGCCCGATAAGGCGCACATACTGTCAGCCCTCTTGACAATTATGCCATTGTATGATTCCTAATGAGAAGTTGGCAGAAATAAGACAAGCTCTGTGCGGCTATCTGATAAAAACTCGCGCCCTCGTTACCGGATAATGTACCTATAATAGCCTTGGTGATATTGCAACAGGTCGGGTTACTTCAAGTTGGCTTGGGCACAAAACCAAGTAGAACGGTACTAACAAATGTATTAATACCTGCCTTAGCATCGCCTCAGCCTTGGTTTCCCAGTGGAACAATAACGATCAAACAAGACACTAACGCCTTTGCTCTGTCTGTAGAAGACTCGCTAACGGTCAGTAGGACGAGTTGGCTTTACGCTGCGTCTAGGTGAGTTTCAAAAACATTGTAGTACAGTACTTGGAAGCAATCGTGGCAAGAGTCGCCTCCGAAACTCACGGAACCTTTGGTTTCTCGCAAACTTCAAGTTTCCCGTGGTACTTGGAAACGGCAACAGCTTTTGAAATGTAGCGCTAGTCGCCATGGATGCTTCCGGTCTTGTGGATACCGCCCATAACTAGTCAATACTTCGAGTGCCGCCGTTGGAATCTCAGCTTATTGCCATCTTTCAAAGTCCCTTTCTTCCAGTGGTGCTTTCGAGTCTAAAATTGAATGCTCTTGTCAATTTTTGGTACTCTGTTCGTTACCTTGCAATAGCACCCGCAACGGGTTTTGGCGCACTTGTGAGTTGATCGGTTCTCCATCGTGGCACCGAACCTGTGATGACTTCTGAGCGGCTTTGGCGTTGAGACGAATCATCTCCGACCGCAGCCATAATATTACCGCATGCCTACCTCTGCCCGCTCAACAACGCTGCAAGACTGCTGATATATGGGCATGGAGATTTCCGCACAGATTGGATAGACCCCCGAAAACATCTCCAACGGCCTCTCGGTACACAGCCAACTAGTACAGAGCCTCACCTGAAATATAAATTCCGGCTTGTCGTCGCAAGGCCCGGTAGATCGCACTATACAGTGAGGTTGTGGCCAAGTAAGATGCATGGCCATCGTCTTTTTCCACGCATTTCCGTCAAGGTCCAGATTTGGGTGCCCAGTGAGAAACTATGAACGCCGTAGCGGTGCGAGCATCTCCATGTGTGCTATGAGCAGGAGACAGGTTCAACCCATAAAACGAGCTGGCGGCCGTGTGTCCTGCATCGCTTCAGCATGCGTTTTGTTATTTCCGAACTTTAAAGATCATTACGTGAGGAGAGGATCGGTGGCCACTAAATATCGTGTCACATTTACAAGGATGTGGCACTACCTGCATATCTGATATCTGAGCACGGAACACGTGCGAAACACGTGGCTGAAGTCGTTGGCTCGGGGTAAACTGGAGCAAACCGCATGGCAGTACAACGACCAGCCTCGAAGCTTGATTGGTGATGGAAACAGCTGCCTTGGACCAATTCTGATATCATACACACCTCGTGGCTACCTAGAAGTGTGATTTCACTCAACGCAGGGCTAGTGAACAATGGAAAGCTCAATGCTCAGTGTTTGAGTGCAGACAGAAATAAGAACACAAATGACATGATGCGCGTGCTAGCAATGCAAATATGGGCGGTGGTACCCCATACATCAGATAAACAGGGTGATTTTTGAAGAACATACATATGCAGAGCTGATCACAACTATACACACTTTCCCGTTTGATCCTAACGAATCATTATAAGCGTGTGCTCAAAAGTGCTGTGCAATCATCAAGCACGCACGTCATGACCACGACGAATCGCAGCTTAGTTGAGCTCATCGATCTTCTCCTGCTCCTCAGCCTTCTCCTCCGTGGTCTCAGCGGCCGGCGGCTCCTCAGCCTCGACATCGAAGTTCTCCACGAGATCGGGAACGTCATCGTCGTCATCTTCAGCACCAGCTGCTTGCCGTGCCTGTTGGCCCTGCTGGATGGCCTGGTAGGACTCGGCGAGCTTGCGGAGAGAAGCGAGGGAGTCGGGGCCAAGCTGGTTAAGGATGCCGGGCACGAGCTCGGTAAGCTCTTTGAGCTGACCGTTGCCGAAGATGGCATAGGTGTTCGCAGAGACGGCAGCATGAACTGTACAGTGACGAAAGTGTTAATTAATTTGTAAGACAATGATCGTTTGCACAAGCGAGTAAGGCACCGAGAACGCGGAGCGATAACTCGCAAAGAAGGCAATGATCTCTGTCCTACCTCCTACGATCTAGAAGCAGGAATAATGATGCTGACCTTTTGGTGCACTGAAGTGCAGCACGTTCCCGTCCTCCCTGAACATGTTGACCTCCTCCACACCAGCGATCGGCTGAACGTTCAACTTCTTGAGCGCCGCCTGAAGCTTCTTGTCGTCACCGCCACCCGCGGCCTTGGGCTTCCGCACGATCTTTCGGCGAGGAGTGCCCTTTCCACCTGCAAAGTCGCGTCAGCTAAACATCCCAAGTGATTGCTTGTACGCAAACATCAGCATCTCAGGTATATCGCCCAGACGAGACGCACGACGACATCGGAGACAGATCTAAACACGGGAGCACGAACTTACCAATTCTGTTAGCCGCAGCCTGTGCCTGCAGCTTGGCCAATTTTGCGGGATCCATTGTGAGGTGTTTGCTGGGGTGGACGGCCTTGGGGACTTGTTGTGTATTGGTGGACGAAAAGTATGGATATAAGGTTTAGGATAAACACATGTACACACAAGCCCATAACCGTGCCGAGTTCGGCACCTGAGCGCTTATATTAACCAAACTTCAATCCAGCTTCCAGTTTCCAGTTTCCGCGCTAGTAGCATAGATTCACACAGTTCCCAGTTTTCACGCCATTCGGGCTTATAATCGAGTCAGACTGTCATCGTAAAATGGGGCCGCGGCATCCACATAAATAGCCGTTTTAAGCTTTCTAGCGACTTACCTACCAACCACCATGTCGACTGATTCACTGTACATTCGTCATGCACAGCCTGACGAGGCGGTAAGATGAACCGCGCACATGATATCTTATCAGCACTGATAAGATCGCCGACCGTTTCACAGAAGATCATCTTGCGACTCATTGTAGAACTTGCAAGTAACCTGACATCTCGCATCTTATCAGTGTCATTAAGCTGCATCTTTGGCCAGGCCGAATATGAGGAACAAATGTATCCAGAAGCTGGGGGTGCGGTCAAAAATACCGAAGAAAAGGTAGGATATTGCATGCAATGCCATATTCTCAATCTCTGACATAGCGCTTGGATAGATCCAACGGAACATTTTCGGGGACCACCCATACGCTCATGTCTTGCTCGCCTTCCAAGGCACAAAACAAGAAGTCGACAATGCATCGATAGATGAAAGACTTGACAAGTCACTAGGCATGGCCCTATATTTCTTCAACTATTCCACTTGGACCGGCGAGCCCGGACTATTCGTGCGTGAACATCGATACTTTCCAATATGCTCGCAGATTATCTCACACAACATGAAACTCACTCTCGTTCAGCTCGAGGATCTCGTCGTTAGAACCAAGGCGCGGAGGCTTGGGGTGGGCAGGGAGCTGTACCGCGAGCTGCACAAAATCGTGGAGGAAAAGGTGCGTCAGATTCCAAGAACATACTGTCCACACGTTGCGAACATTCCATTACGTCGGCCAGGGTTGTCTCCGACTCGACTGGGCCGTGCTTGAGGTGGGGTTTTTCATACATGGCGAGCTCGCCGTGAGGCTAACGACCGTTCGATCAGGGAAACACGGACGCGCAGGGGTTTTACAGCAAGGTGACAGCTACCCATATGAAAGACTGGTGGGCCATGAGACTTGATGGAGAGAATCTGGAGAACCTGCCAGCCGTCTTGGACAAGATTAAGGCAGACCATCTGGCCAAGGCAGACCATCTGGCCAAGACAGATCGAGCTGCCTAGCTCATCCTGATATGTTAATAGCCGCGCTCCAAAGCTGTTATGGCACGAATGGGGACCTCTGGGACGTGTTGTGTCGCATTCCTTGAGCACTCAAAAGTGGAGCCGTATATTGTACTCAGCTATAGTCATCAAATAGGCATGCTGTTTGGATAAATTCAAATAAAGTTCGCTCTGAGTTATTAGTAGGCACGGTGAGGCTCGCTGCAACAGATGTCAAAATATTGTGCCAGGGGTACAACTCGGGCATAATTTGACACGATGCTTGTGGCCTACACGCCGTCGTAGCTTGCACCGCCAGCCTGCGAGAACAATTCAGCTTTGGGCGGCAAAAACCTTTAAGCAAAGCTGTGTGTGGCAGGGACTGACCTTGCGCAGCCTGATGATGATGGGGTCTTCCTTGAGATCGTCTTTCTCCCTGGCCGGAACTTCAATCGAATACACACGCAGGACGGTCTTGACATCAGCCGCATGGACGGAAATCTGGAGATTTATTTCAGTACATGATCGAGACGGGTGCGTGGAGGTGGCGCAGCGACACGGACGCTGGAAGGTGCGACATCCCGGCTCCGTGACTTTCGCAACTGACGAGGTGGTGCAAAGAGAAAGCGACAAGACAAAAGGAGAAAACACGCGCATGGGGGATGTAGAATAACCAAAGAGTAAAAGAGGGGACTGACTTTGGCTTTCCGCATCACTTTGCAACCGGAACCAATCCAAGTGACCAGGATGAACTTCTCGCGCTGTGATTCCTTGTCGTTGGAATACGTAATGCGAACGTATGCATAGGATGCCTTGGAATCGTCGAGGTGCTCGCGCAGCTCCGTAAGTCCGCCCGAGCCCGTCGCGGCGACCTTGAGCTTGTCTGAACGGTCCGACTGTACGGCGAAAGGATGGATGGTGATGAGGAATCTGAACTAAGACGTGAAGTCCCTGACCTCATAGTCGATCAAAACCCAGTTAGTCTCGGATTTGTCGGAACGAACATCCTGGTAGGCTAGGACAAATCAGTACAGAGTGCACGATGTTGAAAGGTAAACCTCCCGCCGCGCCGGGCATCTAAGCGAGAGACTCACGCACCTTCAGCAATTTGAGGATCCGTAACGTCCGCCATGGGTATGTTTCAATCCAAGATCCAGTGAAGAGAGAAAAGACGACGCAGAAAGATAAAAGCAAAGGGTAACTGAAGAACAAAGAATAATGTGAATGTGAACGCGACTGAGAGGCTGGTTGTTTCCATCACGGGATAGCACATGGCGGAGTTGAATCGGCTGCAATGCCCAAATGGGACTTTCGTTCCTCGCGTCACGGTAAACGATCGTCGCGCAAATTGCTCGCAACTGCAGTCCCTTTCTTGCACACAATCACCCTTGTCCCTTGTCAAGCGTCACCGAACCAGTACGCACCGCGCGCTCCAGCTTGACCTCATGCTCCGCTCTCTTTTCGGCCTCACTGGCGCATTCTCAGCAATTGCTCACCCTGAGACATGTGTAGCAAGATCCATCAAACGCTACTACTCGTCTGCAGGACCCAAGCGCCGTGATTGGGTCTCTACAGCCTACCCCTCGCCCATCTCGCTCGTGCAGGACCAGAATGCCTCAGAACCGCAGCAGGCTCACGCTCTCGACTCCACCGAAGAGATTCCTCGCCCTGTAAGGCGCAGAGCAAATCCTAACACTAAGACGCCTGAAGAGGTCTCGAAGCACCGTGCGAAGATAAAGGAGTTGTACCCCGAGGGCTGGGCCCCTGCGCGCAAGCTCTCGCGCGAAGCCATGGATGGCCTCCGTGCGCTGCATCAGTATGACCCGGAGTCGTTCTCGACGCCAGTTCTCGCCAGCAAGTTCCATATCAGTCCCGAAGCCGTCAGGCGGATACTCAAGAGTCGCTGGGAACCACCACGCGACCAAAGGATCAAGCTGGCAGAGCGAGAAAGGCGGTCGAAGGAAGAATGGATCATGAAGAAACGCATAGAGGAGAGAAAGCAGAGTCTAGAGCTCATGATAACAGCGCAGAAGAAGGAGGCTGTAGCCAACCCACCGCCAGCAAGGGAGCGGCGTCCCAGAGGGATAGACGCCAAAGATAGGCTGAGTCTGGGGTAGAGGGCCCGAGGATGACCGCCAGCAGTATTACTTTACGACTCGGTCCCGCACGCACGTACCTTCACGCATTTGGCATATACAAATTATCCTACTGGCGAGCCATTCAGTGCACCACGTTCATAGGCCGATCACAGAGATGTCGTATTTGGGAAGACATGAATACGTGATTACTGAGATGGCTACATGGAAAATTACGAAAGTCTAAAGTTACGAAGAGCATGTCAACACGCGTGTGCATATCTAAAACATAATGAGGGGTACGGTAAAGAACGGTCAGCAAAAAGAAGGATTATAAGGAATGATTGTAAGGTAATAATGATACGCCTGTCCGCGCAACGTGAATACGACCTGTAGCTGAGGAATAAGGTTAAGTAAATACGTGGTTCATGGTATCATGCGTGTGTCTAGTCCAGCTTGTGAGAGTTGGTATCATGCTAATACAGTTCATGCGAGAGATTTAACGAGTGCAAGTGGAGGTAGCGTAGAGTCCGGGAGAGAAAGTTCGAAAGCATGAGAGTCCACGGATGCTGCTTTACAGTGAAAGCATACACTTCTGATACCGAATGTAACAGTGTCCAGTCTCTGGTCTACAAAGAAGGATGTCGTTCCAGTTGGGCCTCGGCAACGCTTGGGGTTGGTGGCCGTCCTTGTCAACCAGGTCAAATTGGAAGGACAAGAGGAACATCGCGACAATGAGTTTCAGCTCCATCCTAGCAAGTCGTTGGCCGAGGCACACGGTTTTGCCTGCATGCACCAGAAAAAGGAGAAAGTTAGCTCCCGGCCTCAAGGCAACGATGCTGGAGTAGCTCAATCGCTTACCTCCGCCCCATCCAACGTAACCGTACGGCACGTTGGCCGGCTTTCGTGCCGGATCGAACGTCCAAGGGTCCGGATACAGCTCCGGGTTGAGGTGTACGTCACTGAAAGGGTATAGCACATAGGCGCCAGAGGGTATGGTCTTTGAGTCAATCAAGACGTCCGGTCCCAGGTTACGGCGCATGGCGGTATGCGGCTGTGCGACGCGCAGCGTCTCGTGAATGAGCGCATCAATCACGGGTGTCTCGGACTCCCATGCCTCGAGGGGGACGGCGGCCAGATGGGCGGACAGAGAGGTCGTGCCAGAAGAATGATAGGACGCGAGCAGTTGCTCTACTTCGACGACGGCCTTTTCACGCCACTCTTGGTGGCCGCCGAGGTATGTGATCAGCCATGAGGCAGTCGTCCCGGTAGCGCGAGCTCCGGCAACAAGAAGCCCCATAATGAACTGTGTAATATTGGGTCAATAAACGAGCCAGGGGAAATGAAGGGGCGACTCACACCCACAACCACTAGCTTTTCGTCTCCGTTGTCGAGGAGCATCTGGAGGGTATCGTCTCTAGCGACGCCGCTGGCTTGCCTGGTATTGACGGCGTGAACGACAATATCATAAATCTTCTTAGTTGCACATAATTTTCTTAGCATACTCGGCGTTGGAAGCCAAGGGAGTATAACAGTCGCAGGGGTTGTTCCGCTGTCGAGGGTATCGTAGAGATCTTTAAGTTTTTGGACTAACATGGGATCGTCTGCAATTTCGTCACAGGTGATGGATCGCACAGTGGTTTGAAATACGAGCTGGACGCTAGGGTCAGCTATAAGCGCGCAGGATGCCAGCCCAGACGTACCTTGTATACGTGTTCAAAAGGATCGAAGGTGCCCTCAGGACCCCAGGATTCCATTACTCTTCGAGTATCTTCTAAGATTGGATGGATGACTGAAAACGCATGTTAGAAGCACGCTCCAAGCCCGGTAGGCGGGATACCACTTACGTCTGGTCAGCGCTTCCGAATTTTGCACCGATGCGAGTCGCTTGTGTATAAGGGCTATCCGGCGCGACTGGAGGTCGGAGGTGACTCCATTTACCATTGGAATCTAAGGTGAATTAGCTCGATGTCGGCGGTTACGGTTCCTTGAAGGACACTCACTGCTCCCGAGAGCACCTTAAACCCCTCAGTTAGGTCCAGATGTTTGTTGGAGAAGAATGCTTTACGACCCGACTCCCCCGAAACGACGATGACAGTATCCTGAGCGAAGTCAATGAGACGTGCATATAACCATGGCTCTCGGGGTCGACTCACCTTGAGCATGCTAAACTGGAAAAGCGATTGTCCGGTGACTTTAAAACCCTCGTTCAGGAACTCGAAGCGTTTACGAAAGAAAGGGATAATGGCGAGGAGGTGGTAACCGGGAAGGAAGACAGGGGCGTGTTCGTCAAATGATTCCTTGTGAGTGCCGACGCCGAAAACAAGAATGAGGAAAAGAATGATGAGAGCGATGACCACCTGGGCCTTCAAGCTCGCAAGTAGGAAAGCATCTGCGGCAGACTGTAGGCCGACCGTGTACATCGTTGTCTAGGCGGGAAGGGGGTGGGGGAAACGGTTACAGGGAGTACGGCGAAGACTTTATTGCAGGACAGCACCCAAGCCTTTATATCACTGGACGTGGACCGGCAAGATATCCGGTCAGATCCCCAGCTGTTATTCACAAACAGCATGCAAGTGAGGAAGACCACTGTCACCGCTGCAGACAAACCGGTTGCGGCTCCGAAAGCACCAGCGAACGCGTTTTTGATGACTGCGTAGATCTGAACTTTGTCCGTGAACACGTGATGTAGAAAACACGCTTCTAAGGCATGCGATATGCCACGACCCTCAGCTGCATTCGCCCCTACTACAGTCCAAGCCATTCACGCATGGGAGACACAGCTTTCTAGGAACATCCCGAGAACGTAAAGAGCAGTAGCAACGGAGATAAAACCCAAGCGACTTCGCGACCGCATATAATCAGACCCTAGCCACTAGTCATCTTATCGAGATTTTGAGCAGTCCCAGGACGTGCCACACCATGAGCCCGCCGTCATCAAGCCGTCATTGCCACGAGAAGATGTCCCGGGAGCCATCGTAACGGGATGTGCCGGAACCGTGAGGTGGCTGGCGAAATGTGTTTTGCCCCAAGTTGTATCATTTGCGCCATTACGGTTGAATGTACTTCACAAGGCTCTTCAGAACCGCGCAACTACCTGGAAGGTCTACAAACGATTTACTCCTAAACTAAAATTTATTTCTCGTATACGACATGGACAAAAAGGGTTTCTGCTTACCTGGCATGAGGCATAAGCCACAAACTGCGCGCCACTCCCGTCGATTCTACAGCAGGCATACATCTGGTCTCGAGTGCCAGTGTTGAAACGCCGATACAAGACACACCCAGTGAGCCAGTGCGGCAATGACAACGCAAACGTGGAAGATCTGATGAGAGGCAAAGAAGTGGTCAAACCGTCCAGGGGAAAGGCGCTCTGGAATGCGGTTTGCGCTGCAACGGTAATGATGTGTCAGACATGCCCCTGATTCCTGACAGGCCTGAACTTGCGGCAGCGGAGAAGGAATGGGCTTACTAGATGAGCGCCCCGAATATGTAGAGTGCCCCTGAGAGGAGCAGCCAACCGAGCCCCATCTCCGAGAACATATGCACGGGGCCGTGAGTAAACAAAAGCTGTGTCACAGGCACGATGGCAGTGAGTCCTAGTACGATGAAGACCCCTGTACGTGCACCGCGGTGTGAGGGCTGAGCATACTCAGGGTTGAGGACGATATATGCTGCGCCTTGAGGGAATGGAAGACATTCGGTCAGCGTACACGTTCAGCGACCAAGACGCCGATACGCACCAACCCCGGCGCTGAAGATCAACCCCAAGTAGAATGTCTGAGCCAGTGGCTCGCAGTAGAATCCATAGTAGAGGCAGGGTACAAAGGATCCAACAATGAGGACTGAATACGGTTGTGAGCTGAGCCCTGTTCGCCAATGGAGGTCGTCAGCTCACCGACAATACCGGAGTAGTCTAGAGCGTGACACTGGTGAAAAACCTTGGCAGTCGTCGGTCCTTGAGCTGTTGCTACCAATAAGAGAAAACGCAGGCTGACTCACCCGCTCAGAGTGACAAGTTGCAGTGTGAAAGGTTGCGCTACCCGAGAGACAGAAGATGGCGGAGAAGAAAGGTGGCGAGGACGCATGTGTCGACCCACGACGCGGATGCGTGGCCGGCCACCCAAAATGTTTGAAAAGAACATAGGATGAGCAAGAAAAGGGCAGCCCCGAGCAGGTGGGAGTGAATGTTGACTGCACAAGCACCGCAGCTTATTCGCGGAGATCAAGCTTGTTCAGATATATTACATACTAGTCTCGTTGTGTAGATCTATGCCTGACTTAAGAACAGTAAAGCAGAAGGAGATGCTTCAACTCACATCCAAACACAGACCCGATACAACCTCGCCAACTGTTCTGAACACTACGAGTCAACGTGTTGGGTAGCTTTCGGAAAGACTCCGCAACACCTTCTGTAACTTACCGGCGATACCCTGTCAAGATGTACTCATTATCTCTCTGCCAGAGTGGTATCTCGTTCCATGTTAGCGTCTTCGGTGCCTTTTCTCTCGGCCTACCATGCATAGGTGAAGCGCTTGGTGAGTTTGAGGAGCCGTCGGGAACGTCAACCTTTAACGAAAAGAGCCTGCGCTGAGTCCCGTTGGCCTCGGTCCGCTGCATGTTTGCCCAGTTGGGGAGTTCCGGCAAAGGTCGACGCGTAAATTGTGAAGCTGAAAGACCAGTTGTATCTATCGGAGATGTGACGGGAGCAAGCTGTTTGTATGTGTCATTTCGTTGGGGTTCAGAGCAAAACGCTGGTGAAAATACAATGAAGGCCCCACGGCACCCGGCCCTTTGCCCGAGTCCATGTGAATTCTATTCAGGGACGCTGGCTCGGCAACTGCCGCGATGCGCGTTAGCCGTTACAGTCAGTTGCATATCGATAGACCCAGACGCGCTTACTGGAGCTCCCGAACCTTGTTAGCAGGAGTGGCGGCGCGTCGGCAAACCACGTTTGGTGCTGCAGTGCAGCCAGGGACAAGCCAAGTTGAGAACTAACATTGTCACGGGACCCGTTGAACGCGACGTGCGAGCGCTCATCGCGTCCTTGATCGCGTCTCTACTTCCTCTATGCTGAAAACAAGGATACAAGAGACTGAGTACTTCAAGCGCATGATAGACTATATTCTATCTTGAATTTTATATACTCGCCATAGGGATGCTGTGCGATCGTAGGTCAACGCGACGCGACAAGTCCTATGCCTAGTAAATCGGTACTTGAGTGAGAGCTGGTAAGGAAAGCATCTCGCGTGTGAGCAGAGGACACCGAACATCCGTACGGGGAAGGTACTGAATTACTCAGGACACCACCCGCTCCATTTGCTGACATTAGGTTCGGGGGCTCCAGTAAGCGCGTCTGAGTCTATCGATATGCAACTGACTGTAACGCCAGTCGACACCTATGAAGTGGAACACCCAAAATTATATGTTGGGATCATCACGATGATCATGAAGATGAAAATACACTGGATATATACGTAAGAAGGCTTGTGCAGCCTGAGCCGTGATACATGTTTGGGGCGGAGTGGTTATCTATCGTTACAGTGTTACTAATGCACAAGTTGTGAGAGAAGTCATAAGCGTATTTAAGAGAACTACAAGTCTGAATAGCCAGGGACTAGGACAAGATTCATCATGAGATGAATACCTTCTTCAGAGCCGAGAGTTCACATGTATAGCCAGTATGTGGGCAAATAACCTTGCCATTTTTTTTGCTCGCCATTTCTTCCAAAGACTAGGCGAGTCATCAGTCCTACCGAGTCGGACAAAACAGCTAACGAAGCTTACATCTCTGGAGTACACCTGGCCATTTGGGAATGCCATAGGTGGGTTGTCTTCGTCCATGATCTTACCGTTTATACGGCACACAATCGTGGAGTTCGTGTGGTGACTGAAGGGGACATCTTTGGCCAATACATTGACATGCGGGTCACAGGTTGGGCAGTCAACGTTCTTGGGTTCAACACCACACCCGGGGAGTTTGAGAGATGCCAAGCCCGCGTACAGCGCAAGATGCAGAAGAGGCTCGGTCGGAAGTGAATTCAGGCTGTATATGGCGAGCCGGAATGACTTGATTAAGTTCGTCCACCTCGAGTTGTCATACAGGCGCTAAGGGTGGTTTCACGATCAGGCAAAGCAGGCAGCTTGAAGAGAGACGCTTACGAACTCTGTATTGACTAGAAGTAGTCGTTGGTGGAATTGCTAGCAAAGCCGATGCCTGTAGAATCTCCTTGAAATGCGTCTCTTGCCATGGCACGAGATGTTTCTTCGAATATGTCATTGCTTCCTCCATCTTGCGTGAGCGCGCCAACTCAATGTATTCTTGCATGCGAAGTTCAAATTCAAGCGTGCTCTGTGGGCGCAAATGATGTCATGGCTGTCAAGCGTTGCCGACAAGCACGCGCGAATACCCCTTACCTTGATCTTTCGCAACGCCGCCTTGTTCTCACTGCACCAAGCGAGCGCCTCCGTACAGCTATGCTTGCGCAAGGCTTCCTCAGTTCTGCTGATGTCTGTAAAGAGATCTATGTCCACGAATCTCTAGAATAGAAGTAGTGTGTATAAGCCGTGAATTCTGTGGGATGGGGTTGCAACTTGCCTCGATGTGCTTCTCCTCTGCAAGCTTGCGAGCGGTCTGCTCCTTCCCGTTACGCAAAGCCCAGTCTACAAGCCACCTGTCGAGGCGAACATCCGCCCACCTCGAAAATTCAGGGTCGCTGGTTGAAGGCAAGTTCTCCACTGCACTAACAAGGTTTAGTCGGTCTCGAGTGACTTCTATCGTGGGCTTTCCGGATACTTCTTGTAGGTCTGAGAGCTAAGGCATAGCTCGCATCATGCAAGAAGTACAGGAAATGAAGTGCCTCACCTTGCGCTGTAGGTTCTCCACCCGCGCGATCATGCCTTCCACCGACTTGAGCGCATCCTCTGGATCCGCCTCACCAACCTTCGATCGCTTCAACAACTCATTTGAGGTGGTCTGGACAAACGCGAGTTCGCGCTCTAAGTTTCGCTGTGATACACGGAAGACCTTGCGGTAATTTTCATACGGGACCTAAAAGCATGCGACCGCATAGGATATATTCAAGGTCGGAACACAGTAAGCAAAGACCTGACGCAAGTACTCACGCGAACGAATGGCTGTTCGAACAGCATCACACCTTCCATATTAACTTTCCCTAGTGTTCCCATTTTGCTATTCCCAGAACTGGCAATAGTGATCACTGTACTATAGCCTGTACGAACGTGAGCTCAATCGTGAAAGTAGGGGATTCCTAGGGAAATGTTGGTAGACGTTGGAACAGGTTGGGTCTTGGTGTGGTGGGGCGAGTCGTGCTCCTCCTTAGTGATCTCCACGTGGCTTGTTACTCAGTTCATTGCGGCCTGCAAATGTCACAATCTCTACGTAACACATGAGCGTTACACTAGATCACATGTCCATTTGAGGTAAGTAGGATCTTATGTAAGGTCTTCGTAAGCACCTCAATTGGAAGGTGACTGTCACCGTCTATAACCTTCATCAACAGCAAACAACCTTAACCTGACTTGTTGGCTACACTTTATTGAACCATGGCAGCAACATGAAGTCTAAAGCCTTAACACTACATTACGGGCATCTACACATTGTTTTCTCCTTATTCATTGGGCTGCTTGCCGTGTTAGCTTCCATGCCTTGAACTCTCTGACAAGCGCGACAATGAGGGGCACCGAGATTGAAGCAAAGAGTGGCGTGTACACAGCATACTTGTGTTCAGCAGGGAAGTAGAGCAAAGCGAGCATTCCCGGATCGAAGAACGCTCGAGATGCGAACGCCAGAGCCTGGCTTGACCATTTAAGCGTTAGCTCGGGTGAAATCGAAGATGCACGGTAAGCCTGCACACGGTAAGCATGTGGGTCAAATGAAGGCCTAGGACACATCTCATACCTCCTCGAGGAGATCAAGCGAACCTTGAACTTCATCTCTCACGACGTCGCCTACGGGCATATTCTCAATTTCTTCAACCAGTTTGATGATGCTATGCAATGTATCCTGACTTCCGTGGATGTTCTCGAGAGCGCGCCGGCGAAGAAGGGCATCTAGCTGCCAAGAGGAAAGAGCAGACGTCTCAAGCGATCGAACATCCGGAGGAAGGTTGGCGACACCCATGAGAGTTAAGAACTGGCCGACGAAGGTGGAGAATACTGGCAACAAGTCTTTCTCCTTGAGATGTACCAGTTCCTGCTGATCGGGTGGTGTATTTAAGACATATACGCCTCCCCATTGCGGAAGTAGGAAACCATTGGAGTTGGCTGGACGACCTACGATTGGTAACATAAGCAGAAGTTTGTCGCGTGTATTACTTACTTGCCTGCAGTGTCAAGGATGTACATTGGCATGTCTTTTTGCGATGGTACGAAAAGAACAAAGTGCAAGACCGGATCATTCGACACGGAAGATGCTGCTCAAGGAGTCAACCGAGATCATTGGGTAGTAAGCGCATCTTACCCAGCGTCCACTCAGCGGAGTTGACAAACACAGTCAACTGATCATGCGTGAGGCCTAGGCCATTGTCGATAATTTCCGGTTGAAAAGCCAGCGGCGAATGGTATTGTACTTGGCTTTCAATGGTAAAATTATGCAGCAGACCCAGTTCGCTGAGAACGGGATTAAAGTGCTCTTCAAGCGGATTTCAACAAGTTGCTGTGGCTCATGCGTAGATGGCTCACTAGAAATGGCTCTTTGAACATCCCATCCGGTAGCCCCTGACTTGGACGCAGCATTTTCGTTCAGCAGCGAGAATGCTAGCCTATATCGCGGTGCATATTGTATGACTCGTTCTGGCAAGTTGTCCGCCGTAGCCATATATGGTGCCACAAGATCTGAGAGCAATTCCGCTATCCTTGTTGCTAAAGGCCACACGTCGGAACTAAAGCCGGACTGAGAAGCTATGCACTTACGACGTTTCACGTCCTCTGAAGACAGAACAAGAGATCTGTTACCAACGACTGTTGACTTACCCGCTGAGACAGTGTAGGAGCTTTTCTCTGAACAGGTCATCATTGACAAGTGTTTCTTGAGTCGCGACAAGGAACGGACATACCATCGGCTCCAACTACTACCTTTGCATCAATACCTCTCCACCGGGATGAACTAGCTGACGCCTCCAGGAGACCGTTAACTTCAGATGCAACTGAGTCCACCTGAGTACCAAAGGAGGATCTGTCAAGTGCCAAGGTAACCGCAAGGCGGGGGCGCTCTTCTACTTGTGCGCGTATGCGATGTGAAGGAAGGCTTAGGCGTTCAATGCTTGTTGTTCGCCACCAGAAGGGCAGCGCGAGGATGATGACAATCCAGTAAGAGCTAAGTACAAACCAGCGCGTCTGTACATTCTCGTATGTAAGCCTTGAAGGATCCTTGACCTTGGAAGTGTCTGAGCCTGGCTGTGTGTCCATGGAACAGCCGCGTCTTGGGTAAATTATGGACTGAACGGATGTTTCGGAGTTTGAACCACTCCTTAACCTAACACTCCTCAAGTGCCCGTGGCCGTGTACGAGTAAACTACTTACACACAGGCTTTTTTCTCAGCTTTTTCCTTCTCTCTCTTTCATCTGTACTCTTTGGGAAATCTGCAGTGGTCTGGCTCAGGATATTCTCTTGTTGCTTAAGGCGAGACAATCCTTCGCTTACCATAAACACCTCCGCTCTCTCGTGGTTCTTAAATGGCGTCTACTGGTTACGACCAATATATTCCCCCTGGTATCCCCCCAGACTACGATCCTCGCCGCTACTTTAACTCGGAGCTTCCTCCTTTCTATGACGTTCGTCAGCCTGACTACGCGTACGAATACCATGACTCAAGACATGTTCTTCAACAGGAACCTCCGTACTCCCCTCGTCCCCGATCCCCATCTCCCGTGTCCTCGTATCGACATTTCGCTTCTAGAGATAACTTTGCAGAACGAGATACTCCTTATCGTGAAGAGTATCCGAATAGCTATCGGCCTCCTCCAAATGTCTATCGACCTGACTACTACAGTCGCAGTCCATCTCCCGAGCGTTTTGAACGGCCTCAGCCATCGGGATCTTCATACCGACCTCAGGGATCTCACTGGCGACCTTCATCTTGGCATGAGGCAAGGTCTCCTGTGAGCCCTACTACTCCGTGGGATAAAACTCGACACAATGATGGTCGGGCTACCATGGCTGAACGGATGGTCGAGCCATCTGACGCGTGGAAAGCTAACCAACCTGGATGGCGAGATACGTAAGTAGTTGACATGTAAGCGGATAGTGTCCACCAACTCATCATGGAATCAGACGTGAGACTGCCGGTCCAGAACGTCAGTTTCACCCTCGAGGTAGAGGTCGTCGAGGTTCACGTGCAGCGAGGTTTCGACCAACAATGCTCGGAGGGGACAGCTATCGCCCAGGCATGCGCGAATCATACCCCTTCTCTCGGGCAGATTCTTATAGACCCTCTTACGATGATGACGAACCGAGACGATTCTACCCTGCGCGCGATACCCCAAATTCGTATCATCCTGGTTACGCCGCCTCTCCGCATGCCCGAGCCTCTCACACCTACTCTGAACACGATGACTACCATCGTCATGGATCACCTCGATCATATGACGAATCCCCAACTCGACCAAAGCGTCCGCGTGTGAATCGTATTAGCATGGTCAAACGGACACCGCCTTATGCATACCCTCGGCGACGTTCAGAATCCCGCTCTCGGTCTTGGTCTCGCTCACGCTCACGCTCGGTTTCTTCTACATCGGACGATGTCCGGCCACGAAAGAAGCCCAGGCCACGGTCCAGGTCTAGGTCCAGGTCTATTTCACGCTCGCGTTCTTCGTCGGCCTCCAGTCGACGTAGTCGATCGAGATCGCCTACAGATAGCATACGTAGCACACCGCCAGCTACTCCTCCTAAGTCTACCCTGCACCTTCCATCGCCACCACCTACCACTGCGGAAACGGACGTTGGTAAGGACGAACTTCATCCTGATTCTACCCTGCCGGTGCAGGCGCAAGACGAGCCCCCAAGTTCAACCGCTTCGTCGTCTTTACCAACACCTTTGGTACTACCTGGTGTTGCTGAAGGTTAGATATATCTTCGAGTGCTTAAGTCAATCTAACTATGTACCCTAGATGCACCCGTCGCAGTCATCGAACCGAAGCCCATATCTGACTCGCAATGTGTTGATCTCAATACTTCTGATGCTAGCGATCTTATCGACAAGCCATTGCAACCCGATGAGGTCAAGGTCAACATGCTTTCATCTGTTCAGCCGACGGAGGAAATACCTGCCACCAATGGCATTTCCGAGTCTGACGCCATGGAAATCATACCTGGGCTTGCTACGACATCAGTGGTACCCCTTGATCCAGACTCGCCGCCAGCGCCCCCAAAGCCCCCGCCCTCTCCACCTACCTCTCCACCTATCGACGTTTCGAAACATCAACATCAAGCTTCCTCGCGGGCTGCGGTTGCTCCTCCCATTCGTTCACTTGCAAAACCCTCTGCACTCGCACCCTCTGTTGTCTCTAGAGTCAAAGAACCGGAGGGACGTCATAGGCGTTCTTCCTCGAGGCAAGCCGCCAAGGCTGCTTTGAACAAACAGAAACCTCCCGACCCCAACATTGCAACTGTTGATCGGCTGACTGAAGGTGATCTTCGCGAAGGCATTGAAACTGTGGTGGTAAAGAGACTGCAACGTGACCACCAAAGCAGGGATGAGCTTATTCTTCCTGTTTTGATGGCAAACCAAGCGATCGCAGACTTGCCTCCCAAGAAGTCCGAGAGCTATAACATCGTCGAGGATATCATGAACACATTCCGGCACGATAGCAAGCCTTTGACTATGCATTTCGATATTTATGATTCGCTCATGAACCACTTCGAGCGACGCGAGGCAGTCGTGGTCGAGAAGGCACAGCAGTTAAAGGAGGAATACCTTTCACTACATGAAAAGTGGATCGCCCATTGTGCGCGTTTGGACGGCATGCAGAAGAATGGAATCAACGATGAGCTCGTGGCACCGTCCGGGAGGTCAACACGCCGTTCTGCCGCCATGCTAGGCGACACTGCACGATCCGACCTTGAGATGGAACAGATCATTGCTAGTCTCGGGATTGAGGAGCTCACTGACCCTAGCCTCCTAGCGGTCAAGAACGTGGCCAGGATTCCGGACATGATTTCAGTCTCTGAGGGCACCATCGACTACCTTTATGATGACACGAACAATATTGTTCAGGATCCCGCGGAATTCTATAGCTGCTCTTCAGGTAACGACATTTGGACCGATGAAGAGCGGGAGATATTCAATGTGAAGTTTGCGGCGCATCCGAAGCAATTCGGCCTCATTGCCGAGTTTATCCCGAGTAAGACCGCGCAGCAATGCGTCACGTATTATTACCTGCACAAGAAGAAGTTCGTGGACTTTCGCAAGGTCATCGCGCAGTATGCTCCTGGACGAAGACGAAAGAACGGTCGGTCAAATAAAGCGAAGGGTAACGCCCTCCTCGCAGACATTCAGCGGCATGATGACGAGGTTTCAAAGGCTACCAAGGTCACCGAGGCATCTGCAACTGGCAGGCGCAAACGTACAATTCTACGCACTACTGAGCCACGGAAGGTTACCTCCCGTCGTCTGGCTGCACAGCAGGATCAAACGCCCACGCCCACGACATCTACTCCTGATCCCGAGCCGGATACTGGGACTAAAAGGAAAAGGCGAGGAGCTGCCGCACGTGCGGCAAACGCGACACCGAATGCAGATGTGGCTGAGGCGGCTGAGGTATGCATTAAAGCAAGCTTTTGAAAGCCAGCAGGTTAAAATTATAATTCCAGGATGCCGGTCCCAAGAAGATGACGAGGAAGTCTCGGCGTGGGCGAGGAATGACCACAACTCATCAAGATGGCTCGTCGGCCCCTGACGTATCAGGCAATACCTCTAGACAGAGAACTGCTATCACAAGTGCAGTTTGGGGCGACGCCGATAAATGTACGGAGTGATTAACCCTTTCGAAACGGGACTCGAAGGGCTGACTCGTAGGATAGCACTTTTCCTTACCCTCCTGGGTCAGTATGGGGACGACTTCAAGCGCATTGCTGCTTCAATGCCGAGTAAGGTGTGTCTGTATGAGAAGGTCCACCAGAAGGAGTCGGCTAATAGCGCCCAGACGACTGCGCAGGTTAGCAATTATTACAAGAACCATGCCGAAGAACTCCAGCTGGACAAGATTGCGACGAAGGCATCTGTGCACTCCGCATTCCCTGAGTTGACACCCTATCGGCAAGATGTTAGCTTGTACCCTATCATGACTGCAATGTCGGGAAATACGCCGTTGTCATCTGTGACTGAGTCTTCTGACAACATGACTACACCGGGGTCTCGCATACGCATCAGCGACCTTCTTAGCCCTGCCCGTCCCGGTGCATCATCATTTTCGAAGTCTCCATCAGGCCAGCCATTCCCTCTTCCGCTACCACAATCACCTTTACAGCCCCGTCTGCATCCTCCTTCCAGTTTCCCTCGTTTTGTGTCCTCCCCTGGCACAGGAGATAGGGCGACGTTATTTAGCAATCAATAGCATATAGCGAGTAATATAGCAAATAACTCATCCTAGGCATTACTTATGATCATCGTCAATTCGCGACGAGCGACAGAGATTCGTTAGCGGTTGAATGGGTTATATGGACGACTTGAGGGCGTCGGTCATGTACATGGCGAGCTTCCAGATACAATACTACAGCAATGCATGTTGAAGATGCGGTTAATGTATAACTTGCTTGGTGTAAACGAAAAGCAAGCATCCGGCAAGAACAGCAAGTGCGGGCAAATATCTTCAACGCCTGCCTTCGACCATGATAACGTGGTAGCCAAAGTTCGTCTTGACAAGAGGAGATAGTATGGGCTTGTCAACAGTTGAAGGAGTCAACGCAAATGCAGCGTCCTGAAACGGCCCCTAGAGGGTAAAACAGTACTTATCAGACCTTAGAAATTAGATGGACACCACGGAACAACTCACCACCATGGATCCCCGAGTCATCCATCCCAAGCTTCCTCCCGCTGTCACATGTTAGGCTTCGAACAACACTCATTTGCACAACCTACGTACCTTTAGCCTTATCCTCCGAGTATTCCTGTGCAACCTTATCAAATCGCTGCCCCTCCTGTATCTTCTGCAAAGCCTCTGAAGCTCTTGAATGCTTCTCGCACAAGATATGGCGTACATTGATGGCGGTTGCAGGTTTCAATCCGCCTTTCCCCTGACATGACAGGATGGCTGCAGCTGTGGATCATGCATCATGCAAGACTCAGGAAGGCAAGACAAACTTTGGACGAAGAATCGTCGTCTTTGGGCTGCTTGGATCCGCCTCCCTTTTTATCACCGGCCGCTTGCTTTTTAGCCATTGAGTCCAGAGAAACTGAACAAGTTAGACAAGCCGACGTTCGCTCTGACACGGTCACGGTCACGGTGGTGACTCTGGCGAGAGAATGTGATAGTCACAGGCGCGCGTGCTTCCGTAACGGGCGTCACAGCACCCCAATACGTGACATCCGCTGCAGCCGGAGCCGCGGGGAGATTACAGATTTTGAGCTTGCCGTGACGCTGACGCGCGAAGTCAGTCTGCCCCTTCCTCCCCTCATCTGTCACCATGGCGGACAAAATTACTCGTATTGCCATCGTCGACTCTAACCGCTGCAAGCCGAAACGATGCGCTCAGGAGTGTAAAAAGGCGAGTACTTTGTACGATGGTAGGAGCTGATTAGATACTCATCTTAGAATTCTACAGTCATGTCCGGTCGTCAAGATGGGTGCGTCGCTTTCAAAGCACACGACTTGGTATTTCTGACATGATTTGCAGGCAAACTCTGTATAGAGGTCAAGCCCACGGATAAGATCGCCTTCATTTCGGAATTCTTGTGCATTGGGTGTGGTATATGTGTCAAGAAGTGAGTACCTAGCTAACACGTTAGCCAAGCTTTCTAATCTTTGTCGGCATCAGGTGCCCATTCGAAGCAATCGCTATCATTAACCTGCCCACCAACCTGGAATCCCAAGTTACTCACCGTTATACCGCGAACGCCTTCAAGCTGCATCGTCTGCCTACTCCAAGACCAGGACAGGTGTTGGGTTTGGTCGGGACGAACGGTATTGGGAAGAGTACAGCTTTGAAGATCTTAGCCGGCAAGCTGAAGCCCAACCTGGGACGATATGACGTGCGGTTTATTTCTCTGATGTTCCATCTCCTCTGATTCAAGAGCGACCATAGGATCCTCCTGATTGGCAAGAAATCCTGAAGTACTTCCGTGGGTCAGAGCTTCAGAACTACTTTACGAAGGTTTTGGAGGATAACCTGAAGGCTCTGATCAAGCCTCAGTATGTCGATCATATTCCGAGGGCCATCAAGGGAAATATGACGGTGACGGACATGCTCGATTCGAAACTGGAACTCGATAACAAGCAGCTCATGTGTGATGAACTCGAACTGAACAAGGTTCTTGATCGCGACGTCTCTCAGCTTTCTGGAGGGGAGCTCCAGCGATTTGCGATTGCCATGACTTGCATCCAGAGGGCTAACGTGTGAGTATTTCCGATTGGATCAGGGAACCGTGCTCAGATGTATCAAAAGTTACATGTTCGACGAGCCTTCGTCATACCTGGATGTCAAGCAACGTCTCAGGGCTGCCGAAGTCATTCGATCACTGCTGAGCCCCGATTGCTACGTCATTGCCGTCGAGCACGATTTGTCCGTGCTTGATTATCTCTCGGATTTCGTCTGCTGTCTTTACGGCAAGCCGTCCATGTACGGTGTCGTTACCATGCCTTACTCGGTTCGTGAAGGTAAGTTTTCACCTAACCGTAGCCCTTGGTGTGACGTCATGACCCTGGTAAAGGTATCAACATATTCCTTGACGGTTTCATTCCGACCGAAAACTTGCGGTTCCGCGAGGACTCTCTTTCTTTTAAGATGATGGAGACTGCCGAAGAGATCATTCTCGACAAAACGCGGCATTACCAATACCCAGCCATGACAAAGACGATGGGCAACTTCAAACTTACTGTTGAGGCGGGTAGCTTCACCGATTCAGAGATCATTGTCATGCTTGGCGAGAACGGGACGGGCAAGACGACGTTCGTGCGCCTGCTTGCAGGCGTAACGACTCCCGATGTCGAGTCGGACAAGATGGAGTTGGCGGTGTCGCTCAAACCACAGACGATTTCGCCCAAGTTCCCGGGCTCAGTCCGGATGCTGCTCCTCAAGCAAATCAAGCAAGCATTCATGCACCCCCAATTCCAGACGGACGTGCTGAAACCAATGAACCTGGATAATATTATGGACCAGGAGGTCAAAACATTGTCTGGAGGAGAGTTGCAGAGAGTTGCCATCGTTTTGGCTCTCGGTACGTCTACCAGTATTTTCCATAGTACCACACTAAAAGAAGTCTAGGCAAGCCTAATGTCTCTGTCTATCTTCTCGACGAACCTAGCTCGTGAGTGTCGATCTGACCTTTAAGGGGACACGCCATTGATGTGTTTTTAGGTTCCTTGACTCCGAGCAGCGTATCATCGCCAGTAAGGTCATCAAGCGGTGAGTAATCAGCCCATTGATGCCTCTCAACACTCTAGCTCACCCAATTTCGTGCAGGTTCATTCTCCATGCTAAGAAGACCGCCTTCGTCATTGAGCACGACTTCATCATGGCTACATACCTCGCTGACCGTGTCATCGTCTTTGAAGGCCAGCCAGCCATCGCTGCTACTGCTACTCCGTACGCTTCTCTATCGGCCAGTGATAGTCACCCACTAATCTCTATTTTAGTCCTCAATCACTGCTTTCGGGCATGAACCGCTTCCTTAAATCGCTCGAGATTACGTTCCGTCGCGATCCTACCAACTTCCGCCCGCGTGTCAACAAGCTCAACAGTGTCAAGGACCGTGAGCAGAAATGTATGTTTCTAATCCTTTCATGTATACTGTACCAATCGTTAACACTATCGTAGCCATGGGCAACTACTTCTTCCTTGAGGAGTAATTGCAATGCATATTAGACGTCTCCGGGCCACCGATGTAACGTGGTGTACAAAAAAGACGCGAGATGAAGTGTCTCACTTGTACTCTTTTTAAAGATGTAGCGGTACCCAACCCTCATTGTACACCAGGTGCTGATGTCATGATTATACGTATTACTAGTGTCATCCGATGTTAATCATTGGAATGTATTTAACTACCTACACGAGCGCGATCGGAGAAGTTGGAAAAACGTTATGATGAGTCACCTCACGCGTCCGTGGCAAGTACTGACGCGTAACGCGTGCTCTTATTACGCGTGACACGCGTTGTTCGCCCCTCTCCTCGAGACTTCACTCCTTTGACTTATCCATGATGTCTGAGCAAGTCTCGCCACGCGTCAATGCTGCCAGGCTCCCCAGTTTCAAAGGGAGAGCCATCCGGATGCCCTGCAAGGTCCTTCGCGTGCGTCCTTAGCTTGCCTCATTTCGTGCCTCGGCTCACCGGGTGTTTTGCAAAATAACACACAAGTTTCAAACACCTGACGTTGCGACTGTGCAAACGTCCGATGGCGGCGAGGTCGAGGTCCGCCTCCAAAAAGTTTGTGTCTCTTGAAAAGTTTACACAAAGGCTCATAGAATCATGTTCCACTGCAGGAACATTCAATGACGGCGACATTCGTGGAGGTGATTGGTACTGTTGTGGGTGATGCGGAAGTGAAGTTACTGGGATGTATCAACTTCGAGGAAGAATTTGGTAAGCACGCTTCGCAACGGGTTTGCGACAATATGCTGACAATCCGTGCTTTGCCTTGACTCCGTAGACATGAAACTCATCAACGATACTATCGAGCTTACTTTTGACCCACGATTCCAAAAGATTTTCCCTCAGTGACAGTGAAGGACCGATCATTCACCTATTCCTCTTGCTTCTAATTGATATCCATGCTCCTGTATCTCCTACACCAGTCTCATCCATTCGTATTGTCCGATGAGGACAATCCTCTATGGAGAAATGCACAACAAGTAATCCAAATCTCGCACACATTACGAAGGTAACGCGCCAGCCTTAGCCATCTTCTTGTCATGCCCTCGCTTCCGGTTATGGTTCCCTCTACTCGCCTTGTTCTTGTCTTTCCAAGCGCGATCGCGGCCGGTCCCGTCGCCCGAACTCGATGGTCCACCACCTCGTCCGCTACCCCCACCAATACCAGCACCTCCCCGTCCTCTACCCCCTCGGTTAACGTGACCGCCTCTGCCCCGTCCTCCTGACTGCTGTGAAGTGGAGGGCCCGGGTGCAGAAGAGGCGATAGGCTCGGGCTTGTTGCCTGAGAATTCGTGTTTGGCCAGTATTTTGTCTTTCTTGGGCTACAAGGATTTAGAAATCGAAAAAGGGTGAACACCTGGGTATACTCACATTCCTTTCCAACATAATTGCCCATCCTTCGATTTGCTGGTCATCCCAACCTGTAAAGCGATATGAGCGCTGGCGACGTCCGAGAGCAAAGTTTGAAAATATACACACCAGTCTGTGCTTTGAGGTCTGCACGCTGCTTGCTTCTCCGCGTTTGAGAATCAATGGCAAAAAGTTTAGGCTCGCGAATGTACGCAAGTTCGAGGATGGTCTCTGGATTCGGCCGTGCCTCCCCTTGCCCCTCCTCATCCTCGGATTCGTCTCCGCTTTGCTCACCGTCTCCTGCGACTTTAACGTCGGCAATGTCATCCAAGTCCATGTCTTCTTCATCCTGTCCATCACCGTCTTCCTCGTCAGATTCGGACATAGCTTCCACGCGCCGTAGAATATCCGCTTTTAATCGTTCGACTTCAGCTCTGTCACGTCCGGTCTCGTTCGCACTGTTGAATTAATGTCAGAGACTCTGATGAGTGATACGAGAGGGGACATAGAAGACCTTTTCTTTCCCTTGTGAAGCTGATTGAGGTCCATAACGTCGTCGTCAAAAATATTTCTACGCTCAATGGGTTCCAGCACGACCTGCTGCTGAACATGATCTAATGAAGTTGACTGAGTTGTGGTAATTTGCGACGACTTATGCAGATCATCTTCGCTTGGTGCTGTCCCTTCCAGAAGCGCCGCAATGAGTCGCTCAGCATTACCACGGAAGGGATGATCCGGGTGTGTAAGGGCTGCTCTGACATACTCCGGGCTCGCGTCCGGGAAGATATCCAGTACCTGGATGATCTTGATGTCAAGCTCGGGGTCGACGACCTCCTCGATGACAGGCATATCAATCTCCCTTCCCTTCCCTTTGCCCACATTATTGTCTAGTGCTCGGGATGTGGTCGGGGGTGCACCAGACGACTTGATGATGAGCTTAAGAATGCCAGGGTTTTTTGCGCCTCCCGGGCCACTAGGCTCGAGCTCGAGAGACCTCAGCGCCGCTTCCAGCTGTCCGACGCGGGCATCTTCCTTCTCAACCTCCTTCATGATCGATTTCATCGACCGTGCGAGATCGTACACGTGCTGATAGTCTGCGAGGAGTGGTTGGTCGAGAAAGGGTGTTCCAGGCGAAGAGCTGACGCTGGGATGTGGGGCCGAAATGCTGGGCCTCGAAAGCTGCGTCAGCGCCTGAACAATTGCAAGCGCTTTCATGCTCTCCCATCTAAGGTTGGGTCCTGCGACAGACACGTCCTCAAGGAGGACAGTGATGATTATATGAAACGCGTCCAACAAATCGACCTTGGTGTCTATCCATAAACGTTCCCAATCATCGAGGGGTGTTGTGGTCCCACGGAAACCACCATACGAATGTGCGACAGACGCCAGACCTTCGTCATACGCCGTCGCAAGTGCAACTAAGAAAGACTGCTGAGCGGTGAAAGTCTGCACAAGTTCCCGCGGACAGCTACGAAGCAGCGCGACGAGGCAAAATGCCGTCTTGCGCAGGCCATAAAGACCTGATGAGTTCGCAGGAATCAGGAGCTCTTCAAACGACGGGACAGCATCAGAATAGAACTGCGTGAAGAGCGCAGGGTTGTTCTCTAGCGCGTTGCGGAAGACTGCCTGACTGGGGTTGCGCGAGCGCGTGGAGGTGCAGACAGCGAGATCAAGAAGAGTCTTGAGGTCCAGAGGTGGGGATGTCAGAGCCAACTTTTCGGCAAGTAAAAGGGTAAGCTTCCGAATCTTCGCGTTGCCCTCTCGTTCGGAAGCCTGGTTCCAGATCAACGCCTGCAGTCTCTGGCGAGCTTCATCCTCAGCGTACGTCTCAACGAAGAGTCGGTTAGCTGAAGTGTCGCGCTTTTCCGGAGGGAGTGCTATGACGGTTTGTAGTGCTGAGATGACATTTGACTCAAAGTTTGCAAGCTGAGATGGGGAGAAGGATTTCCTGGCCTGAGAGGAAGGATAGACAGGCAGCGATGAGTCCACGATCATAACTCGGCTACACACAGCACTTTATTCCTCAGCGCTGTGGATGGAGGCCAGATAACTCACTTTTGAGTCGAAAGAGCAGTATTTTAACGGATCCAAGGAACCTGAAGTCGTGTTGAGACCGCGTTTGCGCTTTGGTGGATAACCGTGTCGTTGAGTCAGGGGTTCTAATTGGGAGGTGCGGAACCGTACAAACCTTCCCGACCCGACTTGTCGGTACTAATCACTAGTCACTGAAGTACTGAGGTTTGGTCTCACGATAGTGTACATCTTTATGTTTATGCGTAAAATGCATGGAAAAGAATCGTCAGAGCTACAGAGATACCAAGGATAAGTATATGGAGATGTACAACAGGACAGAAGATAACGTCGCAGCTCGTAATAGGTCATGGATGTTCAACAACAATATTGCAAATGCAGAAAGTACTCCAGTCCAACTTCAACTCTGATGAGGTTCACCAGCTCCACTCCGCCCAAAGCAGCTCACCACAGCTTCCCTATCGCAACACTAACAGGCCTCATCGGCGCCGAATCATACACATGTGGGTATGGCTGCGTGAGTGGCCGCGATTCAACCCGCGGGTGGTCCAGCTCGCGTTCATAGCGAGATGGCTGCCTCGCGGATTTGCCCAACTCGTCGTACGCCGGCGAGTCGAACTGGCTACGCGCTGTGCGCAGCCGGGCGAGCACCTGCTCATAAAACGCAATCTCGCCGTCTAGGTGATCCTTTGCGATGTTCGCAAAGTCGTCTACCTTCTGCCTGTGGTAGGCCTCCATCTCGGCCATCGTCGTATTCAGTACGGTTTCGCAGCGGGCGGCCATGTCCTCATTCACCTGCGAAAAGATAGTTCATGTCGAACGTGGCGAGACATGATGGATGCAACGTGCCTTGCCCTCACGCATGGACTCTTTATGCCGAGAAACGGTAGTTCGGTGTGTATCAATGATACCCTGTAATTTTGTTAAAAGGGAAGACTGGCGATGCTTGCGCTGGCTCACTTCGAATGATGGATACGGATGAGCAGCGGATTTTAAAGCCTCATGCGTAGCAAGCTGCGTTCGCTCAGCCTAAAAACAGCCTTCAGCTGATGGTTTTTCCAAAGAAAGGTTTTATTGCTGACATGGTCATCGTACAGTCCCGCAACAGACTGCAATGTTTCTGAGGTCTTCTGCAGAGCCTTTGTCAGCTTCAGACATTCTGGTAATATCTATCGTTAGCCTCATGATATAATGGAGGTGTCTAAACCAATGCTCACCAGTGCATCCTTCTCGCCAGCACCAAGCACCCTCCTCGTTCAGCATGCCATTTGGCTTTCCTTTCGAGTTGACGCTATGGATGCTGTGGGTATCTTCCTCGTCACTGATACCCATCGGAGGTGTAGATGATAATGATTTGGACGTGATCATGCTAAGCATTGAATAAGAAAGCAGTCGCTCGGATTGCGAGATTACTAAAGAAACCTAGGTAAGTTATAGTGGGATTCTTGTAAATGAGATAAGACGAACCTTGTCTAGATTCTCTGTACCGACCAAACATATTTCGGAGTCCCTGAACGCCCCTACCAACATTCTTTATATGACTCTCAAACCTATCAACGGTCTCCGAGGCTTCGTCGACATCAATGTTAAATGCGGGATGAAAGACACGGGCGAAGAATGAAGACCCAGAAGGCAGTGTTGACAAGTAACGAGGCATCAACTCATCCCAGTCCTGTCGGATGTGAGTGGTCAGAAAATCTAGCACATAGGCAGATAAACTCACATCGTCGCTCTCGCAGCCCAAGAAAGCCGTCAGAACTTCAGTATGCCGAGCAAGAGGGTGTTTCACGACGCGATTGATGTACCGCTCGAGATCTCCTCGGCGAGCCTCAACAAACCCTGCACTGAAACGACCCGCGTATTGCTTGTCGGGAAGTGGAGGCAGAGCAATACTGGGCAGCCGTCTCAGAAGAACAGTGTGCAGAACCACGAAATGCGAGAACCGTCGCTGGACAGTGACGGTCGTGGGCGGCAATGATCCATTCGGCGTCGTTGCCTTCGGCAGCCCGTCCGAGGCTACCCCATTCTCCCCGTCGCCCTCCCCATTAAGCTCGGGTTCCGACGGGGGATGGAAAACGGAGGTGACGCTGTACGTCGTGTATGTCGATCCACCAGACCCAGGCGTCTTGTGGGTCTGTGGCGAATGCACGAGCACGCCGAACTCGGGCACTTGGCTTTGCCACGACGGGCCCGCATCGATAAAGTGTGTGTCGATGCCACCGGTGACGAGCCGACTGAGCCTATTGCTGTCCGTGATGCTTGCGCTCGTCGTCGAGCGCATATGAGAGTGGCCCATCCCAATGGGCGGGTTAATGTCGAGTGGTTCGTCGACGCCATGGAGGACCCAATCTTCGGCACCGCTGGTGACAAACGGGGAGAAGCGGTTGATGCTCCGCCCTCGGAGAAGGCTCTGGCGGAAGGTCGGGATGAGGTTCGGGATCCATTCACCCGTTATCTGTGGGACGAGAGGGAGGGGGGTCGATTCTTTCTTGGGGGACGCTTTGGGTGTTATCGACCCGGTGGAGACCTCTTTGCCGTGTCGCTTGCCTTTGGGTGCTGCGAGGAAATCTGTCGTGAACTTGAAGGGGATTAGAGGCCGCTCATCCCGGCAAGACGGGCACAGAGGGTGATCTCGAAGAGGGAGGGGAAGGGCATCTGAGGTGTGAGTAAGTACTCACAGTATAGTACGTCCGCGGGAGCAGGCCTATCTGTCCCTCCTTGGTACGGGCCAGGCTCCATCCATCGCCGGCGTCCTCCTTGAGGATATCCAGTGCATCTCCCGCCTCAACGATAAGTTCCCTAAACTCGATCCTGCCCTCGAAAAAGTACAACGCGCGGGCGGAGCGGCCCTCCTGGTCGTCGGTATCATCGGTATCATCTGGTTCGTCGTCTGAAAGAGAGAACCTCTCCATGTGTTCCGTCCAGGCCGCAGATGAGTTAAGGCCAGCATCGAAGCCCGGGGCATGTGAGTGTGGGCGAGGCGGGGCATCTGCAGTAAATAGGGCGAGCGCAGAGCCGGGGGCGGCTTTGATTGTGCGGGGAAGAGTGGCCATCGCGGTGTGAGACCGGCCCCGTTAATGTTTTTAGCCTTTTGGGGCCTTGATGTTGGTTCGGTATCGTTAGCCGACTGAGGTTGGTGTCTAGATGAACATATGCGATTTAGAGCTGGGAGGGAAGAATCAAGGAGTGTATTATCTCTGATATGATTTGGTGACTAGGTCTAGGAAGGTCTAAGCGCGTTCCCAATATCATCTCATTAGTCCATGTCCATGTGAACATTGATCGACGTCACTCATCTCCGTTTCACGCCCGGCTTCACTTGCTCTTCCATTTGTTAAAGTTTCATATCACAGTCCAAAATGACACTCCAGCAAATCCCTTCTCAATCAAGGGTATTAATCGTACACTACGCATGTGGTACAATAAGATACTGTTAAAAGAATATACTTTGGTTTGATGCATCATGCATCTCATTTCAGATCCGGTGTCTCCACGAACATTTGTATCCACAGGAACTCGGGGTACCGAAGGCCGTTCTGGTGGTCAGTTTTCTCGGCATAGCCCCTCACTTCCTTGATGGATTCCGCACTCAGTTTGACATTCACAGCATCAAGGTTTTCGTTGAGGTACTAATGAATCGGTCAGAGAAGTATCCGAACCACTCGTAAAAGCAGGAATACACACCTTGATCTTCTTTGTTCCAGGGATGGGGATGATATCGTCACCCTGCGCCAGGAGCCACGCGAGGGCCACCTGGGCTGCGGTAGCGTTGTGCGCATCGCCGACCTTCTTCAGGCCATCGGCCAATTTGAGGATGTTCGGGAAGTTCTCGCTCGAGTACCTTGAGATCTTGCGGCGGATGTCATCAGCCTCGAAGGCATCTGGCGATCTCTGAGTAATCGCGCGAAATCAATTAGCCAATGAAGTTGTGTAGAACCGCAATTGTGAGTCACCCACGTATTGACCGGTAATCAGACCACGCCCAAGAGGACAGTTGGCAATAATCTTCACGCCAAGCTCACGCGCCGTCTTGAGCAGGTTGAGCTCGCCCTCGATGTCAAGCGTGAACGGTGAATATTCGACCTCAACCACGGCTATCGGGTGCACCTTGTGTGCACGACGAAGGGTGTTGGCGGTACACTCGGATAGACCGAGGTACTTGACTTTGCCAGCCCTACGATGCGCGATCGGATGTCAGATAGCCGTAATGAAGAACCCAAACCCCGGCAACTCACTTGACCAGTGTCGCCATCTCAGCCACCGTTTCCTCGATAGGCACTTCGGAATCAGACCTGTAGAGGATGAACAATTCAACCTTGTCGACACCAAGGCGCTGGAGCGACCGAGCAAAGTTGCGTTGGACCGACTCGGGGGTGCCGTCAACACCCCTAGCGGTCTCTTTGGTGATTCCAAACTTCGTGGAGAGGAAGATGTCGTTGCGCTTGCCAGTACGCTTGAACCTAAAAAGCCCATCGAATCGGACGTCAATAATGATAAATCTTTTATGCATTGAGAAGAGGACCATGGGACGCACCACTTGCCGATCAGCTCCTCACTGTCGCCGTAGATGTTGGCAGTATCCCAGAATCTGCAGCCGCGCTCGTACGCAGCATCGAGGACCTGGAGGTCAAAGCCATAACGATCAATGACCTTGGTACAATATCGCACTGAAGATGACACCGACCTTGAAGCGCTCTTCGTCAGACTCAACGGCACCGTAATAGGCAGAGATGCCCATCGAACCAAAGCCGATGGCAGACACATCATCTGTACCGATTTTGCGAGTGGGGTACGACATTTTGCGTTTGGATGCTAATTAAGAGCAGGGAACCTTGAGTTCATTCTGGGGAGCTTCGGGCTTTTATATGAGTACGTTCGGAAGCTGAGTAAGGTGGAGGACATCTTTCGGAGGAATCTGTGGTTGTTGTTTATGCCATGGCGGGCTCAAGGCGGGTTGTATGGCTTGCGATTAGTGCGTGGCGAACGGTGAGACCTGCAGCTGGTAAGAAGATACGCGAGATAATAGGCCGCACTCGACTTGCCCCAACTGGATTAGGGATTTTTGGCCCGGGGGCAGAATAGCCATACTCCTTGAGGTAGCTTGCCGCTACCGCACTGGAACTAGCATGTACGACGAAACGTAATACAACAGGAGTATCACTTTGATGATGAAACTGGGAGGAATGTGTCAATGTAATGTTTTGCCTTAAGCATCGACAGTCGACCGCCTTCATGACATCGAGGAGCTATGTGTACATGTTCATTGGTATGATTCGAACGGTAACGCATTTACAGCCAGACACCATAAATACCGTCACTTCTAAAATACACTCTTGTGTAATCCCCCATACGTCGGTGCACGTCTAGTTGCAGTCGGGGAAGCCCAAGCTGCCCCATCCAGTCCAGCCAGGGTGGCAGGCACGGAAGTGGTGCGTCCCGTCGATCTTGAACAGTTCCTGGATCTCAGCGTCCGAGAGGTCGACGATCGTGGAGTTGCTCAGGATACGCGAGTTAGTGACCGATTTGGGGAGGACTGCAGCATACGACGAGAATCAATGTTTGGCATAGCTCAAGCATGGCGAAGGAAAGGACTGACCAGTGGTTCCGGAGACGTTGGCCCAAAGCGAAACGAGGATGTTCGCGGGCTGAACGTTATGCGCCGCCGCGAGTTTGTTGACGACTTCGTTCTTGAGTAGGGGCGAGTTGTCCGAGCCAAGAGGAGAGTATGCGGTAAGGACGATGCCTTTAGACTGGCAATACTTCACGACGTCTTGCTGTGGGCAAGAACTGTGTTACCCAGACATGTGGTCAGATACCCAAGTTCTCAGAAGTGATGCTAAGAATACGCACGGGTGGAGCTCAATCTGGTTGACCGCGGGGACGACCCGAGCAACAGGGAGGAGACGCTCGAGAAATTCGACAGAGAAGTTGGAAACCCCTTATCACATGTTGCATGAGAAGGCAGCTTCGCGCACGGAACATGGGAAGGCGGCGTACCGATGGCCTTGACTTTATCGGGGTGGGCAAGGAAGAGGTCCTCCATCGACTTCCAAGTATCGAGCCAGTCATGGCTCTTGTCAGCCTTGAAGTCACTCGTCATCGGCGCGGGCCAGTGCATGAGCCCTATGATGAAAACACCCGTTAGCCCCCACCCAAATCAACCAAGGCAAGTCTGATAACGTACAGAGGTCGAGGTAGGGCGTGTTTAGCTTCTGGAGCGACGACTCGAGCGCCTTGGCCGCGTTCTTGTGGTCGGGGTTGTTTAACTTGGTGGTAAGGAAGATCTGCTCACGAGAGACGCCAGAGGCCTTGATGCCCTGGCCAACCTCGTTCTCGTTTGAGTACGCAGCGGCAGTGTCGACGTGCTTGTAGCCGTTCTTGAGCGCAAACTCGACGGCGTGCTCGACCTGACCAGGCTGGGACTTCCAGGTGCCTATCATAATGCCCGGTAAGCACGATCATATCGAGAGATCGTAGTTTGGATGGAGATGTGACGCACCAAGGCCGACGGTGGGCATAATTGCGCCAGTGTTGAGCTTGACGGACGTGGAGGCGGGCATGATGTAGTACGCTGTAAGTTGGATAGTTGGGATGGTAGTTGCAAGGATGTGAGTCCAAGACACCTGTTTTTATAGAATGACGTGCCTCCATCGCGCTGAAATAGATGACGCGGAGGGCCCTGGAGGGCCGCCAATTCTCAATTTGCTCACTGGTATGGGCCATCGTGACACCTTGGCATCGTCCTCATCTGCGGAGCTTCTTCGGGGGCATAAGTCTATAAGAAGGGGAAAAAGCTTATGGGAGAGGAGACAGGGGATAAGCCACGTGTTACGCGCGTCTGTGGCACGATCTGACACAATCGATTATTCGTTGCGTCTCTCGGCCGGCAGTAGCGTTCCGCCTCTGGCATGTATGTTCCGACCTTGACGCGAGGTTATTCACCCTAGGAAACGACGCTGAGGCCCTCAAACTTGAGCACGACGAAGAGGAATATGGATCGCCCTGATGAAACGATAGCGTCTTATGCATGAAATGATAGAGGCGCACACAAAAATAAATCATGGCTGTTGCGGGGTGGTGGGATTCCCGGGCCTGCGTTCCGAAGTGGATTGGTAATTAGCACCCTCGCCCCGGCGTCGTTCTTCCTGCGAAGATAAGACATGCTCTGCATGATCATCTGATTCAGCGTGCGTAAGAAAGCATGATGAGAGCGACCAAGAGAGCACAGTGCGTCCCAGGCCCATCGTCCCATTTTCCCACACCCGGTCCTCTCAGGACCTCTTCCGATGTTGCCCAAATCCTAATTTCTACTAGATGTGTTTCCATTTTGCTTGAATTGTAGTGTGGTGTCTGGTTGTAGCCCACGTCACTCTCGTTCTTCCTCGTGTTGGTCTCGTGCCTTAGCACACCCGCTAGAGCCATGCGCTGGAGATTCACGATGTAACACGCTATGCCGAACCCTGGTATTTCAGAATCCGCCAGAGTTGCAAATACTAGAAGCGCGAGCAAGTCGGGATGAAGTATCACACCTCCGCCTCTGCCTAGCAAGTCTACCTGACCAGCCTTGAGCACGAAGAATTGCCAGTGAGGACTAACAGGGGTCTTCGTTCATCATAGGGCTCCAACCATTTAGTTTACATATACACCCTAGCGTAAATTTAAACAGAAACAGTTGTATTCGAATAAACCGTGTATAGTATTCGATTATAAACAGTTTACATAACACTATCTAGTCTTTATAACAGCTTGGAAGAACAAGTCAGGATCCTCCAACCATTTTTTCGTACACATAACCTTAGTAATTGTTGATGCCTTGAGCGAGGAACGAGAATTGCAACATACGTGACGTGAACCTGAGAATAGACACTCGACAGACACCGAAGTAGCAGGTATTAATGCCAAAAAGTCGCATGCCATCAAAGCGATAACAGGAAAGTCAGAATTATGCTCGTAAATGCAAAGTAAGAATACTATCAAATGTATAGTGAAAGCGGTGAAGCATACCTTCCACCAATCAAGTGATTGGCTCAGATTGTCAAAGAAACTGCCCTCGCCATCTGTCCATCGCTCAAATTCAGTGCGAACAAGCATATTGATTGGTGTGGGTGCGGGTGGGGGATTAAAACTTAGTTTTGCAAGCGGGTTCTTTGCCTTCAGCTGTGGGCGCTTGACAGGCGAAGGAGGGGCAGTTCTCGGGGCTCGCTCTTTCGAGTAGACATCGTGCACTGTCTTGAAAACAACGGTGGCACGCTTCTTCTCATCTGGGTCGAGTTCTTGGAACCACTCGGTGCAGAAATAGGGGTGGAGTACTGAAATAGTGACAGTGAGCCCGACAAATGCAGAAGATATGCAATTAGGTAGAAATCGAGTGAGCTTACCAGTGTAGGGTAGCCTGCTGTTGAGCAGGCAGACTATGCGATACAAGTTTGAAGGGGATACGAAGGCGAAGTGCCAGAATAGAGGGATAGAATACGAGGAGAGAGGCTCGGACTGAACTCGGGTTTCTGAGAGAGAAAGTGGGGCTGAATTCAATGCAGACTAACTATGACATAGAGCTGTATTTATACGGTTTCGAGACGAGGTGTGAGTAAGAGAAATTATGAGTCAAAACGAACGTGTGTACATGAGGTTTGCAATGGGTGTCAGCGATAAGGAGAGACTGAAAAGAAAACAAAAGAATCTAGGTACAATGAATGGAGATCTTGCTGCAGGTACGGGTCGGGAGTCCAAGCGAGATGTCAAAGCCGGAAGGACAATGCGAGACAATGTGTAGGAGGCGGATGGTCGACGACGTTAGTCGAAGCGGGCGGTCAAAGCGATCGGGATGTGGCGCAGTGGTCAGGGGCTGTCTAGGCGCGCGCACAGCGCGTCCCTTACACCAGTCGAGATGATATTATGCTGGCAGCATTTTGCCATACCAAAGTAATACATGAGTTTGACCTGACCAGCGGCGGCAGCTTCCCGAATCTTGAGAGGATGCTCACCAGCGACATTGTTGATATACTTGTCGAGATGCTCCCGCATCTGGTGATACAGGGGTAAAACGAGTGGGAGTGTGGCAATACCCTCTGTCAACATGATGTGTGTGTTTTCAGCGGCTGCAAGCTCTGGGTGTTCACCACTCCACATATCTATTGCCTGAACCGGTGCACCCAAAATATGGGTCATGCTATAAATACTAGTGCTTATAGTAGAAAAAGCCATCTACTTACCGTTTGAAGCTGGAGTCCACGCTCGACCATAGCGAGGGTAGTGGCTGGACATGTTTGAATATCCAACACCGGCAGGAGGCCATTATGGTGGGATATCTGGAGGTGCTCCACAATTGCACATAAACGTACACGGGGGCTGAAACCCTGATAATCTGTCGAATTATAGCACAAAGCTGGGAAGAGGTTAGATACACAGGATTCAGATATCGGGTGGAGGTATACCTTGTTATAAGTCGTGCTTGTTTCATTCATGGTTATTCAGTGTAGGTGCGAGTGCCCAGCAAATATACTAGTGCCTGATCACGCTGGTGGAGTCAGGAATAATTACTCTGTTTGTCCAATTCAAAAACAAGCATTATTATTGGGACCAGCACAAGATTATATTATTTTGGGGGCAGTTCAAACGTCTCTGAGCACTTACAGACGTACTACGATGCTATAATGTCTTGTAAACAATAGAAAACTGTTTACATACAAAGTATAAACCATATAGGCCCACCCGTACACTTATACAGTATACTATACAGTTGTAAACATATAAACTATTTACGTACACTATATGGTTGGAGCCCTAGTTCATCAGATGGTGAGAGCTATCAAGAACGAAGTCGTTTGGGATTTAACAACTCTTTCTTGACTGGCGCCTGAACGTTTGAACGTGTATGGGACCTGGGGGCTTAAAGGTTTGTTTTCCGACTATGTTAGGAGATTGTCGACCAACACGAGATAGCCACATGATAGCAAGCGTTCCATTGTCGATGCCAGCATAGTGGGCGTCGTCTGGTGGATATGTCCAAGGCTTTAGCCATGTTTCGTGCAAGAAAATGTTGGGTATGGTCGCAATCGTCCGTCACACTCGCGACACGTCTTTGGTCATAACCATGCCCCATGGTGACGGAGAGCCAGCCTACGTCGAGTGCGGTCTGAGACGGTAGTTGGCTCACAGGCCACCAGAGGAGAGTGCGAGATGTTTGAATGTCGCAGCCTGGGTATAGCCTCTCGCGCATTGTTCGTCCGTAGGATAGATTGGTCCAAGAGGATCTGAGGGCTTGAGGTCAGCCGCTATATTCATTGAGTGCCATGCTTATGGATGGTGAACTGGAGCGGGAAAAGGTGAGGCGTGTTCGTCGGGAACGCATCATTGGAGGCGCGCGGATTTAGCTCTTTCCAGGACCCTAAAAGCTCCCCCATATGATCGCTAACGTTAACATCTGGTCAAACTCAAATTTGAATCAGACGTTGGCAGGCCCGTCATCCGTCACGGTCCCCTCATGCTTACACCCAATTGTCTTTCGACTAGTAGTTGCGACCCGCTCATTTCCTTGCATGAACGTGAAGTTAACTCAAGGTTAACTTGTGTGTAAGGTGGTGTATATACTTCTGAGACCCCCTTTAGCTTTGGAAACTGTCTTACCCTCTCTGCTGCTGAGAGGTCATTCGTCGGGAGTCTACTTGTTCTAAACAACACTTACAAAAAAGAGGAGTTTGCGACACAGACTCTAGACCTTGCCTCAAGGCTGATTGCCTGCCTGCTCGACGAAATTGATGCACATTAGTTTCAAACTAGTAATCTACGTATCAATATGGTTGGCACTTCCTAGCATAACCTCGAAGTACGCAGTATACTCCTCTGGAGTCATTAGTTCTTGGTCCTCTTCCGTTAACTGGCTAAACTGCCTTGCAACGCCATTGAGTACGTAACTTGGTGAGTGTGGCATTGTGAGGGAAATGAGAATTGACGTGCCATAAACTGTAGGATCGTCAGTGCTCATGTCTCACTGACCCAACATTTGAATAAAAAACATGTATGTGCTTCTGTATATCTTTAATTAATAGTGTGAAGTCTCCGAGTTATGAGAGTCAATGTGAAGGCTGTAAAATGGAACATTGCGATCAGAAATCACAGACGAAACAATGACTTTTAAATTCTATGAAAGAATGTTCGTGCGAGAACCATTTCCCTCCCATCTCTACATTCCCTCAGACACTTCCCAGCGACTCTAACAAACATGAAACGCCACCATTCTCTGCACTCGACAACCTAGAGGATTCTCCAGAGCCACAGACTCAAGACTTGCTGACCACTGATGCTGCATCTGCATCATCTTCAGCAGATCGATTTCGTCTCATTGTACAGCAACATGTGCTGAAGAAGACAGCACTGACTCAGAGCCTGTGAGGCTCAGTTCTACTATTACTTTGTCTATTCCTCTGTCCGCGCTTTTTAACTTCGACGAGTCTAGTAGTTGGGCGACTATGTATTCCCTTGGTGCCACAAAGCAGTTCCAAGAGGAACTTGCTCTTTACGAGATGATAGACTTAGATTCTCGGCCTCCATCTTCTGATACTCAAGTTTCATGTGTTGATGTTGACTTAGACAATACTACTAAGAGTATTCTATTGTCATAAGTGTTGTTACATCGAGTATTCTATGTCTATAGTACTTGAGACACACGGATAGGGGCTGATTTTACCTTCGACTACTTTGAGTAACTGTTACCGAGATGCGTCAGTCAAATTCATCTGCATCATGGATCGGATGACTTTCGTCGAATGACTTTTCATGACCGACACTGATTGACAGTGTCGGTCATCTGACTTGCAATCCACTGCTACGTGACCAATCATCCGGGTAGGAGAGTGGCATTTTTCGTGCGAAACTATGATAAAACTCTGGAGATTTTGATGTCCAAACGGTTAAGTCTGCTGGAACGATGAATTGGTAGTACTTAGTTATCCAAGCTAGCCTGTAGAGATGGGTGAGCGCCTATCCTTACGGCCTCACTCGCTCCGCACCCCCGGCGCCAACTGAACCTGGCCACCCAAATACAGGGCTCGACGCTAGAAGGCTAGGTACACCGGGCTAAGCTGAATCCCGGTCTCGCTAGCACCCTCTCCCAATAGGCTCATCCAGCCCCGGACCACCTAACATCATCTGCTAGCATATTGTTCCGACCTATAAACACGTCTAAACGGAAATGATCAGATACAATGCGACCAGGCGAAGTCACCACGTACCTGTCACTTTCATGGAATGAAGCTGAGAAGGGATGAAATTTGCCGACAGGTAGGTCTTGCTAGCTGGATTTTGCAGGTGAAAGAGCGGTGTCCCATACTTGCAGATGTTCTGGGGGAACATATGAACGACAGAATGTTGCGATTTCGTGTGTTCAAAAACTTGCAAGCACCGCTTCTTTGGACACGCTATGATCTGATTGTTGTGGTTTGATAGGCATAAAGACTTGAGCGGTGATATGACAAAGGTCCGTTTTCACATATGTCAGAACTTTCTCAGGCGCATTATGAACCATTGTAATCGACTACAATGGAAAATACATAAAAATTGATCGTAATGAAAGGCACTTTCCATTAGCAAGGGCATTACAATGGCCATAACAATGCAAAAATTCCCATCGTAACCGCTTAGTAAGCGTTGAAAACGGCATTTTAGTCGCTTCGCTTTGATGGTGATGCATTACAATGCGCATTATTATCGATTATAATTAAAGGCACTTCCGAACCCATTAGAATGCCCCTTTAGGAAGTTCCGACATAGCTAGTACATGGTCTCCTACGTCTAGTGGTAGCCATAAGACACGCTAGTAGCAATCTCAGAAGGGAATACATGGCAAACCCAACCTATGTACCGCTATCTCTTCTCTCCCTATGTGTCTAAATCCATGACAATCGGTTGACCGTTGGGGGTGATGGACGTCGATAGCAATGCTTCGAACGCATCTCCGTCATCTTGGAATTCCTCAATGGGCCAAGGACACACGTGTTCAAAGACCTGCTGTAAGGCCTGGTGCTCGCCAACGACAGGATATTCGTCGGCGGAGTGACCACGAATGTGAATGCACCAACGCGGCTTCGTCTCTGGTCGCTCATAACCTTTCCAGGTAGAATTTGGAACAGTTGCTGTCGTTTGATAATAGGCTGCCATGGGTTTCCTAACCTGAGCAGATGGTTTTAGTCCGAGTTCCATGAGCATGACGACCTCGTTATCAGGCCTTCTCCCTTCGATGCGGGGGCCGACCAGACTTTCGACCACGGAAGGCTGAACACGTGCTCCTTTCAGTTTAACCTGGACGGAGAACGTGCCTACTTTGGCATCATCCCATGGGTCGTCCAACGAGCCCGAGTAGGTAGGGATGATAATGTCAACGACTGGCTGGTTATGGGCGCATTGTATGGCACATTGACGGTCCCATAGGTAGTGTAGATACTCTGCGGAAAAGTTTCCGATCATCTGGTTGAGATGAACGAAGTGCGTAAAATTGACGTGCTTTTTTTGCGCCATCTGCAAGAGATTCTTGTAAGTAGGATCTTCCTTCTTATCGCCATGAAGTTCTGTGAGCAAGCCAGCGAGTGTTATAGTGGCAACAAAATGCATGGCGTCATTGACCACGACAAAGTAATTCTTGTCCGGACCGACGTTGCACGCCTGTGTAGCTGCATCGCGCGCCAAAGTCAGAAGTATACGAGCATAGAGTTCGCCTTGGACACCACGGTCCATAATATGACCTTGTAAAAGCAACTTCTGAAAGAGTGTATTAATGGCTGTTTTGAGGGATTCCGAAGGTCGCAGTGCTTGAGCGGCTGCTAAAGCAAGAATAGGTTCTGAAGGAACCCTCGTCTCAATGTATGTGCGATCGACGACCGCAAACAACATCCTCATGTGGGACCGGACAGCCTCGATAGCGATGCGGTTAGACTCAGCGGAATGTGTTAAATCAAGGCCCACGCGTTGGGAGAAGGCGGCGAACACGTCGTTTACGTTGTTGGACGTGAATTGCGTGCTACAAAAAAGTTTTTGATATGCAAGCTCGACCACTGTCTTAACAATCTCTGTGGACCATAGCTGCAATATGATGTGAGCCTAGTTCTCGTTAGGGCGCAGTACAAACTTACCGGCCTCCCATACCTCCGTAATCGTTCCAGATTAAGGCCATCACGAGGGGTTCTAGAAAGATCAGAGGGAGCACATTGGTCGAAACCAGTAAATGGATATGGCATGAGGGGATCTAGTAAACCGCCGAGGCAGAAAGAGGGGGCCTTCTCCCTACGCGGGACGAGTTCAAACACTGAAGAGCTAGTGTCGATAAAGGTGTACCAGATGGTAAGATCACCCACTGAGTAATCATCAGCGGCTTCGATGACTCTCTGCAAAGCAATGATAGACATCGCAGTTGGACCGGACGAAGCATCCCCGCCTTTTTCTAGGAAGCTGCATTCGTCAAATCCTATGACAAGAAAATTATGCTGAGTCCCTTTGAGAGTAATCGCTAAGGCCTTGGCCGCCTTATGACAGAGGACACTGTACACTCGTCCGTACCATGCGATGAGTGCGTCTTGATCATCATAGGCATCCTCGTAGGCCAGATTCGCAGAGTTAATGTTGAGTAACTTCTCTGCTTGCGCCCTAATGTCACAAAACGAACGATGTCTTGTTGATGATTTGGGATTTGAAGGGTCTACAATCACGAAGGGGGATAGCCAGCTTAGTTGCAAAGGTTGTGATTTATCAAAATTCTTGATGCAGTTGCCAAAAAATTCGAACATCGCGCCAAGGAGTGCCGCTGCGACTACCTCCGCCTCAAGGATGAAGTTAGCTCGTATCATAACGACCAGAGGATTCAAACACACCCTGACATTTGGATAATTGTTCAAAAGAAACTCCTGCACCGGCTGATCGGGAGGTGGCCACCCCTCGCTAACATTATTGTAATACATTGGGCTTCGGAACGTGATGGTGACAGATGGGATCTACGTGGATTTGTCACCCAGCACTCATATAAAAGCGTCATATGCACGTACTTGGTTGGCGACTTCCCTCATTAGCCTTGATTTTCCCGTGCCGCTCGATTGTACTATGGCAATGGTCCTACCGTAGTATTTGAACCTGTCGTATAGCCTATGGTAGATATGAAGATTGCTAATGAACTGGGCGACGGCGTTCCCTTTAAGCTGCTGCGTGAAGCCTCTGTTGAACGTGACTAGTTTACTAAGAACGTGTTAGCTACAGGCATTGATTCATATGATATGTCTCCTACTTTCTTTGTTGAGACCCTCGGTCCGAAGGTGAAGTGCTCTGAGCTGTGAGATAATGTTTCAGATTTGGCCTCCCCAGCGAGAGGATGGGACTCACGATGGTGACAAGCAGTAAGTAAAAACTCCTTCAAGCTTGTTGCCTTACGCTCCGGATCAACAAGAGGATGCAAAGGAAGTAGATCAAAGGTTGGCGTTATTTGATTCAATCCTTCTGATTCAAACAACGCAGCCTGTAACTCAGGATGAAGGTCTTTCCCGAGAAGTTTACACGCTTCCAGCAGATTGGCAGCGTCAACATGAGAGCCCAATGATTTCTTGAAGAGCCGCCAGTGGCTAAATAAGCGGTCGACATTGACATCTGCTTCCTCTCCTTGAAAGGCATTTGACAATGCACTCAGCCACTCGTCGAGGCTTAGTAGCTCCTCTTGATGTTGCGACTCAGAGACAGAGGTCATGGGGCGGAAGTTGTCAAGGGGCCATGGTAAGTGGTTGCGAATAACGCGGGGACGACGGTCGACAGCTGGCGGAACTCGAAAGAAACCACCCAGGTGAATGGTTTGGGACAAGACGATTTTTTTTTGGTAGAACGTTGCGTTTTCCACGCTGCCTCCGGATTCCGACCTAGTCGGTACCGGCAGGCCGTTTGGTATGCGGTGATGAGACCGCGGGGAAGAGAGCCATACATTGAAGAAAACATCGCCCTCAGGGCATACCTGGAACCAGGGGCCGCAGGGGGCGTGATACAAAAGGGACACACGCAGAAGGTCGGTAAAAGGATTAGAGCACACTCGTTGACTCGTATAGTGCAAATAACATGTAGCGACAGACATCGGAATGGAACGAAGTACCGATATTGTAGTTTAAAGTGTAATCGACACGTAGTAGCAATTTAAGTCGTTGAACGCAACAGGCGAGCCCGCGGATTCTCTCCACCAAACCTCCAACAATAAAATGAGTACGAAGCGATCTCGACACAACAAGTAGTGATAACTTACGATAAAACGGTGATCGCATAGCCCAGGGCATTCCGAAGCCGTGTCGGAGTTGCATCGAGGACCGAAGACATTGCCGAGAACACGCGGGACTCGAAAGTGACGGACGAAGGCTCGTGCACCCCGTGGCCGATGACGCTCCTGCAAAGATCGGCACCTTCGTCGCACAAGAGCACGCCCACTATGCCCATAGCAACGAACACATAGCCCACTCGGACGAGTCCTTGACGACCGCGGGAGACACGTCTGCAATAGACGCGCTTGAACCAGAGCAGAAACTCGGCCAGCATAAGAGCACGGTTAACGTCTGTGTGAATCCAGAACACCGTCGACGTCACGGCGATGGAACGGAATCGAGAATACTCAGGTAACAACTGCCAAGCGAGGAAAATGGTATTGTTGGCGTTCGCATCGAAAAGCTGGCGTTGTTGAATGTCGCCGAAGGTTTCCGCGTTATGCTAGGGACGAAGGCATGAGCAAGAGATGGTCCTTCGCTTAGGAGCAATAACGCACAGTGAGCAAGCCCGCGAGACGTCCTAGGATTGAAGCCTGCAATGCCGGTTCTCCGTCTGCCTGCACTACCAAGTTGACGACGTATGACGACAATGCCGCAGGAAGTACGATGACATTCGGTGCCCTGCGGGCAAGCGCATCTGGATGAGACATCGTGTAAGACAAGAAGAAGAAAACGGTACGAAACGGACACGTACCTCGACGGCGTCGATTCCCTATGGGCAATACGTAGTCCGTGTCATTGTCCATGATGGGAAGAAGTATGCGCAGCGGGGAGCAGCGGAGAAGTCGAAGGGACGGGGGACGACACACTCCGTACTACTAATGTCAAGACCACAGGCTCGCTTTATACCCCCGCACAATGCTAACTTAAGAACCTAAGTTGCGACAACTGCTTCAAAAAAGGGAAGGTAGTTTGAGACGAGTCCGTTTCTGTCACGAGTATCGCACATCATGTAAAACATTGAAATATCTTCATAGGGACGTCGATCACATCGCACACGTACTGACAGACAACAAAAGAGGACAGGCTGAGTTCATATAAGAGCACAATAGGAAGTAAGACTTCTCCCCCAAGACACATCTCGAATAAGGTGGACTTGTGACCCGCGATCACCACCAAAGGTTCATTCCTCTGCACGCCAGGGATCAGATATATGTCAACATGATCAATTACGAGACAACGAACCGCGCGAGGACCATCGTTCTAGCGATGTTTTGGTCGACAACTGCCTGGTCTGGTGCAAACCATGTACCGGAAGGGTCAATCGTGACGCAATGATCTTCGGCAAAAGATCGCGATGACGCATTTGATGTGCGGCACTCATTGAGAACGTCCACGAAGACAGAAGCAAAGCACTCCCGCACCAAAATAGTGCCCATCGTGTACGTGTCAGTGTTTTCGGTTACCACAAATTTGCCGAAACAGTCGCTTGACAACTTGCCCGTAGCGTGATAGTGATGGTTCATCCTCTTTTGAGTAAGTTGAAACGCCAGAGCAGCTAGCCGATGTTCGACACGAGTATGCGAGCCTTCTGATACATGAAAGTGAATGGCAAACGGTGTGTGGGCGTGCATCACACTAGATGACGGAATCCTAGTCCAAAGAAGAAGGACATTGAACATGAATGGTGTGCGCGGGACTATAATGGGGATGTCCTGGAAGCTTGGTCAAGGAATGCGCAGTTCAGACGGACATAGCGTGACTTACAGGCTCTAGGCTTATTATGATCACGGTTGCGCATGCATCCCACTCCAGGGATGCAGCCGTTATGAAGTCCAACGCGCGAATGAAACGGATGGAGCGAAGATCAGGTTGCATGGGGACGCGCGGCACCCTCACAAGCCTATCTGTTGTTGGCGGCGTCAAAGTAAACACTACATCAACGGACACTTAGCGCTCAGCACGCAGAATAGGGGGGTAGGTTACGCACGTTCGTCGTCGATAGCTGCAAGGAGACGCTCCTGCCTCAATTCGTCCTCCGTCAGATGTGGGGGCGAGTCGGCAACGTTAGAAGTGATCGTCGGAGGGGAATCACCGTAGTCGGAAGCGAAACCGTTGAGGGACATGGCAGAGTTGGTTTCAAGGACAAGATGGAAGATGTACACGATGTCGGTGTAAGGAGGCATGTCCGAGTAAACGTATTTTATACGGCCTTCCCTCAGGCTACATCCTGTTTCATGGTGCTGTGATAACGAATAGGCTGTTCGGGAGGCCTTTGCACTGAGACATGATGGACATCGAGAAGGAAGAACCCACTGCGAAGGTTGCGAATAACACCCGTCAAGCACCACCGATGAACAGGACTGCCATGCGGCGTCAATTTGATGATGAAGTCACATATATCGGAGCCAGTGGGGACTCAACATGTCACCTCTGCGCTAGCGAGAGCGACGAATGAAGACCACAGTAAGGGAGCAAACTGCACTGAGTGATGAACGTGCTAATCGGGAGAAGTAGACATTGACACGTAGAGCAAGCCTCCTGCGCAGCGAGCGAAGCCCTCTGGCTGAGCACGTATCAAGGTCTGCTCGGAGACTAGACATAACGTAGCCGTAGACGTGTATGAAGGGATCAGCATCGTTATCCTACCTAATAGGGATAAGAAAGGACAAATTACTGCACTGATCAAATTCAATTTATGACGCGTCCGTTGTAACACATTCAAGTGCAATCAGGAAAGCAACACGCAGGCTTGTAACAAAAGAACACCCCACAGAGTAGTGCATCCTCCTCAGCACCACCACCCGGTAAGCCCTGAGGGGTAGGTATAGAGGAACAAGGGTATCGGTACCATACACGCCAAATCGCAAGAAAGAACGCGACAAGCCCCTCTGGCGCATGGTAACCACAATATCCAAGGTTTGCTTATCGTGATTGACAACAAGGCGTACATTACCCCTCTGGCGCGGTGGAGAAGGTGTACCGACGGGGTCCACACACGCTAGGGCATCTGCAACAGTGAGCAGGGGTCGACCTCCTGCGGTTGTACCACCGGAGCCACAGAAGCGGACCATTAGAGTAGCGTGGGGCTCATTGGGAGGCAGCGTTGGAGGCCTTGTCCACACTACGATCGAATGTGAAGTATTGGGGAGGAGTGAAACGACGACACGGGCCGACTGAGCAGGAAAGTCAAATGAAGCACCAAGAAACAACTATACACCATACCGATGACAGTAGCGCATTGATGGCAGCATAATAACTTATGCGGTGGATGTACACGATGACGGGTTCGAAAGCTGGAGTTGAAAGCATCCTGAGTACGTTAATGTGGACATAGCCCGGGCCGTCTGTTCCTAATTTGCATGAGCAGTCGTGGTTGGTGTCAGGTCAAGGAAAGACACTGGCAACAGTGGAGACGTACGCGAAGATTTGTTCATATTGTGATGTTCACTGACGCAGAGCCTCTGGGGCAATGACGGAACATACCCCAGGAGCATAATGATCCAGCCCTGTGGGTTCCCCAAGGAGATGGACATCATTGCGTTTGATCGCTGTGAGCGTGAATGCAGGCCAACCCGACGCATAAATCCCAGAGTCGGGAGACACAATGTTTCACCTTGAAGCGAGGAGAAGGCGCTACCCAGCGTCCGAAACATGTGGTCCATGTTGACTGGTTAGGATCAAGTCTTTGTCACTTGCAGTATGCATAGCACGTTTGCACCGCTACCTCGGAGACGGAGACTGCAACTCATAGAGGAGGCTCGAAAGGAAAGGCGGAGGCACATGAAATTTTCGAGTATCAAACTTTACTAGCAAGGACAAGCTCTAGTAGGTAATGGCCGTCAATGGGGGGGAACATGGGCCATTTGAAAAAGTGCGCCGGTGGTAATCAACCTATAATCAGGTGTCAGTAACCTGCGGCCAATATGAATACGAGCGCACCTTTCCAATACAAGGATTACGTAGTCTTCATCCTGCCACTGTAGGTGGCGATACACGTTCGACGTGTCCTTCCAAAGAACAAGGACACTACCTCTTACACGCAGTTGATCATCCGTATTAGTGAGAAGGTTGTTCCAGCGGGTGCCCGTTTCCAGTGGAGATGGTTCAAAATAAACGACGAGAGACTTTGGGAGTCGGTAACGACGCGTTAATAGATACGTGACGTCGACGGATATGGGAGATCCTTCAGGAAAGTACGCGTGCGGGCGCGGTTGTTCAGGGGAAGATAACGGCACACAGACAAGTTTGATCTCTTCGCAGGCATCCCCGAAGAAAATACCATGCGTTACTTGCGTATCCTAGAATACAGGTAAGCATGTGTAAACACCACATAAACTAAGTAGATAGAGGCATACCATACATTCAGAACATACCTGTTCTTGAATAGTACACACACGTCGATCATCCATGGGTTGCGGAAGAGAAGACATAGCATTCACATTATTGTCAAGGTGATCTATTTAACATGCGCGTACGAAGACGACTGTCACAGAAGGAGCTGTTCATGTGGGTCAGCAATTCTCTGAGACGATGAAGTTGAAGGCCCTTGTCACGTACAAGACCACAAGTGCCTCCAGCAAAGTAATCTGCGAATCCTGCACAGGAATCGCATTCCCGTTCAAATCGAATATGACCACGAGGATGTTACCTGTCAACGGGACATGTTCGGGAGAACAGTCGGCAATGGCTTGAGACAGAAGCTCGTTGACGTCGCCCCCGATCTGAGGTTCAAAAAAGATGTGATAGATAAAGGGGAGCGCGACGCCCGGCAGGTGTGTGAGACGTCGGCTGCGAAAGGGCACGGCATAAGCAGTCTCTGTCTCGAATGTGACCCATGCAGACGGCTCAGGTATTCCTCGGTTCCCCCAAGGTACATCCACAGGAAGAGAGGTCTCTGCATGGGTTCCAATGAAGAGGCCCTTAGTATAGCGGCGTCCGGGCTACGAAGATTAGTATAGCTTTCCAAAACATGGGGGATTATTCACCTCGCCAACAATATTGAAGAAGGTATTCAGGCCGTGTACGAGGGTGCTGCTGGACATAATACAGTGACTTGACAGTGACCCGCAAAATCTCGAGAATGAGCGTCCGTTCCTGCATGGAAGCAGCGAAAGTCACGGATTTATATGAGCGATTTACTGCTACGAGAAGCTGTCCAGGGAGACGTACGGAATAGGAGTGTCCTCCATGAACTATGATGATGTTCCATACCGTACCGTAGGCTGTACATGAGATTCAGCCTAACCAAATTCCGAACAGGTCCTGATCACCCACCCTCTGGGCCTTCGCTTCCGATGCAGATCCAGCAAAGTTGCAGGCTGGATGTCAGAAATGACCTCCGGCGCAGGAAGAGTACAGAACTCTCCTCCGTAGGTTTCGTATGCGGCAGGATCCGTCGTGCCGCGGAGTGTGCTCGTGCCAGTTGTTGCTGCGAGCAGAGTAAGTTACTCGGCTCACACGCTGGTGTGCTACGTCAATTATACTGCGGGCGGGGATCCAGATGACGCTTGACATGGAAGACGGCGCAGCGCCAGGCAATGGCCTATGGTTCAGTGTATTGTGAGGTGCGCTGCTGCTTCTGGCCGGGGGCGCTCCACGCGGGAGAGTCGAGTATTGGGGGTTGTGACGGGGAGGAAGAAGAGAGATCAGTAGGAGCCGCGCGAGCCGATCGCAGGGAGGAACAATGGTGGACTGCAAATTAAAACATATGAAAACGGTGACTTTACATGCCCAGGATACAATACATCTGTTGGTAATGACTAGGTAGATTAAAGCTAAAAGGAAGGAAAGCTCAAGCTCATATCTTACCATTTTCACTTGTTAATGGGAGTCCCTGACAGCAATTTCCTTCGAACAGACAGAGTGAAGGGAGCAGTTGATACATATCATATATAAATGTCCTAAGTCAACACAGTATCAAAATGAATTTGTTATATAGTAATACAGCGCATATCGTGAAGTCTGAAAGTTGGCGCTACAGTGACCGCGTAATCATACAAGGTAGAGTGTCTTTGCATTCACGAAGAGAGTTCATAAGCAGCCCGTGTCCACCATCAACAAGTCATAAATAATAGTACACAAGAGAAGAAGGAAAGAAGAGGCCAATATGTTTGTGAAAGCTGGTGTCAAATGACTGTCAGCTACCACGCAATACAGAAAAGGCAGCGGGGTGATTAAGCGTTAAGGTCAGCAAACACGTCGTCTGCATCATTAACCTGCCCGGAGTCGGCCTCTTCCTCTGACGGGGGTGAATACAGAAGGACAATAGACAAAATCTCGTACTGGGCACGAGTGATCCAGCGATTGTTGTCCTTCGTGTTGTATTTGTTGATGCGTGTCTCAACCAAGACAACGTCGCGAGGACGAATGTCGGTGGGCGACAACTTGGACATGGCGGAGCGGGGACGCACGCCTTCTTGTCCGTCGTAGACGTCGTCAAACAGAGTTGGCTACTGAAATATTAGCAACAGTAAATAGGCATGTGGAAGCCGCGTACCTGGTCCTTCTCTCCATCGGGTAGCTTACGCTGTTGCCAACGGTTCATGCGGACTGCATGCCAGTCGTTTGCGCTAGGCACTGACATAAATTAAAGTCAAAAGCAGGACTACGAATGCGTCGGAGAATGGACATACTTGTAGCGGGGGGATTAGACAAGCCAGATATAAGGCGAACAGCCTGGTATGACACGTTGCGAGACGGAGGCAACACCACCATAGAAGCCAGAGGTTGGATAGAGCCTTGAACTACAAAAGTGGCTGAGACAACCCTTCCGCAGATCAAGATCGTCACGGGCGATCCTGTGTGAGGGTTGCACAGCAGCCTGTCGGCATTGGGAGTAGGTCCTGCTATGTTACCCCAGGTGCAGTTGCGAGGGACCTTTGCAACCGCAAAAGCATTGCGCTCGGGTTTGTCATACGCAGACAAAACATTGATTCGACTGATTACACGTAAGTATATGTCCAGCGACACATCGAAATCACGTACGTTTGGATTTCCTCTGGATAGTCCTTTACTTGGTCATGTTCAACCAGGGGTGCAGCCGAAGGAGCACCGGCCGATGCACCGGTGGCGCCGGGCCTGCGTGCAACAGACGTGGACGTGCGGGGCACAGAGTTCGCGGCAGAAGAAGCCGTGGGGACTACGGCCACAGTGCCCACAACCTCAGCACCAGCACGAGTTGGACCGGTCGTAGGCCTGATAGTTGGCGCAGACGTGACGGGCGGAATATTGGCGGAGGACGCCGACACGACAGAGGAAGGGACAGACTCGGAAGAGACGATCGATGTGTGAGGAGGTGCTTCAACTATAGCCTGATGCAAAGGAGCTGCAGGGGCAATGGAAGAAGGAGCGGCAGGAGGCAGGGACACATCGGAAAGAGCAAGGGGGCCGTCTGCGAGGCAGGATCTACCATCGCAACCAGGGGATGCAATCGACGGTCAGCAACTGTAGACAGAAGTAGCGAACTGAGGTAGCTCACCCGACATCAGCGGACTGAGCAGTAGAGACGATGATTGGGTTCGGCGTGACCAAATCGGACGGGCCATCGGTTCCGCTGTGCTCCAGGTCATCTGAAACCTGGGGCGATACAACACTGTGGAGGTACTACATTAGAAAGCGAATAGAATCCGAACAAGTGAGAAACTCACGCGGACGACAAGGTGTCTGTATGTGAATCAGCACCAGAAGCGTCGCTGTTATCCGATGTCCTATGACATACAAAGTGTCAGAAGATGAGGCGAAATACGTCAAGATCGGGCGCCTACCTAGTCCGCTTGACAGGCTCAGCTGCTTGAGCATCCGTAGGACGTTTCGCAATACGAGGAGCCATGGTAGGATCAAGGGGAGGAGTTAGGGGAACGTAAAGCTGGAGGAGTAGAGGGTGAAGAGGATAACAATGAGTGGAAGATGCAGGAGCGTCCTTGACCGTGGATGACGCTTCTTATATATGTTTATGGTCGCAGAAGGTGTTGCCCCAGGCGGCAGGCATCTGGAAACAAGTCTTAGCATTGGAATGCAAACATACCCAAAAAAGCGCTTATGACGTAGGTCAGATACTTCTAGAGCAAGCACATTGGAGGATTCATTTCATAAGTATCTACATGCGGTGTATGAAACAGAACATCATGTAATCGTGTATCAGTCTGACGTAGTAGTTTGCCGCTTGTGATTGTCATTGGATGCGGGGTCAGACATGGAAGACATATTGCGTTTTGTAACCGTCTGCTTCCAGCAACTGCGTGTTAGACATGCCATCATAGACACGGAAGAAACCACGTACAGGACGCTCCACGTCCGATGCTTTCGCAATGCGGGTGATCCTCGTAAAAGATAGAAACACCTTGAGAGTACGACGCCTTGAAGGATTGGAAGCGACCACGAGGTCAAAGGTTGCGGCAACCTCCACAAAATCTCCCTTCGCAAGCAGCATGTGCGGTAGAGGGCTTGTGGAACCAACAGGCCCTGCGGCAAGCAAGGCAGGTTGTGTCGCCAAACGCCAACCTGTGGGGATCCGGTCATGGAGATTGTAGGGATCATCTAGTGCGAACGGATCGGAGGCGGCATCAGCGCCTGCTGCCGAGGTAATGACCTGTGTGGAAGTGAGTCAAATGTACGCATGAAGCGAAGAAAATGGAACCTTTTCAAACACACGGTGGTGCAATGACACGGTTCGGCCAAAGACGGGTCGGATACCTTCTACTGGGATGCCGAGTACGAGGCTACTGAAGTTAACAAAGTTATTCAAAGGTGTCGTCGTCTTCTCCCAGATGTTGCGCCGACCACCAGCATAGAGAGTGACATGGTGGCCCGCCATCTTTGTCATAGATGCCTCCCTGCATTTGTTAGCTACTAGTGCACAGGAATGGAAAAGACTGACGCACCCTCTCCAGTCGCCGAATGTCGTGACATTGACTGACTTCACAAAGCCATGTAACAGCACCCCAACACGACGATGAGAAGGGAGTGGCCCGAGATCATGAGATATAGTATACACGTAAGTGAGCACCTTGCGACGGTGACTGTCCCCAATCGCTGGGTCGTCTTGAACGGTTGCCCACATTGCGAGGCGCTCGATATCAGCGGGCACATGTCTACGAGACAATGTCTCAGTTATTTGTTGTGACCCGCCAGAGACTTCGACATCGGGATGAAGCCGTTGTATGAAAGGGAGTATGTCATCGGTCCATTGTTCGAGTACAGGACGGCCATCCGAAGCTGAGTGCAGTGTCAGGAGCAAATGGTATGGTGCATAAAAGACTTACTAGTAAGGAGGGACATGGTGGAATGCGAAAGAGAAGGATGAGGTCTCACTTGCGTGCGCTATTATGGTAAGCTGACGTATTGCTCCGTGTCGAATAGGGGAATAGGGGTTATGGAATGGACTTGAAGAGGAATGTAGTGTTAAGTACATAGCCGATTGAACAGACATAAGAATTTAGCGCACCAGTCGAGAACTACAAACCCCCATCCATGTCATCCCACATTGCCAACCTCCCGCCGGAGACCAAACTTCGAGTGTTCTTCTATGCAGATGCCCGCCTACTCGTTGCGCTATCAATGACTTGCCGCAGCATGCGACAGTTAATCATGGCGTATGTGAATCAACGCATATACTCGCTCACCCGCGGATTTGTACCCAGCACCTCAGCCTTTCTAGCAATGCTCGACTCCGCGCTGGCAGTTGTTTCAGGGGATATAGCGCTTCAGGTGGTGTCCGCAGAAGATAGTGTAACGTGGGAGGCAGATGGCATGATGTTGCTCGTCCCGGCATGGAGAGAGGAGTATGTTGTCGAGTATTTGGTGTCCATAGGATATGTCTTCGACGCTGGGAGAACCATCAGAAGGACAGGAGCAACAACGAACGAAAGGTCATTCACCTCGTACCACAGCACCAGCACCGGACGTTTTGTCGACATAGTGTCAGTCCATGGGCATGACGGCCGCGTTGGAGTGTATACTGCTGCAAGTACCGCGGTCATGAACTACTTCAACGGGCACGGAATCTATGCTGCGTACCCTGGACACGCCCTTCAAGAGCATGGGTTAGTAAACCCATTAGCAAGAACGGATTCGGACGTACACGTACGGGCTACTGGAGAGCAGATTTTGAGGTACTGGGAGCTTGGATTCGAGATCACTGCATGCAAAGCGACAGGATGCAATCGATCCTCACCTTCATGGTCTCGCCGCTGCAAGTCTGTGGATTGCGCCGAGAAGGTCCGCCGGTCATCAGATAGTGCAAATCTAGTGTTGACCATAAAGGATAGGTCGGTGGGTGTTAGAGGCGGACTGGTATGGGAGTGGGTGTTGGGCGGAAGGAGATGCGGAGTAGGGAATGGGCTGCCGTGGCGGAGGGGATATGTTCGGGAGGTTCGGGAACTGAAGAGAGCGTAGAGTATTAAGATGTAGGCAACAAGAATATCGATAGCAAGTCCTATATATGCGTACATAGCCTTATGGATATGTTCAACAGATGGCGTGTAACATGTAACGTTTGGAACTTGCAGGTCAAGGAATGACGGAATGGTCGGGGTGAGAGCGTGTGAATGCGGCGCGAGTGGCGGAGGCCACCCCGTCTAAGCGTTTGAGTTCTTCCTTGAAGTCGTGCGCTGCTGACTTGTGCAAGTCGATTGCTGTGAACGGCCTAAGGATGGCGAGGTTGTCCAATGATGTCGCACGAGATAGCATGACATAAATATTCTGCAGTGAATTGGCACTGACAAGGTCAACAACAACCGATGACATGGTACGTCCCTGCGCTTTGTAATCGATCATACACCACGCAGGAAGTAACGGCAACTGAGTTCTTGAAACCCAGTACCCCGATTCGTGAGCGGGATCGTACTTAAAAGAACGTGGTAGAGGAAAAATAGGCACAACACCAGGCTCCAGGCCGTCTACTTGAATATCCGAGCCGGGAATGAACACATATGCACACTCCGCATATCGCCGCCCATGGTCATCCACTGAATACTTGAGTGCCGTTAATGTTCCCTCAGAACCATTCACTACTCCCCCACCGAGAGACAGATTTTCAGTAATCATCACCGGCATGCCTACCACAAGAGGGAGACGGCTCAATGAGTCTTTTGTGGTAGATGAGGTGAGTTGCCATAGCATGAACTGTAGCTTGCTGGATACCGACTCTCCATCCTGTTTGTCTTTGCAGTAATACCAATGCATCTCAGTACCAGAACTGGCAGCAAACGATCGTGCCTTTTCAGCGTTTATCTGATCTCTAAGGGACTTCCAACCCACTATAACAGGTGCGTTTTGAAACTTAACCAATGATTGTGGATCTTTTGACTTCAGAACCGACAGAACGCGTGCATTCAGAGTAACGAAGTCTGCAGGCAAGCCATCTGCATTCCCAATCTTAGCTGGGCGGCCCAATCGTATTCGGTTTAGCAGGGATATGAACATGGGGTCACGACGTGCCCGCATGTTTTGTTTGAGCTCGACAACGGTGTGTACCTGCCGCCATAAATAGATCCCTTGAAGGCCAAGCTGACCTGTTGTTGCATGGGAAATAGATGGTCTGATTTCTTTGACAAGGGAGTATGCGAACAACGACGATTGTTTGGGAGGAGGGAGCTGTCCCATGTCACCAGCAAATATGACGTGAACCCCACCAAAAGGTAAAGTACTCGAGCTTCCATCTCCAAACTTTGCCGCTGAAATTCTTTGCGAGATCTGGGCAAGCAGCTTTGCACCAATCATCGAAACCTCATCTATAATGAGATACCAAACAGTTCGCCATATCTTTTCGAGGTCTTCAACCTTGAATCGGAATTCAGAGCCAGGTAAGAACGTCAAAGCATGTATTGTATATCCACCAATGAGAACAGCAGCAGATCCCGTCGGGGCAGACAGCAGCAACTGATCCAGAGTGCCGCAGCGACGGAAAAGATCTACAACCGCACGAATAACATGTGATTTCCCTGATCCTCCTATTCCACTCATGAACATCAACAGCTGTTCTGGCTTCCGCCAGAGGTAATGCTCTGCAACAGTCAAGAATGCTTGCAGCTGCTCGGGATTCTCACGGAGGTGAAAGGATTCGATTACAGATTCGATGATGGATTGCTTCACGTCGTTAGGGAGCATACTAGGCTGGTGTGGAAGAAACTCTCCCGCTACATCAACTGAGAGCTCCTGAACGGTGGTAGAAGGGAGGAAGGACTCGGTATCGGCTCGGGGGCGGGTATTTCTCTCCTCCTCGGTCGCCTGAATGAACTCGGGCCGCTTCCTTTTCCGATGAGTCTTCATCGATTTGTCCTGGGACTTCAACATCGGCACGTCTCCAGGCTCCAACAGCGAGGGACTAGCAGTCTGTTGAGTTTCTGCGTGTTGTGTTGTCGAAAACAATCCTGCGGACGCGGCCTGTTGGAGGCCGTGAGTTCTACGAGCATGTTCAGTCGCGTCTGCACCGCTGTTTGTCGTATGTAGACTATTTTCAAGGGCATTGTCTAACGCATCATCTGGCAGATCTTCATCGCCTGGATTGACGATGTACGGATCCGACAGTAATGTTGCCTCGAACAGATGACGGTTGTCGAGCTGATCGACGTCAAATCCCATCTGTTGAAGTTCTTGGCCAAGTTCGGAATGGTTTTTTTTTGCATACACCTCCTTGGCGTCAGCACACTCATTCATCACGTCTAGGTTTTGTATAACATGCGACTCAAACGGTCCAAAGGTATGGGCGTTATGTGCATCCACCCATGTGTGATGACCTCCCTTCAAGTCAACGAAGGTACGCCACGGTTTGAATAGCAACAATAATATTCTGCAGTATTTCTCCTCGTCGGCATTTGGGCCGGACCTCTTTGGGAGATCACGAGACAGGAGAACAGGAACAGAACGTTTGCCTCGAAGCGCCATTACATGTGAGTTGTACTGAGGGTGCGCAGGGTCTGAGAAGCGGACCCGACCTCCTGCAGAGTGAATACCATTATCTTGATTTCTGTCGAACTCAGCGTTGGCATCTTCAGCAACCTCGTCTACGCGTTCGCCCGGTAAGTCATGTTCCTGGTCAGGGAAGCCACCATCATTATCTAGCGGATCATCGTTGCCTCCGTGCTCATCATCGTCAGCAGATGCGCCGTTGCGCACTATACCGAACGCAAGCTGCTCATGCTTTGTCATTTGAAAAATCCGGACGGATGCAGCGAAGTCGTACAGGGACAACCGAGCGAACTCGTGTTCTATCCCGCGATACTGGTAGTTCTTCAAATGGCTACTCACAACGACACCGTCGCGCTCGTCCAAGGAAAAATGGGTCAACGATGGTGGGTCATCGCCCTCAGCGGTTGCGTTGCTTTCCACGAGCGTATGTTCCTGTGCCTCAGACGTCTCCCATCGCCACAATGACTGATCAAATTCATACAATCGTACCCTCTCAAAGGAGTGGCTCGTGTAACGATCTCCGCCTGTGCAAAGGTAGTTCATCACTTGCTGTTGTGAAGTCTCTTGCCGTGCCATCATGGAATTGACACACTTTGTAAGCAGGTTGCGAGCCCGGGATCGCAACGGTGTCTCGGCATCGTTGACGTACTTGTCCGTGTATCGTTTCACGGCGTAGTCGAGTGCCGTCATGCCAACATGCAGCTGAAGATCGAGTTTTGTCACATAATCAGTAATGTAAAACACAAGAGCTTTGGCAGCTTCTCCCGACCCTACATACTTTATATCCATGTTGCATTGCAATAAGAATATCATGACTGGGTTATAATTGTTGATACGGGGATGCAGGCGACGGAGCAGTATGGACCCTGTCGCGGGATCGATAGTACTGACCGCGCGTGTACTTCCATCGATGCGCATCCGACAGTGCGCGTCGTCACGAGGGTCTCCGCGCTTGTTGTGCTTAAAACAGGTATCAGTGTGTTCATGCCAGTTAGCAATGATAACAAGCGCAGCTACGAAACCAATAAATGCGAGCGCAAACGACCAATCATCAGTGGTCCGACGATCAGGCTGGGACTGAACACGTGGGTCTAGTGTGCCCGGGGTGCGAGGGGGCCGCTCAGGAGGCACATTGTTTTGAACCTCAGTCGTACCTGGCAACTCACACTTGATGTTAGCTTCTAACCACCGCATAACATGCTGTTTGTAGCCCTCATCTGTGGCCATCTTATCCCGTAACGCCTGAGGGTTTGGGTTTCCTTTAAGCCAAATCAACATATGACAGTGCAGCGACCCGCGCCCTTGCGCCTCAACCATGCCATAGTAAGCTTCACATGTTCCAAATAGGCCGGGCCCTTTACGACCATAGCGCAAGACACTCTTTATGAAGGAGCATATCTGCATATCGAAAGCCACAGCTGCATGGTAAGGATGATTTGCCACATGCTTCGCGCGGTCGAAGGAATCCATGACTTGCCATTCGCCGGTAGATATACCAGACACCATCGCTAGAACGGTGCTGCCGATGTCGTATGGATTGATGGTAATGAACAGCGCAGGCGTGCCATACATGGGGAGCATGGCTCGAACTTCGTTCCGCCGGGCCAGCTTGTAACCCGGGCTTCCAGGTATGTTGGTGGATGTGAACTGGACCTGACGTAACAGTTGGACAGCCTTGCGCTCGAGGTGAGTGACGGGCGATGCGCGAGGATCTTTCTTCCATTTGGCAGCAAGGTCCACCAAAGCTGGCGCAACCTCAAGCAGTTCACGCTGAATTACCATCTGCGTGCTCTCGGGCACCGTAAAGGATGAGTTTTGTCTCACATTTCGTTTTTGAACGACATTCCACATGATAAACGGGAACACAGGATCACCAACAAACTTGGATTGATGTCGCCTCAACATATTTTCAGTCTGAGCCTTGATCGATATCTTCTGCGATGGCAATCGTGCAGGGTGATTGAACGCCCCGATACCGAACATGTCCAGGTGCGGGAACAATGAGGATAGAAAGCATGGGTCATCCTCCGACAAGAACGAGGAACCCGACCTTGCCCATATGAACCTATTCCTATTGAGGACATGTGTCAATGCGATGTGTTTCATCTCCTCTCGCGATCCCACAGATCGCTCTCCGGCTGTGTAACCAACACTTGGTAACACAAAATCTCCGTCCCGATAATAATCGGCGTCGGCCGCAGACGTGACGTGCGAGGAAGTAAACGTTTCAGCATTGATGACATTATCATGCCCTTCTAATGTGCAGACCTGCATTGCTCTGAGGGGCGCGCGTTCGAGACTTGCATGTTCGGGGTAAAATAAGTTGTTCAGATTCTCCTCAGAAAACTGCACGTCTGCTTCGCGGTAGAAAGGGTTGTTCTCAACTAGAAAACTGATTAGGGTACGCACAATGGATTTCGAAGCCAACAGAGGCTTAAAATGCAAGAGTGTATCGCGTGTAACCCGAGCAGACGCCCCAGTGAACAAGACGCATATACTATTGCCCACGTCGTCATCCGCGGGTGGCAACATAGTGCGGAGACTGGTAGAATCCTGCGGCAGTATAGCTACATTCCCCTTGACGTATTGCTGCGATAATGCTTCAGGCAAGCGCGCGGACGATGTTCCCGGTTTTTGTGAGTACAAATGCATGATCCTAGTACTACGCGCGCGCGCAACAAGGGCAAGGTCAACAGGTGATGCAAGCGCTAATGCGTCCCGAACGGGCTGCGGGATATGCTCTTCGGCGTAGTACTGGAAATTCGCTAGTGAATTCCTAGGCTGGCGGGGAGGGCTACCTCGAAGGGTGCGAAGGCACGATGTGCACAAGGTAATATCGCTGCGGCTACCGCCATCTAATAACCCACCTGGGTCAAGGATGGCTCGATCATACAGCTCAATGCTGTAAGTCCGTGGAAGCAGCTCCTCCGGGATAAAATCATTTCTCAGCAATTGTAATGGAATACTATTAGGGTGAACAACATGTAGCTTACGCTTCAGGACCTCGTACGCGCACGAGGCACATACTCCCGTTTGCATATTTTCCTCGTTATATTGGTCTTGCCACTCCTGAATGATCGAATCCCGCAGGGTGTCATCAGACATGTAAGGAAAATCGGGCCCCTCACCGAGGAACGAATCTAATGCATACCTCTCGCGATGCGCGGTACTGTTCTGGTCTCGATACTGTTGTAACCGCTCGGGGGGCCGATGGCTGAGATATTCAGTGATGACATCTCGTCGTTGCGCATCCACCACTTCCCGTGCGCGAAACGTATCGTGTGGATCAGGTAGCTGGGGAGGGCGAGTGTCTCGACGGGGAGTTAAAAGCATCTTGAACACTATTATCGCACATGAACAAGCCTGACTGCACCGATGAACGCGAAGAGTGTCTCGGAGGAAGTCTTTTGGATCTGCTCGCCGAAATCGAATACCGTGCAGCGTGCACAACGTCCGGTAGTGATCAACTTGAAAATGGGTGTAAAGTCTCATGAGGTCTTCAAGTTCTTTAACGCGGAGGAACAGGAATGGTCCATTAGGATACAAAGTCGTGTCCGCCAGATCCGGCTGCGCGCCTTCTCGATGAACAGAATGAACTGAGAAATACTCGCGCAAAAGCGCACTGGAGGCTGTAACGAGCCCATCTTGAGCATTTAGCTCGGGGGAGACGATGAAGTCGGCGATGCGCATGATGTAGACCTATGTAGACACTCGCGACGAACGCGTGGAGCGTGCAGCAGGGAGGGCGATTGTGCAGCGGCAAGAAGTGCCCAAAAAGGGAGCGAAGCCATGCAATGTCCAGAATGCGTCAATCGCAGCATAAATTTGGGTTCCGAGACGAGACATAGAAGTCTCAGATCGCGCCGTTCTAGCGGAAGGGTTGATGGCTGAGGTTTTGGAGTGAATCCGACTTGCATACCTCCAAGTCGTCCGCACTACCAACCTCCATATGTCATCCAGGTCTTCCCCTGGATGTGCGTGCTACGCGCAGCACGCCACATACGCGACATTTTTCCTTCCAATTGGGCGTCTTCTCCAACCCGGTGCGAGGATCACATCTCATGTCGTGTCGAAGAGGCTTACTCCAATTCAAGGTGGACGACTGTTAACCCAGATTTTAGGCGGTGTTGCGCTCGAACGCACTGTATCAGACCAGGTACTGGCAGTCTTGCGCCGCGTACGTCCACATCAGTCTGTCCCCGGGCGCGACATTGAGCGCATCGTAGCGAGCCTGTCTGTATGTCAATGTCAATGTCAATGTCACCGCGATGCATGTCTGACCCCAATGAACAGGGTGACAGAATCCAGTACACGCACACGGGATCCGCTTCGTTGTTCGATCTCGGCCGCGCTCAGTCCATCATCCTCGCGTCTCAGAGCATTCCGTTCAGGTCCCGCTTTCATCGTGTCGCGTCATATGTCGTCCAATTCGACATCCATACCACGGGCGACCCAGTTGCTGTGCTGGCGCTGTTCTTAGTTTGGTTCAAGCGAGTCTATTGTGCCGACCTCCCATCTAATCGTGAGGGCGTGGTCCGCATTGGTTATATTCTCGTCGACCACGGCGTAATCGGCGTACTGCTATGCGATGCCTCAGTTGACGTTTTCATGGATATCAGCGGCAATGGGATGGTAAACCTGACAAACGTGGTCAATACATCTAGGCTGTTCGTTATATGGAGCTCCGATGCAAATATGTCACAAGGCGACGTGGAGCGTTCGGTCCGACAGATGAGACGATTGCTACGGTAAGATAATGGTAACGATGTCAGGTCTTTGCTTACATACAACGTGCAGTCCGTTAGGACTAGACACCCATGGCGCGCCTGATGTTTCAAGGGCGTAGGACGTTCTCACCGGGGAGATATTTACCAAGGGAGCATGAAGGTTATTATATCAGTTGACCCTCCTTTGTGCTCGTGAGTTTATCGCTGTGACGAGATCCAGACTTTATAGCTGCAGAGTGTATGGGAAGGCACCATGCAGGAGAGTAAACGTGCCGCGTCATTGATGCGCGTTTGCTGTATCGGATTTCGGATCCGGCACCGGGTGAATGAAGTAGCCTGTGAGGAATGCTGTTTCGGAGAAAAAGTCGCGAGAGCGAGCTAGCACACCTGGCCCCTTTGGTTCCAGGAAAACCCCCCGGTTTGGGACAAGACGATAAACAAGAGCAATTAGTTTTTAGCAGCACGTGATCAGCGAGCCGTCTCCGGCGATATATGACAGCTCTCTGAACACGCCTGGAGCCTAACGGATCCAGGAACAAGGCTGCTAGAATGAAGACGCTGACACCAAACCTCTTGATTACCCGCCCACTCGACGGAAGTCATGCGCACTAGTTCTAAACGAGTAATCAACATAACCAAGCACCGGGCCCGGAATGTTATTTCTAGCTCTGTGCCTGTATAACCTCGAAGTACGTCGTATACTCCTCTGGAGTCATTAGTTCTTGGTCCTCTTCCGTTACCTGGCTGAACTGCTTTGCAACGCCATGGACTATGGTAATATGATAAGCGTATTCCAAGCAAAACACAAATTGACGTACCATAAACTATAGGATCGTCTGCTGCGGCATCCGCAGCAGTGCCGATGACTTCGTCTGTGCTCTCCGCAGGTATGATGGAATCGGCAGGCTCTGTCTTCGCGTGTTTCTGCGAAGAGGGCCCCTCGTCCTCCCGCGAACGAGATCGTTTTCGGTAATCGTTCAGTGAGTCCAGGTACTGTATATTGGGCTTCTGTTCCTCTTCTTCATCGCTGCCAGGTCCTGACGGAGTTGCTTGCGTAGAAGCCGCATTCGATGCCGCCAAGGAAGCGTAGTACTGGTCATAATCTATATCATGCCGTTCATCAATACAAAGCTTGGGGTTGAATAGGCAAGAAAGTTACAGTCCGCTTCTTGGTTGATCACAGGTTTGACATCCTCGGTGACGGTCGTCACTTGTGTTTGGCGCGAAGGCCCAGAAACTCCGAGGCCCTTGAGCATGTCATCATTCGACAGCGTTGTGATAGGTCCTCCATTCCCGTGAGCCTCGTTTCGCTCGTTTTCCTGTATGCCGAGCGCCGTGAGGTCACCCGTAATCGTACTCTTGAGATGCCATGCTGGTAGCGCGTTCTGCTGTCGTTTCGCTGCGGCCTCGGCATCTCGCTCTTGTCGCCGCGTCAACTCGTCCTTGTCCATTGACAGCATGATTCCGACACCATCATCGCGGGCCGTGTTGCCCGAAGATCCCGCAATTTTGAGTCCTCCACCCGGTCCACCATTCTTCAGCCTTTCTGGGTCGATGACGTTAGCCTTTATCCATGCCGGAACATCCAACCTGGTGAAGGAAGTAAGGCAAGCTGTAATTTCCGAAGATGATCGTACGAGATGATAGACGTACGACGGTATAATCATGGACTCCGTCTTTCGTAGTCCTTCTATTATGAAGCGAATCTGTCTGTTGAATCGCTGCATGCGGTCTTTGCTGCCTTTCACGTTCTCCGCGTTCTCATTGTCGATTACTTCGGCATGACAGTCTTCGCAAACCAGCTTGTTTTGCATGAAGTCCATCAATTTGTCAACTTCCAGAGACGTGTAAGACTTGTTGCATTGGGGGCATATATAACCTTTGTTGTCGAGTTCCTAACCGAGCTCAGTAGCGGAAGCGTAGGCCAGCTGAAAGAAACGTACATTACGAAGCCCCGAGTCTATTATCCGACGCATTTCCGCTATCCGCCATTTGACAACGTCGCAAAAGTGCTTGTAGTTAATGAAGTAGTATTGCCTTCCCACTGACCGCTGAGCGCCCTCCTTCAGTTCGTTCTGGCGGTACCTGCAGATGAATGAGCGGGGGCAAATATCCCAAGCTTTCGACGATACGTCCTTACACTTGTACTAGCTGATCGTTATTCAGGACGGCCATGAGTTTGTTGAGTTCCTTCGCCTGAAGCCCCATGCGGCCTGCCAGATCATCATCCTTCAAACTGCGTGGACGGAAGGGCACGAAAAAAGTGGTTATTTCATACGGACAAGACGATAACATTTTTTGACATGTTCTTTAGTGAACTACATGTGTGCATTCACATCGTAAGCACTCACACCGGATGTCGGGCGAGTTGGTCCAAAACGATGGAGAACTTGGGCTCGTAGAAGCCTCGAGATACATGCTGTACGAGGATACGGAGCGTCTCCTGGTCTTCTCGTGTCGCCATTCAAGAATCTCCCGAGGTGCCGATGGTTCAGCTGCCAGAAGCTCCGCCAGAAGCGAGCTGACCGTCGGCCACGTCTGAGCGCGTTCGACTGAATGAGTGTAAGCCTGCGACTTGAGATTTCAAAGTTTCACAGCTGGAACTGGATGTGACCGTGCCAGGACGAGGACACTTTCGGCAAGGTTGCAGCTCTCGGTGGTCTCGGTCATCTGTTACCCCCTTGTCACCTTTGTCACGCAGTCACAAGTTTACTCCGCTTACCAGCTCGTTGATCTTCTGTAGCCAATCAATGCACCGTGATACTACAGGTCTGTCGACTCGAGCGTCTTGCCCGCTGCTGGCCTTTCCGCTTCGCATTTGATGGCCGCCAGCTTATGAGGTTGTTCATAACACGGGCCCATTGACAATTTTATTGCTTGTCGTATTCTGACTGTTCAATATTCAATCTCCAGGGCTCTTTCCACAGCTGTCTCGGCTGAATCGACGAAGGGGAGACTCGGACTCCACGCTCCAACACACTCTACGGCGCTCGAAATGCTCTTCCCCGACGTCATCTCATAAAACTATTCTCAAAATCCTTAGCATCTGGAACTATCTGTTGTATTCCAGAAGTTTCCTTAATCACTAGAGGCTATTGTTGGGTGATACGTCCAACATCACTGGCACGCATCAGATCGAGGTGCGACTAACACCACTTAGCCTTGCAGTTGGTGGCTCTATTCCTCCGCATCAACTAAGCTAGTACCTCTCTCCTCCTCTCAAGTTTTACTAACGGTTTTATGCATGTTTATTAAGCGGAAGGACACGCTGGCGCCCGTTTAAGCGGCAGCTAACTCGTTCAGATGAAACGGCTAAAGCTCCGGAGCAGCTCAAAGATACCTAAATTCTTCATTGAAAGCAGATCTTTCAGGATGAGAGCACGCTTCCGTTTTCGATAGTGGTCACGGCCGCCATGCGACGGCCATCATCAGTCGGAGGCCGTTTGCCAGACGCTTTGACTTCTTACTGCAGCGATGCCTATGGCTTTGGTCACTCGGCGGAGAAACATCGCCCACGCAGCAAGCTTCACATCTATCAAAATCGTGCCTCTCGTGTCCGCCATCTAGGCGGTGAGCTGCTCACGAAAGCCCGTTCAATTAAAGAACAAGTAGCCTTGACTTTGCCGCCTGGCATCCCTCGGACTTGTGTTCCGCCGACTCATGCGTCAGGGCCAGGACGTGTCATACCTTACCTGGAATCATTACGACAGAAAGGACCCTTATTACATGTGAGTATAAAGCCTAAAAGGTCTATGGCGTTTGTTATGCGGTAAACATTTGTTTGACATGTGGTCGTCTGATTCGATGGCACCAGCGCTATGAATTTTTGTCCCACCTGAGCCAAAGCGGTGAGCGCAAGATGCTCACCTTGGGAAGACCCTTGGATGTCTTGGCTCTGGCGATGACCGCAGGTCTGCTGACGATGCATACAAGAAAAGGTTCATCTTCGCATGCATGCACTCCATTATCAACATCATGTACCGCCGATGAGGTTCCACATTGGTTCTTCATGACGGTTCACCGGACTTGACTGCCTCTCTAATACAAACTGGCTGGTTCCGTTTAAAATACCGACGGATTTGAAACGGACTCTCTGCTTGTCTTTCCGGTCAGCGGGAAATGCCTGGCGGCCCCCGTGTTATTGATCCGCCCGTCGTATGGCTTAATGCCATACCCAAGTGGTCACGGAGTGGATACTATTGCTGATGCATTAGCCCCTGACCTACATCCGACGATTTGAAGATTAATACGTTCTAAGTTGGGCCGAACATGTGGGAGGTTATTTCAAGACCAGGTACCTGCGCAAGCCTTCGTATGTGTAAGCTATACCCTTGGATCGGCCTCCAACACCTCACGCGAACGACCTATCTGACTACTTGACAGAAAGTTTTGGGCATCTGGATGAGGCTTTGCTGCCGCAGTGGCGCACGGTTTCTTGCGTCTTTTATCTCTTTACGAACAGAGCCGCATCATCCCAAGCTCCACCGTCTCGGTTTGGCCTCGGCCCTTAGATTCTGCCCTGTCCTGCCCTTAAAGTAGGATTGGGTAGTCATCCAGCCACCTTGGAAAGAAGCTTCATCCCGGCGGCTCGTACCTACGTTGCAAAGATAGAACCATTGATTTGGCACATGGATCTTGCATGGATCTGTCCCCAGTTCCGTCACTCACGTAAGTGCAGTCTTCGATTGTGCCCGATGTTTTCAATTCGGCTTCCTTAGAGGTTGTTTGTACAGCTGAGGCAACGCTCTCGCGGCGGCCTTGATCTACTAAAGCCTGCATTGAGTTGTGCCCCGCTAATGTTGCTGTCATCGCTTCACAATCGCCTCAACCAAGTTAGCATCACGGCCGCCGTCTGGCTCAGGCTTATGTGTATCACATCTGACAGTTGTTCCCAATACGAGCTATGGCAATACCTTCAGGCTACACCTTGGCTAATTTGACGTCAATTAACGGGGTGCGTCTGAGGAGTATAAAATCCCCCTGTGTTTCTTCAGAGTGGGCGTCATCAACTCCCCAGCTCACTCAGTAGTAGCTAAATCATCTTATAACCACACAAATATGACTCGCACTGTCGCAGTTTTCGGCGCCACCGGTACCCAAGGCACGTCCCCGATATGTTGCACGACTGTTCGGCCAATCGCTGACGGCTCTGCGCTTAGGTTCTGCTGTCGTCAAAACCTTGCTCGCCGATGGCACTTTCACCCCTCGCGCCATCACGCGCAACGCTTCGTCGGAGAGGGCACAGAAGCTGAAGGCGCTCGGTGTTGAAGTCGTTGAGGCCAACGCCTGGGACATCAGTTCCTTGAAGCGTGCTCTAACAAGCTGCGAAGGCGTCTTTGGAGTAGGCATTATATCGGCCTGCATTCAATTGGCCTTGGCTAACCACGTCATGGATATACAAAGGTTACAGACTATTACGACCCGAAGAACTTCGCTGAAGGCACGTCGAGTGAGACAACCATGGGCAAGAACATCGTTGATGCTTCGAAGGAAACTGACGTCAAATTCTTCATTTGGAGGTGGGTGAATTCATTTGCCTGACAAGCGCCACATTGACTCTTAGTCGCTAACAACTCGCTTCAGCTCACTTCCGCATGCGACAAGGGTCTCTAACGGCAAGTACCGCAATGTACACCACTTTGACAGTACGTCGTCATTTCATTCAACGGGCATTTCGCTCATCGGACTTACAACCGTTACACAGACAAAGCCAACGTCGAGGAATATCTACAAGAAGTCGGATTGCCCCACGCCATCCTGCACACGGGCTGGTTCTCTGAGAACAGCTGGAAGTAAGCCCCCCCATATTCGGAACTACTTAGTCCGACGAGTACTTATAAGGACACTAGTTATAACTGTGTTGCTCCCTCTGAAGATTCCTCGTCCTTGAACGTGGCGATTCCGAAGTACTCCGCCGATTCGCCGCAGTATATTCTTTGGGTTGAGCGCGACCTCGGCCAAGTTGCTCTCGCTCTTCTCAAGAGTTACGAGACTAAGAAAGAACAAGTACTTGGCCACCTCTTCTACGCGGTCAGCGCGAAGATGACTTACCCTGAGTTCGCCAAAGTTCTCGAGCGTAGTTAGTTGCACTTCTCCGCGTGCAAGACATGACTCAAACTAACGGTGCGACTATGTAGGTGTTGGGAAACCAGTCGACTTTATTTCGCCTGAGTCTACTGGAATGCAGGTCAGTCGCAAAATTTACTCTCTTTTCTTATTGGATATTGACTTTTATCATGTTAGGAAATGGATGAGATGGTTAGCCCCCTTCATCTGAGCCTTTACAAATCATGACTAACACTCTGTGTAGTATGCCTTCCAGTCCGAGTTCGGTCTGTATCCCGACGTTCAAATCCCCGACCCACGCCTCACCGAGCTCGGTGTCAAGTGGCACACGATGGACGAGTTCGCGCAGGAAGCAGCCAAGGCACGCTACGTGTAGATGGGTAAAAGCCCATGCCGCGAATTATCCCGCATTCAATATTGACTCATTTTTCACGTCGCTGTACTTCTATGATGTAATGATATTTATGAATGAAATGGTTGGACTGTATACAATGTGTATGCAACATTTTCAGTCCACATGCAGTCCGGATGTTTTGTGACCTATGAGCCATGCCCTGAGCTTTGGGGTGCACTCCTCAGAGGCCCTCGAGAAGCAAAGATAAAATACAAGGTAAAAAAGAAGCAATAAATATTGAGACCCGTAGGTCTACCACTCTGGAAAAGCGTGTCATCCTTGTGCAGGGGCCATGCTAATCTTCTCTGTATCGTTCCAATTTTTACGTATGTCACCCCGAAGGGGACATAAGGTTGAGGTTCGACCCGATGAATTCGGCAAAAGATTTGCTTTTGCTTTGAGTGACGGGGTGCCCTTAACAGGGGCTAATATTTAGTATCCAGTAGTGAATCCTAAGCGAGTCCTATTGCATGGCGATATTGATAGCTCTGCTCAAAGCGTACTCCAGTTATGCACTTCGAGTCGTGAATTTAAACTGCCAATGAACAGCTTCTGGACTGGGGCTACTGGTAAGTTTCTGAAGTTTTCGGAGTGTGTGTCTCGGAGTCTACCTATTAGCCATACATTGAAAGTGGCGTACATATAGATGATCACCCAATCCGATTATTGTGTACACTTCTTTCGTGTGAAGCCGAAAGGCAATTTAGTAAGATCCGTCGTCCTGGTTCCGTACCACGGTCTCGATGAACGAAATTAAAATCGTATGGTACCGGTCATTTCCAGAAGTATCTAAAAATGCAAACAACTATAACAAAGGGGGGTATAGTACACAAACAATGAGAGCAGCAGAAACAAAAATAGCATGAGAACACAGCACGTTCATGACAAGTATACAGTACACGTATGTACATGCACGGCATAGACGTCGTCCAGTTAATGGAAGGGCGTGCGTCCGTACAATTGGGTCAAGACGTGTCCGCCTTTTAGTTTGGTGAGTTTGATGGCATACGTTTTGGTTCGGGCTCAAAAACACGGCAGTCGACAGCTTCCAGATAGCGCCCCCGGTCTTCTTCCCTCCTGCAGCTAAGGCTGTGGGCGGCACCCATGCACTGGCCTTCCGCACAGCGCGTCGCTCCAGTAGCGGCCGACACGACCTCAAAGCCAATAGTTGAACCATAGAAGCTCGATGGATCGAGGAGACAGCCTCGACTGGCAGCTTTCTTTGGCGAGACGAGGAGTGGGGGAAGTGTGGAGGGTTTCGCAGCGTAGTTGTAGATACGGGCACATTGTGCTGAAGAGAGCATCGGTGCGAAGAAGGAGAGGATATACTGTTGGAGTTCGAGCGGAAGAGCGAAGAATGCAAAATTATTTCTGATAGGCTGGGATCTTGATTGCACTTGTGATACCTCGCCGGACCTTGCCTTGATAGATTTTGCTGATTGGAGGAGAAGTAGACGAGAGTAACGGAGAAGCACAAGCGCCTGCTCTTCGATTTGCTTCTTCCAATATTCATTACGACGAAGGAGGAGAGCTATTTCCTGCTCCAAGGCCTTCAATCGTTCCATTGTCTCCGGACCCCATGGCTCTTCGTCGACGTCGTCCAGAGGTGGTGGCCCGGGGAGCTGATTAGCGTGAACCTCAAGGTGCATGAGACTCCAATTCCCCCGTTCAATGGCTTGTTTTATCTCCCAAACACCACGGGCACCAAGGTTGTTACCACTGCACTTAAATGTTTGCACAGAACACTTGCGCTGTGGAATGCCTCTTTCGTCCGGGTCGCCGACTAGCCATTCAGCAATGGGTTGTGCAATATCGCTCGTACACCCCGCAGTGTTCATCTCTAGATCGACGAGATACTGTGACCGGAGGTTTCCGAGAAACTCTGCAATAAAACCATTGCCAAGGGCGTTGTTTCCAGATAGCGAGAGAAGCTGCAAACGGGACGAGCTCACAGCCTCGGCTAGGGCACCGGCCAGCACACCGTCAGAGCTCAGTCTGTTCTGCGAAGCTGTTAGAATGCCCGACAAGGAGTGCGACTATAGCTTACATTGGCCAAATATAGCGTTTTCAACGCTATGTTATCTCGCAGGAACTCTACTACCGCATACAGGCCCTGGCTTCCAATCTCGTTCCGGTTCAAGCAGATTTCTGTAAGGCTCGCGCGATGCTTCGCACCCGCATCCGACGTGAGATAACAGAACAAATGTGCAGTGCCCTCGTCTTGGAGTACATTATGATTAAGCACGAGTTTGGTGATACCATTTCGGCGTGTCTTTAGCTCATCGATAACTTTCTGAGCGCCTGCAAATATATGATGCATATCGGATCAAGAAGACAGGGGAGAGCTTTGAGTCCAGAAACACACCTTCAATGCCCAACAAGTCCTTGTAATGCCAAGTCAGAACCGAACGACTCGCGAGGGATACGGACTTGGCTCCAGGTATTGATGCGCGACGTGGGACTGCAAGCGCCGGAGTCGAGCTCTTCGCAGTGAGCCATGGCCTCGAGTCACTGCTGTGAGTTGCCGAGATCGAGCTATTGCTCCTCAGAGCAGCTGGTGGGGGGAATGATGGATCAAATGGATCAAATGAAACGGCAGTCGATGCGGACTATAAACGGGCACCATCGCGGTCAGCCATTTACTAGAAGAGATGGTCATATAATTATACTTGCAGCCATAGCGTTTCACTTCATCAGTTAACCCTGCGATGACCACTAACCAATAGATTCAACGATAAGGGATAGAAAATAGCAGAGCAGCAGGTGAGGGCGAGAGCAAAGCGTCGTAACAGAGCGTTACAGTCAGCATGTTCGGTGGATTACTGAGTTAAGTATGCACCGCCGCGGACCACTCCCAAGACCCGCTCGCTCGGATCAGGGGTTAATTTTACGGATCCTTTCAGCATTCGAGCATATGTCACCGAAGGACTCGCGAGACACTGATTTGCACGCCTCCTTGAGTCCTAAAAACAGCCCAATTTCTAGCTTAGAAGAACATTGTAGAAGCATGAGTAAGGAGAGCTACGATTCTCTCAACTCACGCTTTGGAAAACGCAGACGCTTACTCATCAACATCGTCACAGAAAATAACGTTCAGCGAGGGTACCTCACTGGTTCAACGTGGGTGAGAACGCCTACGAAGTACGAAGACACGTAGAGTTTAGCTCCATGTGTTGCGATGGAAGGTCCAATACAACTCCGCGAAGTTGAGTGAACATGTCATAAACGATGAGAAGTTCAAGGCGTATTCCATCCCAAGCAAAACACAAGGTCATGTATCTCATTATAAGACCAGGCAAACAGGGTAATCACTCCATCAAAGTTGGTTCATGAAGGTAGGAAACTTGGCTTGACGAGCTTGTTGTCGATTTCTAGCATCTTGCAAAATGCTTCCGTCTGAGGACTGGCGTAATAGGGTGCTGTTAACCATAATTAGTAGCGTCTCTAAAACCGAAATCAGGTTCGCGTACGTTGGTGATTCTTTGCGCTGCCTTCATTGCCAGGGCCCGGAGCCACCTGCGAGAAAGTTTGAACATCATCGAGGGCTTTGAATAAACTCGCGGAATCGCTCGAAGATGACGTGCTCATGGGCGAGCTCTTGGCTTGAACGTTCTCTTGTACCCAAGCGAGCTGCTCCTTGATCAAATCTCGAGCAGCACTTTCGTCAGGATATGCGGCCTGTCTTCGCGACACTGGGAAAAGAGAGTCGAACGCCTTGGTAATTGCCAGCCACTCTGGGTCAAATCCAAGTTTGGGGATACGACGCTCGCCTAAAGAAGCCAGCGGGAGAGAGTCAAATGCGCAAGGTAAATCAATGATCTGAAAGGAGCGTGGTCTCAGCGTTTTCTCTAGTACTGTGGGTTGGAAAACTCACCTCGAGGAAGTCCCGTTTTGGGAGACACTTGTCGAGTGCAAGGAACTTGGTTTCGATATTACCTGAAGGTGGTGGCGGCGGGGTGGCAACGTCTACTGCCTCGTCATCCAGCGTAATTTCATCGGGGTTCGAGGACACGGGCGCAGGAGATGGTCCCACCGAAGCATCGGCTGGCCCAGCCATTTGAGGTGCAGGTGCATCGCTGAATTCGTCGTCATCGTCGATCGCAATTTCATCTGGGTTTGCCGCCGTAGGTTGTGCAACACTCTGAGCTTGTGGTTGGGAAGTGCCATCTTGATCATGACGTACGGTGGCCTCGAAACGGACATGGAGATGGGCAGAGAACCACCATTTGGGGCGAAGATTGCGGAGAAGACCCATCAATGGTGGCGAGCCAAGTTTTCCGGAGTTGACGTCTTGTCGAAAGAATGGTTTTCGCCGAAGGAGACCTTGCAAGTCTCCAAAATGCTCGATTGATTGGGGCCAATCGTGCGATAGGAAGATGTCGGGTGAGGATAGCTGCTCTCACCTAAGACGGCATATAGATGAAAGAGCAAAGGAAGACGCACAAGGGATAGACGGCGAACATTGTACTCTCGTATGTGGTATATGCTACGCATGGTTCCGTGGTCGTATGGTACGCGCTCGAAATGCCCTTGTCGGAAGTCGTGACCCTTGAAGATGCCGGAAGCTCCTGCAATGCGAAGACCGCCGACTTGTACACATCCCGCATGACCGAGGAAGTAGATATTAGGTGCAAGCCATCCTCCATGATATCTACGGCGATGGTTAACGAGTCATGTAAACGAGCGAGCAGAGGACGTACAACTCCCAAAAATGATTCGAAGCCTCATGGTTACCTCCGATGACAATCGTCAAGATTGGTGCCTTCTTCTCTCCTGTGTAGTATCTAGTACCTCCACCCGTAGGTTATCCATGTCAAGACTATCTCTGCGTAAGCCTCACTTGTAAAAATCTCCGAGCTGCCGATACTTGTTTGGAACGGCCATGCACTGAAGATCGCGGTGGTTTCGAACGGCCTGGAAGTCCCCGCATATAAGAAGTAGATCTACAACGTAGTCGTTCTTGGTCTCGAGGTTCTGTATATGCTGGTAAATTGCATCAAGAGCACCGTGGCAACACCCTTCGATAGCGATCTGAGTAGAAGGATCAGGAAAGGAGACTGTACTTGGTGGGGGATACTATCTCACTCGCATCCTCAAAAGACGAAGACTGTTGGTCTAGGAACCGCACGAGATATCCGGAGTTTTGTAATATAAGAAGTTTAAAGCAAGCCAAAAGACGAAAGAGAACAGAAGTTCTAGTATGCTCGAGGCACAGTAGGCTTGAGCTTGAGAGTCAGCGCAATGTCCGTTGCGACGCGTCTGAGTTGCCGAGGCGCGCTGTGTGGCTGTGTTGGCTCAATATCGGGCGAGTCAATTCATTTGGACCGCCTTATTCCAACTGGCGTAATTAAGTGACAAAGCGACGGAGTTGGTACGCCCTCAAATCTCTTCCATAGCGTAGGGAAATGTGACGTCATACTGATGTCAGGCCTTCGTCTGCGATCCTCTTCGACCCAATCGCTCAAATGCATTTCACCAAACCTGCACCTATATAATGAGCTAGCTGCTTGTTGCAGTACAAATTAGTTTCCACCTTGACCCGTTCACAAATCATTAACTGGGTAATTACTTGTTCACTATGGCATCCACCGGATACTCTCCTCGCGGCCGTCCTCTTGTACGTTCGGAAGCCATCTTTTATGTCTGCAGCATTGATTTTGATACTTTCTAGGCTGTCGCACTAGCCGGTGCTATTACTCTCGCTGTCGGCGCTATGGTGTTTGCCAAGTCGGATTCCAAGAAAGACGTTCAGTCAGATTCCATGTATCGTATGCGCATTTACCTTCCTTTCCTCGTTTTGTCCTGACAAAGCAACTCACAGACCCTGCTGGAGCGGAAGGGACTCGTATGACAGCCGAGGGCAAGACTGACGCTCGCTACGACTCGACGTCCATCCGAGAGAAAGTTCACGAGCTTCCAGGGAAGCGTTAGAGGGCCATTGAGATACCTGCATTGTGTCCAGCACCCATCATGAACGTTTAAACGCGCACGCGATATCAATGTACACAATAGTAATCTGCATATAGTTTTGGCACTCAATCACAGACGATCACAAGTGAATTATCACTTGAGACTATTGAGGCTATGGTGGACTGTGCATGTTTTACGAGGAAATTGTTCAGCGAGGATGTCAAGTATTACCAGCCCAATTCGCAATGCTAACGACATGGACGCGACGCTGTATATTCCAGTGACAAAGACGATTTACTACGCCAGATATGGAGCAGGCCTACAGTTCAATCCATTCATTGACCCACATGTACCTCGAGAAAAGCATGTTCAGACGTCGATACCAAACAATTTGCGATGCATGGGCAAGAATGGAGCGCGCAGTAATGACATATTCGCTGAGGCCTGAGACGAACTTGGGGTTGTTTGCAGCGTCCACAGCGAGGACTCCATCCTTAGCCGAAGCTTTCCGAAGGAGTATCTTCAGCTTCTCTAAGACGGCGGACGAAAGGCCGGTATATTTCGGAAGTAGCGGAACCGTAACCAATGACCAGACTCTAGGAGCAGTTTGATTTGTGCCGGAAACAAAATTTCGTCTAAGATGCAAGGCACCAGCAGGCAGAGAGCGATGATTGGGATGAGAAGAGATCCCTTGAAAATCAAAGGTCAAGATCTGCAGGCAACGTCAACCTTACGAGAGTGATGCAACAAATGCCCAAATTACTAACAGCGGTGATTTGATTGCTGGTAACGAAAGGTTGTATAACTTCAACAATAACTTCAGCATCCCAGGTCAGCGTGATGTTGTCCTGCAATTCACTACGCAAGGTGAGAAGGTATCACGACACATGGATTGACAACCTACGGATGGTCAAGGACCCAGTGCTTCCCTTGCTCTACACCGAGTATAGCCAAGCTGTCAGCAAGTTCTTGCTCCCTTATCTTTCCAAGTCCATCCGCATCGCCGTTGGATAAGCACAAGGAGAAAATTTCTGGCACAATTCCATCCGTTCCCTCCAGTAGGGACAGTATAGTGGGAGAGAAAAAGAAACTCTCGTCATCGGGATGCGCTGTCAGCAACAATAGGCGCGGAGGTGTCTGTGAACCCCTAGAAGTAAGAATGTGATTCACATGCTCTGTCTGCGGGAAATAGAGAAATGAGAGAACGAGCGGGATAAGAGCAAGAAGCAAAAACACCATCTTCAACGACGCGCTTGGCCACCGCGACGTGCGTGAAGTCACGTAGCTTACGTAATCGAAGAGCCTCATCTTCGCAACCTGGCTTGCCCGCGCCGAACCGCATACGATGGACAGACACACCCGCAATCAGCTCTTGCGCTCTGACGAATACCTCCGTGACTTTCCTCAACTTCCAAGTCAGCGACATGACCGCTATGACAACGACAACGACAACGACTCCTTAGACTGGGACAACAAGGAACACCAACCGCACCACCGAAAACGCCTGCCCATTCCCGACCTGCGCTTCGAACAGACGTACTTGAACCGCATCAAATCTTGCATCCACTATGAATCTCCACGTACCGAGAAAGGAAAACAGAAGGAGATCCCACAAGACGAGGACTTCAAGGCTGGTATACACGCCGTGCCCCTCGTTGATTCGTCGCGGATTATTGCACGGATAGACTGGGGCGGTGTTGCTTGGATTACGCTTCGGGATCAAGTCATCATGCCGCTCATCCAAGGCATGGTCTGGTGAGTCCCCTAACTTCACTCATGTTTTACGATATTTTGACGGATGCTGTCGGGCAGGGGTGTCGCGAGCGAGTACATACAACCTATCATGGCGTACGCTCGCAGAAGAGTGAACGTTGGAAGTCCACGGAAAGACTATCCGGAGGGGAGGGGCTCAAGTTTACTGAGACAGCTGGCCAATAAGCTGAAGTCAGCTTCATTGACTACATCGTAATGTGAGCCGCGACACGATTTCAAGAGTTTCCGTATGAACGAGACTCAGGTACTATAACCATAACTTTTTTATTCACTGGCATTCTATGCATTGCATGGTTATGCTCAAGGCCCTTCTTGCTTCCACTGTTCGTTGATATCCGAAATCCGAAATCAGGTATCTTGAGAAAGCACCCAAAACGCCCCCAAGATCCCGAGCTCTCGATGATCGCTGAAAGGAAAGGCGAGCTCAACGACTCCGTCACTCAGATCCGGATACGAAGATTCTGAGCGTGAATCATGGATGACATTCAAACGCTACTTCGAGTCAATTGTGACGGCACAAATAGTTGATAGCATCGAACACTAAGAAACCCACACCGGGATTATCCAACACCTTCTCAGTATAGTGCCTTTTGAACCCTGCAGACGACGTCTAGAACAAGATGAAGCCTATATCCTTTAACTCTTTAATCCCTCAATCTCGTGCAGAGCCCCCGAAGAACCCTAAAATCAACGTGAGTAAACTGTCGACACCCCGATTGTTTAGACCATGACTGACAGTACTGCGAAACATAGCGAACAGTAATATTCTGGGCTTCTCCTGCTGAACACGAAGCGGGAGGCTGCCCGCCGTTGTTCTCCACTCTAAAGACGAGGTCCGCCAGCTCGCCCTGGATGTTCTTGACCATCAAGCTGTCGATGTTCGTCTGTGAGTCCGGAGACTCGATGTCGCCAACCTTGGCACCAATCATGTACGCATTCGCATTGCCTTTGTTTGCACCAGATGACGTGAAATCCCACTTGGGCGACACGCCTGACCCAGAGGGATTCGGGACATAATAGTGCTGGCCAAGCACGCTCAAGACTGGGAGCTCGTTGAGCGCGGCGATGACCTGCTGCGGCGTGGCCTGTTCGTCTGTATTCTTCCAGGCCTCATACATGATGGCGGGAGCGTCGTTGAACGCGAATGTCCCGTACAGACATGACGAGTCAATAATATCTGCGACTGCACCAGCCAAACTATGGACAAGACGTGAGCCGCGGATTTTGGTAGAGGTGGCATTCAGGCTCAGGACACTCACGAATATGTTGACGAGGTCGCGTTGCACGTGTAATTCTGGGTACCAACGGCAATGCCGACATAGCGCGGCGCGTAGTCTGGTGCAACAAGCTGCGTCTGGTTCGCCGGAACCTGGATGCGAGCATCGCTCAAGTCGCAGCTCATGCTGGAAGGCGAAGTCGTCGTCCATGCAACAGCGAGCGCGGCAGTGGTCAACGCAACGAGTCTGAACATAGTGAGCAAGGGGCGACAAGGTAGTAAGTAGTAAGTGCTCTTGGACAAGGAGGGGGGGAGAAACTCGAGGAATGTGCCCAAGGCCTCAGCAAGTGCCTGTTTTAAAACATCTGGTCATGATGAATTATGGACTTAGCCCTTATAAATACCCCGAGTCCGTGGGGTGGTTATGTCAAGGATAACGCCGACGGAGGCTCGTCGTCAACATGAAAAGCGACGTTCACGGACGCCGGTCCCTATTGTACCGCGTGAAACGCTAACCGAACAGCGTTGAAATCCGCTCAGGTCAAGTAGGAAGCGGTCAAAGATGGCGCCGTCGGTCAACGCTCGGTCAGTTTTGGTCAGCTGAGCCACTAACATTTCCAAGCTGATGCCAGTGGCAAGACCGAGGCTAAAAGAAATGACCTGGCGTTCACGTATAGGTGAAAATCAGAAGCTGAACGATATGCTCTAAGTTTGCTGAGCCGGACTTTGCAGTCCGAGCTTGACCGGACTCGCTAAAGACTACTACTCACGGGGAGTGGGGATGGAAACGAGAAGCACCAAGTGTTTTGACGACGACGTGAAATTCAAGAACTGATCGAAGCCGATACAAACAGGTTACAAAGACATGTTGTTATTTTCGGTGAACGGTACTACATGAGTGAGAGAGCGGGGGTCTGAGAGATTGGAGGAATCGCAGGATATTAGAACGTGACTGGGGTGGTAAGTTAGTAAAACATACAACTCTTTGACGTCCCTCGAGTTTCAGGTGTCTACCCATGACATAAATGGCGTGGTACAAGGGAAGAGTATGTAGTACACTATAGATGAGATCTTGTGGGTTTCACGACCGCTCGTGGACATGCTTCTTTTCAGCTAAGTACGTCTTGTTGTGGTATACTTGCTTCATGACGACGACATGCATCATAGACAGAATGGCTGTGAGAGATCCTGGAAAACCTTATTTAATTCAGACGCTCCTTTCACCTGAAAACAGACTTACCAGTTTGCTGAACCCGCTGAGCTAAGACGCAGGGCGAGTCAGGCTTGTTCCATGAGTTAGAAAGTAAGAGGCGTACCATAGGCATTTGGTAGGTGGGACGGAGCCTAGGCTGCCGCCGCAGCTGGTCCTTGATCCGCCTTTGCGTCAGGTTGTCAACTTTTTCACTGAAAAAGCAAACTTGCTAATTAGATCCCGAGAGAAGGGATAAAGCGACGTTCTCACCGAACATGTACAATTAACTGCTCAAGAGTAGGGTGTGGGCTGCTCCCTGTTGACAAGTCGAATGAACGCGTGCTCAAGTAGATGTATCCAGTCAACATACCGAGGAAATCCACAACGAACTAAGAGAAGAAACGGGTGAGCTGAGTATAATCATCAAGGATTCACCACATCGCACCTTGGTTACAGATTCTCCACTTTGGTCATCATCCCACGCTTCCTCGCTGTCCTTGCAAGCAGACAAGCAAATCTTTTAAGATAGTTAATACATGTATACGAGTCGCAAGAAAACCCATACCACCGATGGAACCTTTATTCTTGTGGGTGGCTCACAGTTGCCGTCGCATTCCTGAGCCTTTCTCCAAAGACGAAAGGGAAGAATTGATTGTATCATATACACAGCGAGGAAAGATGCTTTTAGCAGTCCGTATCTAGGTTTGAGTCGAGGGATAACTGTCGGGAATAAGATGGCCGGTGATGCACTTAGGAAAACGTTGACTAGACGGAGACCAGTGCTTGCGAAGAGCCGACGCAAGGGAAAGGGCAAGAGCAGCCGGCTGGGGTTACTTGGATTGACGAGGCTCATGATGCTTGTGTTTCGTGTAGATTGTGATTGATGGTAGGGAGACGAAGCCTCAGATATAATAAGGGATGAGCCTTTGATGCCATTCAGTCAACTTTCATTGCTTAAGGAACTAAAAGGACCTACCGGCAGGTGAGGAATATCCCGGCTTAGTTATTGGATTGTTGCATTTTGTATGAGGCAAATCTGATTCGCCCCTTTGTCAGAAATATAGGAGTTGATCATAGTTTCATTTTGACAGCGTACCGAGAATAGTTGCAGAGTGACAACAATCGAACAGCGCCTAAATCGATGTTATTGTTGATGTTTCAAGAACATGAGGTGGTGCTTCTTACAAAGAACTTTGCACCGATAGGTAGTCGACGAATGCGTTCATGAAGTCGCTGCGGAAGAGTCAATCCTACTATCTGTAAAAGGGTAACATTGTGGCATCACGAACATTATCAATCAACTTAACACCTTGGACATCCACGATGGCTTGAAGGAATCAGGCCTTTGACCGCATAGTGAGGTCAACACACGAACCTTCGTCACGAAGGTCCGGTTCGCTTCCATGTCGGCACTTGCGTTGTGAGCCATGACCCGTGACTACACCAGGAGTAAGTATAAGACAACGGCGCGAGACTTCGTAGAACGGACTTACAATAGAAGAAGAATCTATCACAGGGAGCTGCGTCCGCCACAAGTTTGTCTAGCTCCCTCAACTGAGAATTCTTTAGTGTAACCACGGTTAAATAGTGCTGGATTGGACTCACAATGTTGGTACTTGTGGGCCACAAGGAACCATCCGGCTGAGGATAGGGGCCGAAGTCCTTCATAATGACTACATCGTGGTCATTGAAACCATACTTGTCTAAAAACATTGCTATACTATTGGATGCACGAGCGGTGCAAAAGTGTCAAAACCAACCTATCAGAAGTCCTTGAACCCACTCGAGTTGACGCTGGCCGCCAAGAAGTTCCGGGTATTCATGGCCAGGAAGATTGGCGTAGTCAATTGCAATTAGGAGCGCTTTGCGACGTGGAGGGGCGAGCGTGGCAGACATGCTAGTAGGTCAAAGAGCTCTCCGGGAAGGTGGCGGCAGGTAGCATGGCTTTATGCCCGATGCACCACAGCTTATGTATCTGCAGCATCTACCACTCGCGATGCGAGATCTGATTCTCACCTTTCGGTCCTGAATCACCACCGCCGCTCGGGACGTGCAACAGCCCGACAAGATAGGCGCCGTCCCAACGAGGATAGGCGCGCACGGAAGATATGCTCACTCGAGCAGAGTGATGGGAATTTTGATTCTTCTCCATTCCTGTGCGCTCAGTCCTGTGCGCTCAGCACGGCCCCAATGGCTGGCGCTCTTTCTTGTGGTTGCATGTCACCTCGACCAGGATAAATTAGCACAGATCTATTCGCAGATGATAGCAGTGTGGGAGCGAGCATAAGCAAGATTATAAATTCTTGTTCCGGCAGTTTATTATGCAAGAGGGTATGAGCCATATAGGGTAATGTCATTTATTAGAGATAGAATGGCTGCTTGAGGTCCTGAAGGCCGCTTAGTTCATCTTGCTGAAGATCGATAAGAGCACTTACAAGCTTATAAAAGCTTCCAAGCTAACACGCGTTTGTGAAGATGCAGAGGACGGGCAACATTGAGACTGACTCACCACTGGTCTCTGGTCGGGATCATCCCTGGGGCCATCATTGTCTTCTAGACGTCTTCTGGTCAAGTCACGAACTCGATGGCTGACGGTGTTGTTTGATCATGTCATCCCACCTATAAAAATTGTCTCACCGAACGTTGAGAAGCAAGTCTTCATAAGTTAGGTCAGGTTTGTTCCCTAATGAAGAAAATTAATATTAACAGCTTTAACACGATGCGCCGTGCGTACTAAGAGCATCGATGAAGAACTAGAGAAAACGAGATAAGCAAAAACAAATTAGACATTGAGCAAGAATGCGTACTAACCGTCGTAAAAGACTCGTTCTCTATATGGTCTTCCCATGCTCTCTCATGGTCACGACAGGCAGAAATGCACACCTTCAGCTATTGTATTGAAATCGAATGACGCCATTTCGCAGTAAAGTTGCATACCACCGACGGTTTATCGATCCTCCGAGGAGAAGTGCATCCACCACGACATTCCATAGATTTCTTTTTCTTGAGGACATGGACAAACAACGACTGAGCCATATAAACGGCTATGAACGAGCTCCTGAGCAGGCCCAGTGCAGCCCTTTTGGAACGGGAAGGTGCTCCCCAGGGGGCCGCTATAGCCGGAGCTGTGAGGAGTAAACTGGCGGTGACGATTGCCGAAGTCAATTTAGGTGATCTGAGAAGCTCGCAAAGGGTTTCGGGAACGAATCTGGAGACTGTTTTTCTGATGGACCGGTTGTTGCATTTCTTGACAACTCTCTTCGGTCCTAATATAAATTGATCGCCGAGGGCAGGAACAGTTATGGAGACCGTGGTAGGGCTTTGCAGTAGCCTCAACGTGCTCCTCGGTGAGTCTAACGCCATGTCTGGGAACATGGACGAAAGGTCAAGTAACTTCATTGTGAACAAGAATCATCCTACTGGTAAGAGGCTGCATGATAGGGGACCTCGGCATATCCATCGGTGATAGCCGCGGCGAAAGCTCGTTGCATCTCACATGTGGTAAATCTCGAAAAAGGTCAAAACGGTAAGCTTGAGCATAGAGACTGCCGTCATACCAAGAATCGTGGCGGAATGGCAGCAGTCGAATAAAGCCTCCAAAATATTTCAGAGGTATTTTCACACCCGTTAAATGAAGGGTCCTCACAATCACATCGGGGCCAACAGACAACCGGCCGCATAGAGCGTCGTGAAGGTCCTGTGTGTTCATGAGGAGAACCGTTGAAACTAGGAATCCTGGGGATACGTACATTATCTATGACCTTGACCCCACAACCGTCAACTATGGCTAAAGAAAAACTCGGTCTTCGGCACAACCTGGTGCTGCGGGTTACACACCTTCGTCCAGCATATCAACTTCACTCTGGTGATCGCAAATAGAATTTGTTCCATGGCCTGTGACTGTAGAGCTGGATAGTGGATTCGGTTCAGCTGGAATAGAGGAGACTTACAATACAAGAAACGCCGGTCCAAGTAGGATGCGCCCTCCGCAAGAAGGCGTACTTCTCTCAGCTGAAGGGAATCGGATTTATTCTAGAGTACGTACAAAAGATTCAAAGGACGACTCACGATATTCTCCCTAGTCGGCCATAATGGATCCCCGGTGCTGTCGTCATCCATCATGACAACTATGTCCTCCTCGCGATACTCGTATTGGTCTAAATGCAACCTATCAACCTCCAGGACACCCCCTTCCCAGAGGCGACCAACCAATAAGAAGTTGTTTCATCTCCTGCAGCTGATGGTGTCCCTCGAGTGTCGCATATCGGTCCTCCGCTTCCTCAGGGATATGAGCGTAGTTTATTGCGATGAGGAGAGCTTTGCGGGTGATCAATTTGGCTATCGGTAGCATTGATAAAAGGTAAGTGATATGATCCTCGAGTCAAAAAGGATCGATGGATTATATGCACCCTGTGCAGGCAGTGTATACAGCCGTAACTGCCTTCTTCCAGATATGGATGCTTAGCTCATGACAATGTGCTGACGGCGTGTCACCGACGAGCATCTGCAGGGGGAGGAGGCTGGGTTGGCGATCAAGTTGTTGGGACTGAAGGATGCATGCGCGCGGGGTTGTAGGTCCATGTATTTCCAGAAGGCGGGGTGCTCAATCGACGGTGACGGAAACGACCAAGAGAAGCCTGACAGGAGCACGGAGTCCCAATTTCAAATTCGAACGTCAACGGGCAGAAGCACGTGAGAGTGAACTCAAGCTGGCTCGATTTCTTGTTCGAACTGAGTTCCGTGTTTCTTAACGCGCCTCGTTCGTTTAGCCGCACAACGCCATGGCACGCTTCAGCGCCATTGTCAGCGATAGCAGCGACGACGAACGTGATGTTGCAAGGACTGCGCATACCGCATCAAAATCTCGCCCTCCGCTTTCCCGCCATGACGAGCCCGATGAAGACGCCGCTACTTCAGGCGAAGAGGACGAGGACGAAGAAGGTGGTCAAGAATCTGACGCGCAGACGTCGGACGGAACTTCGTCCGACATGAAGGAAGGTGAACTTGTCGTGTCACGTAAACGCCCTCCGCCAAGCGATGCGCTCGTCGAAGCCACAGACGGCGGCTATCGTTCTAGTCATGGACTCGGCGCACATCGACGTCCACATTCCCCTACGTCCTCGGAGTCGGACGATGAAATGCAAGTTCAATACGGCGACAGCACTATAACTCCTTGGGCGCGTCATGTCGGCGTCGACGCCCAAAAAATGCACGTTATGCAGACCTCCTTGTTCCATATGCCCCAGGAAGCTGCACTGCTGAAAGACATGAACCGCCCTAATCGTCCTCGGTTCCAGTTATCCTCTTCAGTGGCTCGAAAGCATAGCCGAGACTCTGATGGAGACGGTCTGCGAGTGGACTCCCGCGAGGTATGTGCTCAGCAAGTTTTGGGATATATATACCTGACTTATGGTTAACAGCGATCTTCCTTTGCCCATGACATTGACCCATCGCCTATCAGACCTACCCGCAAGTTTTCTAGGGTTGATATTGCTGATTCGGCCGTCCTTGGAACAGAAGGCGCGATAGTAGACGCTGGTCTTGCCTCAGGCCGCTCCTTCCAAGTCAGCTGGGGCCCACGAGCCTCTCTCGCCCACCTAGGCCAACTATGTGGCCCTCACGGCGAAACGTAGGCTACTTTATCTACTGCAATTATCCTTTCTCAACTTTTGCAGGAGTGTTTCAGCCAATTCATCGACCGTCAGCGTAACTTCTATCCCCTTAATTCCACATTCACAGCAAGAGGCCAGCTCGCGACTGTCAACCCTGCTACAGCATCATCTTACGCATACACCTATAACATCAGACCAAGATGGAGTCCCTTTCGCAGATCCATCCTCAGCACTGAGCTTCGGCTCCTTTGCTTCCCTTTACCCCACCCCTGACAGGTCATACGACGCCTCCCTTTTTAGACTCGGCTCCGCGTTATTCGACGAGATCAAAGTAAGACTTGGACGGGATATCACAATTGATATCTCCAACAGAATCACGTCCATTCGACGAAAGGCAGCCCTATCGTCATGGTTGGAGGAAGCTGTTTCTTCGACCGTCGAAGCCGATCTCCATGAACGCCCACCATCACGTTCTGGCGCCCACATGTTCACGTTGCTTTCGGGAAACCAGGTGGACAAGGCTTGTGACGTCGCCATGGATAGTGGAAATGTCAAAATCGCTACCTTGATTTCCCAGGCGCCGGGTGACTTCGAGTCCAAGGCTGACATCCAAGAGCAACTCGAGATATGGCGAGAGCAGCGAATAGATGTTCACATGGATGAGGATATACGTAAAATTTACGCGCTTCTGGCTGGCTCTTTGGACGTCCTTGAAGGCTCAAAAGGTGGCAACCTTGAACAATGCCCTGATGTGGACCTGCTGAAAGGTCTCGACTGGAAGCGCGTTTTTGGTTTACATTTGTGGTTCTCAGAACCGCTTGATAGCTCAATATCTCAGGTTTATGAATCATACCAGAGAACATTGGAAGAGCAGTCACCCCGTATATCCCCTCCACGACCATGGTACACGGAGAACCAGCAGACGCCTCCTTTCAAACTTCCAGCTCCAGCTCCCCCTGACGGCCTCTTCTCCCTCATCAGGCTCTTTGCTGAGCCTGCATGCTCCCTCTCGCAAATCCTCACCCCGCTCTCGTTCAGCCCTTATCCCGGAGACCACTCCCTTCTCTGGCACCTTTACATCATAATCTCCCGAAGTATGCGAATCCGCGACTTCTCAGACCGCGCCCATCTTGGGGCCTGGCAATCATCCTCTGAGCTTAACGGCGATGACATCTCTTACGAGGGACATAGCCCGTCGGCTGACATATTAGCCAGCAGCTACTCACAGCAGCTCGAACAACTTGGGATGCTGCAAGAAGCTGTCTTTGTATTGCTGCATATCGAAGGGTCAGCTGGGTGAGTCCTGATTTCTCCGTGGCGCACGGCGCATTCATCAGCTGTGCCTTATAGGAGGGAAAAGGCTATCCGCGATTTGTTGTCTCGTTCCGCTGATAAACTCGACGACTGGACAACTCAGGGTCTCCTGGGAAGCCTGCGAATCCCGAAGGCGTGGATCAACGAAGCTAAGGTCAGTCGAGAATAATAAAAACTTCGAGATACTCAAACTTCAGGTCTCAGGCCCTCTATGCGATCTATCAAGGCCAGGTATTCGATGCATACACGTTGTACATGGAAGCAGGCCTCCATCAGGCCGCGCATGACCTCGCTATTGCCGACCTTGCGCCCGAAGCTGTCATCCGGCACGACCTGGAGCTTCTCAGATCGTTGTTCGGCAAGATGGAGAGCCGTCCAATAAATGGCTGGGCACAGCGTGGCAAGGTTCGCTATGCTGATGCACGCCTAACCCTCATGCCAAAAGGCTGACTGCGTTGCTGATCTACAGGCACTGCTAGATTACGCCAACGCACTGGTGCGCATTCCCGAACTCCACGCAGCAATGACCGAACGCGCGGTACCCGACACTTTGCAAGAACAAGAGCTAGACCAGTTTTCCCGGAGCATACCGCGTCTGATTGGCGTCTTGCCAGCTATTTTCCCTTCCACAGCTAACATTCAGCATCGCGTCGCGGTTTCTGAGATGGCATCGCGTCTAACCACGGCCCTAGACTCTATCCGGCCCTTAGCACTGGTGAGTGTATCTGTCGATCCTCTGAAGGTGGTGTGCTACACCTGCACGTATTCGGGCCCGATTGACTAAGCGTTGACAATCCTATCTTTGTAGGCTCAGTCGCGTACACAGCTGGCTAACGCTGACGAGGGGACGAAGCTGAAGCATGTCCAAACAGTTGCGCTAGAGCGCTTCATGAGATCTATACGCGTGTCATAACATTTTCAATAATCCGATGATTATATTACCTACTGTTACAAACGCGCACGGGCGCTATGTATTTGTGGAGTTCCTTTAATTCTCTCCATTCTCTGAAGCTTTCAGATGCCATGTTGATGCATTTCAGCTATTCTAAACTCAATGAGGTCTTGCGCGTTTTTATACTGGTGAGGCCTTTCAAACGTTCGGGGACGCATTCTAGGTAGGCATCGTTCGTAGGCACGAGGAAATCGAACTCCGCTTTTTGGTTAGGTCAGGGTGAAGGTGACGCGAATTTGGTTCCTGCCGTTACATGATGATGGTAAGATGAGAACATCATATGCTCTTATTCAAGCTGCATTTCCACGCTGAATCCTCGCCACAGCACAGTCACAGCATATGCTGTAATTTTCCGTACAGAAGGCTTCCGGGCTGAAAGTTCTTTAGAACTCTGATGACAAATGTGAACTTTTGGACAAGCTCAAGGCTGTTGTTTCATATTTGGCGGCAGTCTTCCAACATACTTAAGCCTGGCGTGCCACAGTGGCCAAGGCAGGTTTTACCGCAACAATGCCCACCACGCGCACAACTTCCAAGCAGGCAGACTTTGGCAGGCGCGGCATCAGGACACTCCGCCGCATGTTGGATCCCCGAACCCGGCGTGGCGAGACTTCCTCAACGAAGGTGGAGCCACCAGAGAAAGACAGGGACAAAATTCCGAGAACAGCATCCGAACAGATATCGACTGGTGCTCCGCTCACTATTGCCTCGTCTCATTCTATACCTTCGTCCCTAGCCCTGGTGGTTTCGACCCCTTCGATCACAATTTGCAACGACACCTCTGCCCCGCTGTTGGATACAGGACCCATGGTCTCAGGACTCGACTCCAGCCCGCTGCTCAGCCCTGACTCAGTAATTGACGAAGCCAAGCCCGACAATCAAGGCTCCACTTCCCCGTCGATAACTGTTAGTGACGACCCTCAGTCAAGCTCAGCTTCACCGAGCCATCCTTCTTCCACCTTGGAACTGCATTCTGTTCCAGGACTCAGCCCAATGTCTGCTAGTAACGTGTCCCTCACTTCGACGAGTGATTCGTCTTTTCTCAGTGTCGACGGCATCGGGATGGGTCCGAAGCTGTGTCGGTACGTGATATTGTTTTTTATGAACACGGAACTGGCCGCTCAATACTCATATTTTAACACCCACAGCTGGAGCAGCAAGGGAAAGCAAGATACTGTCAAGGCAGGTGCGGGTGCGACTCAAAATTCTGGCGGAAATAAGTGTGTATCTTATTCAATCCTGTCCAAAACCAGACCTCATGTTCATTAGTAGGCCAGCCACAGCTGCCAACGGGTCGAATGCAGTCAACACGACGAACGGGTATTTCCTCACGTTTATTCCGATAAGTACACAACCTAACATGATATCCGCAGCCAAGTACGAAAGCCCAACCCAGCTAATTACGGAAAATAAGCGTATTGTATGTGTTGATGAAGCACGTACATCAATCTGTAGACCCGCCGCTTGCATGATCCCTCGGTATCCTCTTGTCTTCTTTTTCTGCTTTTGATCAGATGATTTCGTTCTGCGATGTCGACTTCAATATTGCCAAGTATTTAGCCTCAATGCAGCGTTGGGCTAGATAAATCTTAATCTTTCATCATTCTTATCCTTATGCAATACTTACCTGATGTAATGGACATAATTTGATACCTTCCTCCTAAAGGTGACCTATTCGCCCGTGTTATAACTAGACAATTATCACTACGGGAAGTGATAAATATCTGATGAAATCTGAAGAGGTGAAAGCCGAGACGAGGAGGAAGTGCAGTGGGTGCAAATGGGTGCCGCAAGTAAGGACAACCAGCATCATGGATCGCGCATTGTTCCGAAGGCTGAAACGGCTCGCACGCTGTCGGTCGGCAGATCTCAGCACCGAGTTTGTAGAATTTTTGGACGGGTGGATTTTTGATTAGCGCTCAATGTGCTAGACGCCTTCAACCGGCGGGAGTAATAGCACTAGCAATCACAGGTTTCAGGATAAGTATGTTATTTTGTCTGTGTTTCGGATATGGTTTTGAACTTGGTGAAACACCGGGCCAACACCGGGCGGGCTTAGCCTGATCATTACCTTTGAAGAAGATTTTCAATTAGCTCAAATCGTACTTTTGCCTTGAGTCTTAAGCTTAGGAATTCGACTTCCAGCTGATATTCATAGCGAGCCGTAGCGATTCAGGCCCGCCCAATGATGTGTATTGGTCGCAGGCTAATAAGATCCCTTCCCGAGTCTTCAGTACTCAACGAATATATGTACATATAAGTAGTGCTGTACATACCCGTCGACGTGTATTCGATGGAGGTGAAGGCAGATGTCGGTCTATATTTACGTTCTAGAGTACGTACAGTATGCCGTAGTAACAGTTTGTCGTGATTAGCTGTGACTAGCTTGAATAATGCGAGGAATTATATACATATCTCTATAGGTTATGCGCGCCATTGATCAACAATAGGCCTGCAAGAGGGATATCGGGACGTCTAGAAGTTAAATTAAATAATAACAGGTCTAATTGAGTGGGACACAGTTGATTGTTGCCCCTTAATCAGTCAATGCTCTTCCCACTCTGCAGTAGAGTGGTTGCCAATACAGAGACGTTGAGCAGCCCAAGTTGGATGCCGCTAGGTGTGATCTCGAGGTACACTGAATCGTGCGTCTTGTAGATGCGAGCCAGCAAGGTACTGGAGTTAGTCAAAGTAAGCTAGAATGGCGAAGTCATCGCGATCGTCATTAGCATAGCAAAGGTCTTTAAACAAGAGATGATCTCACGTGGACGAATCTGCCTGATGGTGTCCACGAGTACGAGGCCCCATCGACGATCATGATCCTAGAGCTAGTATCGCCATCTCGGTGAGCTAAGTCCGCAACATTCCGAGAACGCGGCGACGGCTTACCCTCTGTCAGGCGTCAACCTCATCCAGCTAGCCACTGGCTGTTTCGGGATGGACCCAAGTGCCTCGACGTGGGGTCGGCTGCCCGACCAATCGATGAGCGCGAACACTGTTCCGGTCCCATCCTTGAAGACCGTGTAAGCCGGCGAGGAGGCCTCGGTGTTAATCTCAAAGCCTGTCTTATCATGCGGGCCGACGACCTTGCAGTTCAAGATCGTCGGGTTGAAGTAGGTGAACTTGAACGTGACGATGTCGCCGAGCGACCCGCCGCTTGCTGGCGGGCTACCCGGCCAAGGCAACGCGCCATATACCGAAGGAGACTGCGAGCCGCTCCAGGGATTGTTCTCGCTCGATTGGCCATTGCCCATGTTCCACGCGTCGAAGGGATTGAGTCCGTACATGCCTTGTGTTTCGTGAGGTTTTGTCGCTCTTCTGTCGCTCTTCTGCAATAGCTACTGATGATACCTGTCAGGCAATCCGGAGACGAAGCATATATACTCGAGCTGAGGCGGATATCATTGCCCTCTTCCCTAGTCTATGATAGCTCTTTCTGACCATCGGCAAAGAGCAAAGCGCAAGTATCGATGCGGGCAATGGCTCGATGCGCGTCGATACGCAGGGTATCTCGGGCGTTTCGACCAGGGCCCCATTGTAGTGGTGAACAAGTCGCTAAGATGCTCGCAAGACCTGAGTACGGCCTTCGTCTACGGGCGGTAAAGCGCTCGCTCTGGCCCACGGTCGGAGAGAAGTCGCCGAGCGGTAAAACGGAGGTTTAGCTCGTCAAAAGCATTAGCTTGCTGTATCTCTGCAGGGGAGCACTGGCAATCGACATGCCGATCCAAGCAGTTCCAGCGGGTACGGATACAGTCCGCCTTTCAGGACAGCCAAGGAATAGCAAAAATTCGAAGTGCATAGCATGCCAGCAGCGTTGGCCTATAGAACTCCGTTTCTTTGGATGTGTTAGCAACGGCAATCCAAGGGACTAGTGATGTCATGGTCGGCATTTTGATCTGTCCATGAGTTAGTGCAAACATAAAATTGTGTTTCGTACAGGCCATCTGTCCTGCGACAACAGTAAAATGATGTTTTGCCACGGCGGGCTCACGCGGAAGGAATGAAGGAGCACAGACTAGTTGCTAAGGACAAGTGGGGACACGTTAGGGGCAATGAGCATAGCCACCGAGTTTCCATCCTTGGGCCTCTCGGAGATCTTTACTTTACTGTATCACACTTCAAGTTGACACTGACTCGGAGGGCCTCAAGTGACCGCACGATTTACTAGGATTAACCAAGCTGATGCCCTTTGATACTCCACAACATCGGTCACACCGGGAGGCCTGGCCGTTGGTGCAGTATCAGAATACAGACAAGCTGGTCGCGCTCGACTTGGTTGAGACGTTCAAAGTTGAGGGGTCTTGTAAAGGAGGCTATGCATATAACCGAACCCATTGTCTGGAACACACTTTCTCATCTCAAACTACTCAAACTTTTCCTCGCTACATGTCGGGGCATGGTGATATTCTAGTGCCAATGCAATGGTCGTGAATTCAAATTAAGCCAATCTGATCTTATTGCCGGATGAATGAGAAAACGAGGGAGTACTAGAACATGGACACGAGCAAGGATAGTGAAACATTGATACACTTAAAACAGCCAGTTGTTACAGTTCATGCGTCACTACATGGCATACCTGTTCACATCAAGGGTCAGCTCTCATGCGGGCATAGTCGTGCGGGCTAGTGCTTATCGTGTGACTTACTTCCTCGTCCACTCCCGAGCCGTCGCCTCGTATCGAGTGCGGTCGGTCTTGTACAAATGAGCAATGTCGGGCACAAGAGGATCATCGGGATTGGGGTCAGTGAGCATTGAGCAAATCGAAAGTAGCACTGAGAAGAAGGATTATGTGAGCGGGGGCAAGGCGATCCCCGACAAAGAGCCTACCTTTCGAGATGGTCAGAGCGGGCGACCACTGGTCCCTCAGAATGTCCAGACAAATCGAGCCGTTGGCATTGATGTTGGGGTGGTAGATCTTCGTCGTGAAGCTGACCTTGGGAGGCTTGAAGGGATAGTCGACAGGGAACGTGATAGAAAGGAAGAAAACACCGCCCGCGTACGGCGAGTCACCCTGTAGAATGCTGTGAGCCACGTTGTTTCATTGCTGTATGTGCCAAATCGGCGCACCGGTCCCATAATCGTCGCCTGCCACTGGAACATATTGTCGCCCGTCGGCCCAGCGCTGCAAGACGAGGGTGGGTCACGCCCGAGATCAATCAATTCCTACGAACACTGGTCAGTCGTACGTAAGATGGCGGCGAGCACGCGCCACGAAGAGCGTTGAGGCATCACTGGAAGATGTAAATTACCTTGTTAATGCGCTTCAAGGCCATTTCTAAAGAAACCGTAGACGTTCAAGTACTGCATAGATAGCAGGACATCGTTCGACAGAGGATCACAGGAAATCGCACATGATCAGAGAGAATCGTGCGGGGGAGCGGAGTAAGCGGCATAGCAGCAATGCATGGAGATCGGGTCAGCAAAGGATCTCAGAAGGAGGTGAAACGAGACTGAGGGACATACAGACGAGTTCGCAGACGGGGATGGGCGCCAACGACCGGTGTGGTGGTGGAAAGGTAAAGCGTAGTGAGTTAGAGCAACGAGGCTATTTAGGATGTTTGTAATCTGTTTGGTCTGCTGACACAGGTTTGCTCGAATCCCCCGGAGCGCTCTTCACGATTCACCTCGCTTTTGTACGTCTCAATTACCTATAACAGGCTTCCGACCGCCAGTTATGGACGATGTTGACGTTCTCTTATCGTAAAGGCAAGGCGTGCAACGCTGGAATTTCGTTATCTTGTCCTTACTCGAGAGCGGCGCTTGCGGCCAGTGAACTGAATGCTAGACCCTCTAGCCTGAGCTCATCTTATCGGCAAGCTGCAGTTGTATTGGATGTCGAGTAAGACAGGCCATTAGGACACACGGGACTCGTGGATAGGGAACCGCACAGTATTGTTGGAACAGAGGAAACTCAACTGCTAAGCGCTAAATGATTAGCTTTTATACCCAAGCGGAAACGCATCCATGCAACAAGTCAATGATAGCTCTTATGAAAGCTTGGCCCCGTAAATTCTGCCCTTCACTTGCTTAGTGAATGGTGTTACAAAATAAATGCATTCGATACGCTGCATTACATGCTATACGGTGGTATGAGGAACATGGATTGCGAAGCGAATGCAGAGATTGTGAGAGCCGTGCAGAAGCTTAAGGGTGGGTTTCCCATTCTTCTGCACGCAGTACCGAGGCTGAAACAGATAAATATGTGCAGTACGCAAAACGTGTGAGGATACCAAGGGAGATTACATAGATATCGATGCATCTGTATCAACCAAGTTGGTTAGAAGATAGATCAAGCTCTGTCTGACGAGTGACTCACCGAACATGGACCAAGAAATTCAAAATAAGCCAACAAAACTAAAGATGCATACAATAAATGGGTACGTGGCTCCGAGAAGCCCGTGATACGCCAAGAAAACGCAATCCACGATGCCGTGTAAAACAAAAAAGGACCTGAAGCAGACGCACAAGCGCTCCGCAACAACAGTCCAGCCTACCTTTGAATCTAAGATGTGGGTCACTCGTCGGCGTCTTCTTCATCGTCGCTCAGCTCTAGCACCATACTCTCCTCCGGCAGAGACGGCCACCACCGCGACGATGGTAGCTTCTCCGCGGGCGTTGGCAACTGTACGCTCTCCGCATTTGTATCATCGATCATCCTGAAATACAAAGCCCCGCTTAGTCTGTAACTCAGCATTCCGGCACCCAGAAGCCCAACCGCTCACCGGCTGATGTTTCGCAACTCCTTCATGAGCGCCTCGCGCTCGGGTTTGGTCCGAACCGTGGCCAACTTTGCCATTAAAGCCTTGCTTTGAGCAATGTACTGTTCAAGCCGGCGCTGCTTCATCTCAAGCTGCTGCTTGATCGACAGCGCTGGCACAGTACGGACGGCCTCGATGCTCTCCTTGATGAAGGAAATGGCGAGATCTTCCATAGATATGCTTCTGTCAAAAGAGTGAAGTGAGAGCGGTCAAACATGCGACGTTTAAAAGAAATCTGGGCAAACATTGATGACAGGTTGTTGATAGGGGCTGTAGGCAAGCCATTGGCGGGCAAATTAGAAAGCGGAGGTGCTGGAGAAGGGCTTGACACATTGGAAGATGGGGCCTTGGTTTTGCGTGACGCAAGAACGCGCTGCCGTAGACTGAGCTCAAGCTGGCTGCTACTGTTTGTCGGGGGAACAACTTGCGATGGTTGAGCATTCGAAGAAGTTGGCGAAGACGGCACGGGAGCCTCTGGGTTCTCGGCTAACATCGCGTCTGCCGTGGTCGAAGGTCGTCTATCTGAAGGAATTGGGATGGAAACCGATGAAGGAGGGCGTGGCGGAAGTGGATGAATAGGACGGTCGTTTGACGATGCGGTGGGTATCGGATCATACCCTATAGCTGCACTGAGCTTGGGGTGCCCAGGTGTATACGACGTAGCCGAACCAGCGGTGTTCGCCAAACCTGCAAGAGATGAAACGTTGGACGCTTCAACGTCCATATGCGACATAGACGCAACGGCGGTGTCATCGAGTCCTATCCGAAGCACATCACCCATAGAAGGCTGAGCACTTGAGGAAAGTGTCGATGTGGAGGTTCCGCTTTGGCCATCAGTGGGGGAGAGATCCATATCTTCGGGAGATAATGCTCTCGGGTATGGGGTGTGACTGGAGTTTAGGGTGTTTGAAACGGCGGCGGCGGCCTGACTTTGCCCAACTGTAAGACTCGAGGCTATGTCGCTGTATCGCGAGTCTACATCATGAATGTCGTGAAGTTCGGGCAGCGGGACAGCGGGTTTAGTAGCCTCGGGACTGTTGCCTATGCCTTTCTGCCGAGCAACGAATTCTCTAAGTGACACGTTGCTGGCGCCATCCGCAGCCTCTTCTGTGACGTTTCTTCCACCATCGTGTTCATCGACCACTCCGCTCGCAGTGATTCGTGCACCAGCCGGATCAAACCAGAAGGCACTGATGTTTCCTTTTCCCTTTCCCGTCAGCCGCTTGCTGTAGTACGCCCCATGTGCCGCCGGCACGCTAACAAACTCAACGATAGCCTTGCCAGCGCTGAAATCCACCTCAACAAGCGTCGTTGGCTGATTGATGCTCGCACTAGCCCACGAATCTTTAACCCATCTGACAGTGCGATACTTCGGAGGGATCCGCTCGAGAACGAGCGTGCGCAGGGGATCAGGTATTCGTTCCAGGGGTTGTGTGAAAACACCTTGGCTCGCGGCACTGCGACTGGCGCCGATTTGTCGCCGATGGGACTGTCGTTGAGGAGCTACAGGAGACTTTGATTGCGCTGGCGACTGCTTCTTCTTCTCCCTCTTGGTATTGATGTTGGAGGTTTCGGAAGGCATGGGTTGCTCGAAAGGACCGCTGAAATTGTACAGAAAATCTGGCCATGGCATCACCGGAGGGAAGGGAAAGCCGTTCATATCGAATTCAGGAGTAACCAGCGGAGGAGACCCTCGAGGCCACATAGGGAAATCACCATTGAAGGCAGGCTCGAAGGGAGGAAATTCTTGGGGAAAGTTGAAGGGCAGTGCAAACATGTCATGGGACATGGGACCAAGGTCGTGTCCGAATGGAGGGAAAAAATCAGGTAATTCCTCCTGTTGGGAACCTAAAGCAGATACGGGTGTTTGTGGTTCATGGGGGGAGCTCGGAGAAGGGTCTTCGACAGGTGCCGCAGATAGGCCAACAGTATCAGGTTGTGAGACAGGGTTCGACTGAACGGTAACAGCAGAGGGTCGAGGTCGATCGGGATTTCTGGCAGCAGCCTGCTTGGGGTGATGGGGGGGACGTTGTGGAGCATTGTTCGGGGGACGATCAGGGAGTCCGGAAACGCTCCGAGGACGACTAGGCCCAGCGGCCGCGTTCTTGGGGTACTTTCTCGAAGGATTAGTAAGGGTATGTTGAAGTCGTGCCGCTCGGGGTAGCTGGGTCGAATCTGTTGCTATCGCCGGACGCTTGGACTTTTTTCGCTTCTTGGGAGGGGACTGCACCACAACTTCCTCTTCGACAACTTGCCCTTCTTCCAGTTCGTCATCTGGTTCTTCACATGGACGTTCGCCAAGGTACCCTATACCCACTTCTTCAACGTGCTTGCGTTTTGTCGAAGGGACCATCTCGGTACGTCCTAATGCATCATCCAGTCAGCACAAGGTCGACGCGTACTATAAGCTCACCATCGAGTACACGCCCAAGACCACGACCAGGGACATATCCCATCTTCAGAGCCATTCTATAGCCTCTTGTTTTTTTCAGATAGCTAGGGGGTCCCCGCGCGTTGTGAAACTGGAGAACCTCGGGTAGGCTATCGTCAGATGCTCCAGCAGGTAGGAGAAGTTGCGCTTCGACGATGGCCGCGTCTTCGTCGTCGGAAATAATGATAGGTGAGCTGCTAGAACCTAAACCACGTATTGGCATCGAGTCCGGGGGATAAAGGTAGGATAGAAGTTCAGCGCTGTCAGCAATGATGTAGGGGACTTGATGAATAGGGAGTCGCGGCGAGTAGGGGCTTTGGCTGTCAAACGTGCCCCTGTCGGACGCTCGGGAAAGTCCGCGTTCATGCGCACTACAACTTTCCATGGAATTACGCGGAGACCAATAGCTCAAGACATGTGGGGTGGAAATGCTATGATTATTCTAATGTCTACATCAACCATGCGAGAGCCACTGCAGTACAAAGGTTTGAAGGCAGGGTAACAAAGCAGAAGACTGGGGTATCGTCTGCTAGTGTTTAGCGTTCGCCTGGTCCCTCTGTATGAGTCCGACCCCAACAATGACACCGTCTGCAAGGATATCTGCGGCCTTGCTGCCTTCCTTGGCGTGATGCTCAGCCTGCTTGATAAACTCGGCCTTCACCGTCTTGGCCCGAGCAATCTAAAAACGGTCAGAGGTGAGAGAGACGAATGCTGATCGGCCAGAGCACGAACCTCTTTCGTGTGATGCAAGCATTCAAGGTAGTCGTCCGCTTGTAGACGACATTGACTAGGTGAGTCTGAGTTGGCATAGCACTGCAGAGGACACGTCACGTCAGAAGGACCATCGGAAGGTTGGAGAAACCAGTGCCTCACCTTCGAGAATTCCTGCCAATAGGTGAAGCATCGCGAACGACCTGACCACCGAATCCTTTGTCAATAAGCGAGAATACAAAAGGCTGGTTTCACGCGCCTGCCGTGTAGCTGAATCCTGACTGTTACGAGATGTCAGCTCGGACAAAGGATGAAAAGAATACAAGAGACTTACAGCCATTAGTTGTTGTTCGAGGCAGTCTTGTCCTTACTGCAGGCGTGGTAGCAGTCACGGGTGTTACGGACACAGACAGCCGACGGCCGTGACCGCGCAAAGACAAATGACACTGCCACCACATATCCTTCTCGTCGGTCGGAAGTCGGGACCGCACTTAGCCAGTGCCCAGCCTCTTCGCGAGCCCCCATACTCGATCATCGAATATCACTCTTCGTTTTCTAGAAAGAAAGGCTATACAATGGCAGATCAGGCGGAGCTTGTCTTTGTCAGAAACTACATAAAAGCCCTGGCGTCAACCCCAGTCAAGTATCCCAACGACTACCAACAACCCCCTCAGAACTCCCTCAAGAAGGTCCCTGTCTTGCAGGTCTCCATCCTCCTGTTCGTGCCACTTAAGACACATGCTCATCGCGATCTAGGTACCCCTCCCTCCTGTACCCGAGCGCAAGGCAGAGTCATCCACCCCTGCTGGTGAGTACATCATCAAGACGTAATGTGATAAGATCACCGAATGACACATAATACGCAGCGACTTCCCTTAACATCACAGTCAAATCCTTAAAACCCGCCGCGTCTTTTTCGCTTTCTGTCCAGTCTACGGACACGATATCCGATATCAAGACTCAGCTCGCTACCCAGCCCCGTGCACCACCCGCCGACGCACAGCGCCTCCTCCTCAAGGGCAAAGCTCTCGCAGACACCAAGCTCCTCAAGGAATACAGTATCAAGGACGGCGACACAGTCAACCTAATTCTCAAGCCAGGCTTTAGCTGGGATCCTTCTTCGTCGAACGCTAGCTCTCCTCCAACCCTTGCTCCTTCCGCTGCCATGCAAGCACCTTCCCAGAAGTTTCCTAGCGCCTCAACCGACGACATTCCGAAGCTTAGTACGGGCGGTCATAGACATGGGCGCACGCCTTCGATTGTCCTGTCTCCTTCGCCGTCGCAGGTGTCGCTAGACCCAGACGAGAAGATCGCGGATATCAACCTCACGCTAGATACATCATCCATACCAACTGCGTCGTCTTCACCAGGGACCAAGTCGACGTACCAAACCTCTCTTGCCGAACCTGGATTCTGGGATCGGCTATATTCTTTCCTCAGGTGTGTATCATGGTTCCTCCTAAGATTCGTGCATCTGACTGACTTTCCTCCTAATAGGACGGAGTTTACGAACGATGGCGATGCGCTCCTCGCATTCGAGGACTTCCTTCGTGCGGCCAAGGGCAACCTCACCGCTAATGAGATCGCCAAGATTCGCGACCATGTCGGCGTTGTTGGCATGTCAGGCACCTGAATGATTGGGTGGGCCCGAGTTTGGGTCCGGGATGCTAATTTCTTTCCAAGTAGGTTTTAGTGGGTGATTTGGTACTTATCCTCTGTAATATAGCGATCACAAACAACGTATAGATTAACACCGTTATGGTTTCTGTTTGACCCGAGCATTTCTCAGCATTGTCCTGCAAGACATCTCTTAAGATGACATCGCCCCTGCTCTCTCCAAACCCGTTTGTCCAATTGTTACGTGAGCTTTGCGCTTATGTAGGTCTCCAGTGCCATCAACGAACCTACGGATGGGGACGTTCTATGTCAATGTCGTCTTATCCATCGACTCGTGTCAGTAGCTGCTGCAGGGCTCACTGAGTATGCGCAACAGCATATCGAGCTAATCGGTATGTACGTGCAACTTCGATCAATGTGGCTACGCTCGTTCAACTGTTCGACATTAATGGAAGATATTCGGGTCTTCTGTCGTGACCTTGCTTGATGAACGGGCTTCAGCGTTTTTTTGGAGCGTTCATTCACGATGACAGCCCGAAACTTATTGGCTGCTACGTAAAGCAAAAATACGCATGGTAAACTGTCACGAGAAGATTACAGCGTAGGCAACGCCCCACCAGCAAGAATCGACATCGCGTTTGATGGAACATGTGGTACACATATAACTTCCTATGAGTGTTGGCGTTGGGATCTTATCTGCAACTGGCGGCCTTGCTCCTCGCGGTGGTAATTTGTCCAGACGACGCGTGTGATGCATACTTCAAATTTCTGGAGACAAAGTGGTTTTCCTGACAACTGACATTGCTACCGGGGTGGAGAGGAAGGGTGAATGGTACATGGTGCGGAGATACCCTGAGAGCTTAAAAAGGTGGAGCAGAACGTGAGCCTGGAAACGTTTCCCGTGGATGCCGGGACTTTAGAGTTGCTCGGGACCCCTCCATCCCTCCGCACGTAAGTACCTGATGTACCTGATGGGTCGTGTCGGTGACGAGATGGGAGAAGATAGGATAGGGGTACACGCGACAGCGACGAATGGAAAGCCGCCAACCCGCGCGATGTTGACGGGAGGAGACTTTCACTTGACTTTCTTGTTGCATCACGATGGCGCGCGTCGCGTCGCGGAGTAGCCTGGAGGAGAGAACGGGAGACAAAAATAGACCTTCCGGTTTAGTGATCGAAGTACGACATCGACCCGCATCCTCGGTCATTCCGCCCTCTGCCTCCGACGTGCTGCGCAGATTCATCATGTCAACGGAAACGCCGCTTACTTGCACAGGGAATAAAAACGAATTACATGCAGAGTGTACATAATCCCGCCCTATTCCGCCTCGTCTCGGTTCTTTATCGCTTCTGTCGCTTACTCTCTTGGCACTCCTCCAGATTTTAGTCGCTCTTTACCGTCTTTCTTTTTGAATAACTCACTCTTTTCCATGGCTGTAGGGCTCAGTACCTTCAGCCCACGCTTGATGAGCTACATCCTCATCGTGGGCATATTTTGTCTCATTGTGCTCACCACCCCTCTTGGCCCGCCCACCGCTCAGGCGCGCGTCAAGGACCCCCAACACGGTCTCTCGTATCGTGCTCAACTGGCCAGGCTACTCCCAAAAGACTTCCTCCTCCATTCACGCACCCTTCTCCCTCTTCAGTCTCCAACCGACACAGCCGCTATTTATGTTGTCTCACTCGCAAGAAGACAAGATAGGCGAAAGACCATGTCTGAGGTCGCCAATGCTCTTGACCTCGACTTCACCTTTGTGGACGCGACCGACTTTAACGATGCCGCACCAGGCGGAGGTGCAGAGATTGTGGACACGATCATGCAGCGTGTGGGCTGGCAGCGGTGGTTCAGGATAGATGAACGGGATTTGGACGAGCGCGAAACGCTGCCCAAGGATTACGACCAGGATTCAAGTCCTGAATTTGTTTATCACGCTTTCCCTTTCGAATGGAGTCAAGAGGTGAAGGACATGGAAGGGCTCGAAGAGGAAAATGAGGTCCCGCAGATGTATGCAGGCGCTGATTTCTGGGACGTATCCGTTCCTGGCTCAGCAGAGTGGGCGGCAGAGCACCCCATGCAGCCGCTCCCTACCTCTGGGCCTCTCTGGCGGACACAGGTCAACTCGGCGGGCCTCCTCAACCATGTTCGGAAAAGCGAGCCACTACGAAAAGCGGCGATAGCATGTTGGCATTCTCACGTCGTCGCGTTGCGAGACATGGTTCAAAAAGGTGAGCCCATTTTTCCAGGGGCGCATTTGATGTTTCATTCATCATCAACGTTCGCACAGGCCACGCTGCAGCCCTCATTCTCGAGGACGATATTGACATCGAGTTTGACATCGAGAAGATTCTTGCCCCTCAGTGGCCGCACCTCCCCGCCGACTGGGACATCGTCTACCTCGGCCATTGTCACTCCCAGGAATACCGCAATAACCCTCTCCAGTCTGCACCTCGTTTCCGAGTAACGCACCACACCCTGTGCACCCACGGTTACGCAGTCTCACGGAAAGGAGCGCGCAAAATTCTCAAACTCCTCCGTAGCGCCGACTACGCGTACTCCAAGCCGATCGACCACGGGCTGAAAGATCTCGTCCAGCAGCACTTACTCCAGAGCTACAGCGCATACCCACCACTCGTCGTTCAGCGCAAGGAGGATATCAGCGACATCATCGGCAACGCGACGTTCAACTGGTCCTGGAACGACGTCGAGGGCGAGTTGGTGGACTCGGCCGTCGCACGCATCCGAGCCCATGAGCAGAAGCAGAAAGTGCGGCCACCAATGAATAATTTGTGAGGTGCATATCTAGTATTGTGACTTTATGGTCTCCCGATTTCTGTTCATATCTCACCACATCTGTTACATACCCCCTAGATAGCCTGTACTTACCCATATATCTCGTAGACTACATTCTTTAGCGTACTCATTATTTACGAGGGCTCACGATCTATGCAATGTAAGCACTTTGTAGATTTTATCCCGCATGCTTTACTAGTACTGGCCGGTGAGCCAGGCTGCGCGTATTCCTACTTTAAGTACTTACATGCAGACGCGTCCCGACGCGCCGTTGCCCACAAGTACTGACGTCATGTCTGCGGCTTAGTTCATGCGTGGTAATCTTCTTGCATTTTTGGGATGCATTAGACAGAGGATGCGTCTTGGTCGGGCGCGAAGCATCACAAATGCTGACTTTTCGTCCACAATTCCAGGCAAAGTCTGGCGACGTTCCGACAACTCAACGGAAAGTCGAACGATGCTGACAACATGCTGACGCATCACACCATGACCAAGGAGCAGCGAGGAGCACAACTTGACGCCTAGGTACAAGGTGCCCTATATTCACCGGGCGGAAGGAGTGCTTTATAACGCGGTGTTGTGATTGCGCTATACTTTCCAGAGGCACCGTGTAGACTTTCCTCCCTATTATGGCCTCGCTCGTCTTCCGCTCAGTCAGCAGGCCACATGGACTAGCCAAACCCCTGACCAGTACTAGTATAAGAAGTATCGCATCCTCATCGCGATTCTGTCCAGCAATCCCAGGTCGGCCTATCAAACCACAAGCAACGCGGAACAAAATATTCAAGGCGAGCATGTCAGACCACACCAACTTCAGCGATATTGGAAAGATGGCGACCGAGAAGGATGGCTCGTTCAAGCGCGCCGACGCCGCGTTCCGGAACTGGATAGAGAAGGGAGGGAAGTTCGAGCCTAAGAAAGGTGCGTCTGTACCTTGCAGTCGGGTGTCCCTTGGTAGAGGCTGACAGGTTATTAGGTCGCTACCACCTCTACGTTTCTTACGCGTGCCGTACGTCCTCATCACTCTTACCTCGGACGCGCTCGTTCATATCGAGACCAAATAGCGTGGGCAACGCGTACCCTGATCACCCGTAAACTAAAGGGCCTTGAAGACTTCATCGGTATGTTTGCCTCGCTCATCCGCCAAGGACAAGCCATGACGTCATCGTATTCATCATATCTCTTGTAGGCGTGGATGTCGTCTCCCCCCACATGGGTTCTGACGGATGGCCGTTCGCAAACGCGGACGAATACCCAGGGGCGACGAAAGACAGCCTGCACGGGAATGAAGTAAGGCACGTCAAGGATCTATACTTCAAGGTGAAACCCAACTACGAAGGCCGGTGAGTGAAGCCTTTGATGTGGCCTCTCTATTAGCCCCTATCCTTGGCGCACATTAATGCTGCGATAACAGGTTCACAGTGCCGGTGTTGTGGGACAAGGAATTGCACACGATCGTGAGCAACGAAAGCTCAGAGATCATCCGAATGCTCAACTCGGAGTTCAACGAGCTGCTCCCGAAGGACAAGGCTGCCGTCGACCTGTACCCAGAGGCTCACCGCAAGGAGATCGACGAGATCAACAGCTGGGTGTACGATACTGTGAATAGTGAGTTTTCTTGTTCAACATTTGGCTTGCCACATGACAAATGTTGCAACAGATGGCGTGTACAAGTCTGGATTCGCAGCCACGCAGGAAGCATACGAGAAGGCTGTCCTACCGCTCTTTGAATCCCTTGACCGGCTAGAGAAGATGCTTGAGGGCAAGGACTATCTCGTCGGAAACCAGCTCAGCGAGGCGGATGTTAGGCTCTGGGTCACGATCGTAAGGCACCTTCTAGATTCTCTGTCGCCGATGCTGAAGGAACGTCTCGTAGATCCGATTCGACCCCGTGTACTTCGCGCACTTCAAGTGCAACATTCGGGATATCCGGCACGGCTACCCGAACCTGAACAGGTGGATGAAGAACCTGTACTACCATAACGCCGCCTTCAAGGACAGCACCAACTTCGACCACATCAAGACGCATTACTACTGGTCGCAGATCAAGGTGAACCCCACGCGTATTGTACCTGTCGGTCCGTCCGAGGACATCGAGCCCTTGTGAAATGGTATCATAGAGTACATGGTGGGAAGGCTTTTCCCGATCTACTGTATAATAGTATCGAATCGCAGGACGTGTCCGTAGTACATTAACATTCAATATTCAGTCCCAAAAATAGTTCATGAATAAACAAGGTCCAATTCCGCGTTTTCACTCCGAACTCGAAGGTTGGGTTAGGCAAGGCGTCCAGCATCATTAGAGGAGCATGACTGCCCCCAGAGAGGAACTCATCAAGAGAGTGGCAATGACAATAAAAGCAGACTCCATTCCCTGGGGAGAAGCCACACGTATGGCCGCGTTAGATATGCCCGTTGCGCTGCTAGTGCCAGTCGTAGATCCTGAGCGAGACTGGAGCAAACGTGAGCATACGGATCGGAGATCAATGGTGCTTGAAGAAGGATAAGAAAGAGATGGAAGCAAGACAGACGCAGAGGGACGGGGTGAAGGGGTAACAATGAACGGAGTCATAGAGGAGGAAGCAGAAAAAGTAGATTGTTGAGAAGAAGTTGCGGATATCGAGGGAGAGTAAGATTTTGAAGTAGAGATGGAATGCGTGAGTGGAAACGGAGTAGTTTCACACGTGGTCTCTGTCAAAGAGGTTGTGCGAACAGAAGAGGTGGAATTAGGATTTTGCCATGAAGCCAAAGAAAATGTGAATGTAGAAACAGAAGAAAAATGTGTAGGAATCAATGAGAGCAATGGGGAAGTCGGCAAAGATTGAGACGGAGTTCGCGGAGAAGGCAAGGAATATCGAGAAGGTGAGGAGAGACGTGAAGACGTCAATGAGAATTGTGAAGAAGTTGAAGATGGACAAGGAGAAGTCAATGAGAACGTTTGGTTTGGAGAAGTAGAAATGCCAGAACTCGGCGTACAAGACACCGACAACGTTTGGTTTGAGGAAATTTGAAAGCCAGAGCTCGACTCGAAAGACAAAGATGATAAAGTTAGAGGATTAGAAGGACTGATGCGACTGACAGTAGATGTAACACCGCTGCTGGTGGAGGAAGATGTAGGAGTGGATGACGTGGAGCCACCAGCAAGGACGCCTGCACCGTTGCTGATCGTACTGTAGGTCGTGCAACTAGACGAGGACGGGATCGGGTGTGCCGCTGGGGTCGATGGCTCCCCTTGGTAGAATGTTGAGGCACCGTAGACGCCCATGGGCTGAAACGCGCGAAATTATATGGTAGTCTTCTGCTGTCGTATCATAAACATACGCACCTCAGCGGAGTCACCCTGGCAGTACTCGAAGGTTCCGGAGTCGTAATTGGCGGGCATGTTCCACTCGCAGCCCATCTCGTCATAAATATGATTGCACATCGTTGGTGCGTCATCCGCCGGCTTACACGCACGGAAGCAGAACATATCGCTGCCCATAAAGTTCTACGTCAAGTGAATTAAGTTCGTTTTAGTCACAAGTACAAGCCAGTATGGTACTTACGGTCCATTCGTGAAGCTGCTCCATGTCACCGAAGGCGCTCGAGAACACCACACCACCGATCGGGTTACCCTCGCCAGTCGCACCGTGGGGATCAAGCTCTCCGCCGGCATCCCCAGCCGGAATGTTGATATTAGTTAAGTTGGCCGTCCCTTCGAGATGGTAGATAAGAAAAGGTGCCAATCTGTCAGCCACATACTACACCCCTAGTGGCTACTCGGATGAGCGTACCGGTGACTTGAACGTAATCTGGTGTTATCACAAAGTGTGCACCGGTGATAGTGCCGTCAGGTATGAGGCGCGTGCCGTAGCCATTCTGTGGTGAGCAACGTGCACGAGATCAGCACAACACGCACTCTACGGGCGAAAATAGTACACCACAGACCTTCATGCACCATGAAACTTCAATTTGCTGTACGGCGCGTCTTGGGGTCAGCATCATTGTGAACGACACCTTGCGAGGGCAACGTCTACCTCGGTGTTGCCTATGACTGAGTCCGGTCCCGGCTCAGGAGGAGCCCAGAGACAGAAGTCTTGTACATTATTGACTAAAAGCTGGTTTAACCGTGAATTCGGCGTTAAAGGTGCAGTGAAGCACTTACTAAAGGTGTTTTGGCATTCTGAAGTCTGGTTATACCCGCTGCCACACTGATTGTACCCCGTTTGCCCTTGCTCCGTCTGGTACGGGACGCTGGAAGGCAGATATGTTGCGCTATATGTTGGGCTTTGCCCTCGAACCGTGGAAGCCAACAGGTAGACTGCAGCCGCAGAGAGGAGGAACAGCATCCCGGGTAGAATCTGACTATGGGGTGGAGAAGTGCTATATGGCGCAGACTACAGCATTTATAGCACGCCCTGAAGCCCTTGACCAGCCTGTCACGCCCATGGATAACGCACAGGGTCAGAAAACGTGTATATCATGTCAAGGTCACTGAACGCCGAAAGGTCACTTGAGCCGCATGTTTCGGGAGCGCTCGAGGCAGATAAGCCCGATGCAGCCAGGCACAGTAAAGAATCAACGAGAGGTAGACAGTAGACCAGTGTCTGCTCGGGGTCAGCTGAGTCGCCAAGCTTGATCTCAAAACTCCATCCGCGTCGCGAAGGGAGAAACAACCCACAAAGTCGCACAAGTTCGTTGGTGCATGGCAGAGGAACCGCATCCGAGCAGTATGTGCATGTCACTTGCCACTCGTTCCGCACAGCCCGAGCGGAACTTGCCAGCTACGACGGCCTCTGCTCGCCGTTGGCTTGCAGCGATGAAGATCATATGAGGAGATAAAGATGCCTGTTGCCTGATAGCAAATGTGGCGGGGAAAAGCTAATAGTGAATGTCGAACGTTGCCTTTTAATGACTTGAGATTCAATTGAGATTGGTCGTGCTTGGCTGCGATTGCGCAAAGGCGTGGTAGTAAGCGCCCGATCGGAGGACTCTCTTTGACGCGCCTCCCATGCTATCACCCCGAGCTCAAACTTACGCCGAACCACACGTGCAATCCTTATGCCTTTTCACTGCAGCAGCATCCAGAATCTCAAAGTGCGTGTCCAACAGGCAAATGGTTGGTCCGAGAGGTGAAGGAAGATGAAAAATCCGCATGTCGTTGATGTCAAAGTCAGCCGCGATAACAATACCCAGCTGGCCCATTAAGACGTGTCCGGTTCTACCTCGTCCCGCGCGTTCCACGATGATTCTTGTTTTGGTCTCTAGATGTATGCTTTCTTGTCGTCTTCAGAAGCACGAGGTGAACTCGAAACGTTCACAAACTTAGCTCGGTACAACAATGTTGCTCAGGTGAGTCAGCCGTCGGAGGCTGCCCGAGGGCGGCGGCTGGTGCTAGATGTCATGGAGGTTTATTATGATCGAGTGCAAACAAGGCGACTGGTGAGCCATCACTAATCATTGTCGAATTCCTGTCTTGCGTGTTCCAGAGCGGAAGCTAGCCGCAACAAATAGCATAAAGTCTGACATTATGAAGGCTTTGCGTAATGCCGGTCATCAACGAGAAACGTCATCATCGCGCCAGTAGGCATCAGCTTTGTTCCGACGTCGTACTTAGTCTACGTCGCTGTTTTCAAGAATAGACAGCGATCATCAATGGACCAACATCCATTCAGATGAACGACGAGTTACATTGTTATTGATGTAACCCCATTTTCTCCGCAGTCAAGCTAGCCCGGGACTTTGTTCCTGCTACGTTTTTGGTGCCTTTGTCTCGTTTCTATTACTGACCGTCAAGTTGCTAGCGCACCTCAGGCTTATCTGTCATGACTGGGATTCGCGCTCGGCGATCTACTCGTAGTCTACTATGCAACATCGTCGCAGTGTGTGTGATTGCTTTAATTGCTCAGAAATGATCGCAATCATGCAAAAACACATATCTCAGCACGTACACTGAAACGCAAGAAGACTTTGGGACACCTGAATGAGGCACAAAAGGCCCCCAGCTGCCCCTTGGGTTTGATCTTCTCCTCTTCGCCATAGGGCTACTGGACGTTAAAATCGTCTAATAATAATATTCTCTTCATCTATCACCCATACTTCCGCGCTACCCACGGTGGTCGCATAGCGGTGCGAGGGATCTACAAGCATGCAAGCCTAACGTTCGGCTCCCCCTTGCTGATATCGGGACCAGATGACTACCCATCATGTACCCCTCCACTCATGGACCGGCGGTTTCCCTAAGAATCCCCTTCACTTTAAGGTCCTGTGGTGACAGTGGGTCAACCAAAATCCGTATAGCCGATTAGCTGAGGATTTAAAGCATGCCTCCTCGACGAGGCGCAAGCAGCAACACCAACTCCCCTATCCTCTGACTTTTGTGCTAGCATGGACGTGCAACAGCTCATCCAACACCTCCCTCAAAATGTCGACTTAACGTCGGCCGCCGCAGCCTCGTTTGCTGCCTTCCTTGCTGTACACCTTGGCCCCTACGCTTGGGACCGCTACCACTTGAAGTCGATCCCTGGACCATTCTGGGCCAAGTTCTCGGATGCGTGGCTCGCTTGGGTCGCGGCAAATGGCCACAGGTCCGAAGAAGTGCATAAGCTGCACGAGAAGCTCGGTATGTTTTCTCCTTCGACAATTCAGCCCATCAGTCGTTAAACCTCGCCGGCGTCGCATAGGTCCCGTCGTACGCATTGCCCCCAACCACATTTCCATCGCCGACCCCGATGCACTGCAAATAATCTACGCACACGGCAGTAACACTCTCAAAAAGTCGAACTTTTATGACGCATTTGTCTCGATCCGACGCGCCATCTTCAACACTCGTGAGAAAGCTGACCATGCGCGCAAGCGCAAAATCGTCGCTAACACGTTCTCGCAAAAGAACGTTATCGAGTTTGAGCCCCGCGTCCGTATATACGTCGGTCAGATCATCGACCAGTGGGACCGCCTCAGCAAACTTGCCGCTGCAGATGGCTCAGGTGACGAGGGCGAGAGCGGATGGTACGGCAAAGATGAGAGATTGTGGCTCGATGTCTTGCCATGTAAGAAGGTTCACTTCGTTTGTGACCGTCCAGAAAACTAATCGGGGTTTCCAAGGGATGAATTACCTTGCCTTTGACATTATTGGTAGGTTTTTTTAAGATCATTAAACTCTAAACATTTCCTGACGTAGGTGGCGACAGGTGACCTCGCATTTGGTCAGCCCTTCGGCATGATCTTGAAGGCCAAAGATTCGGCCCCTGTGGCTGTTTCGCAGGACGCCGCAATGGACAGCTATGGCAAAGAGTGCAAAGTCATCGAGGTCCCCGCTGTCAAGATTCTCAATGATCGTGGAGATTACAACGCCACTTTGGGCACTATGCCTCCTTGGGTCAGGCCTTATGTCCGTAAGCTCCCTTGGTTCAGCCAGGGTAGCGAAGCTGCAGCGAGCGTCGCCGGCATGGCCGTCGCTGCTGTGTCCAGGCGCCTTACCACTCCGACAGACCGCGTTGACATTCTCAGCAAGCTGCAACAGGGCAAGGATGAGAATGGTGAAATCATGGGCCCTGAGGAGCTGACGGCCGAGGCCCTCACCCACTTGGTTGCGGGGTCAGACACCACCGCAAAGTATGTTCCCCACCTCTACACTTGACGTGAGGTACAGAAATAGCTGACGCGTTTAACTTTGTTCTCCAGCTCGTCATGCGCCATCATCTACTACCTTGCCGCGTACCCACATGTCCAAGAGAAGCTTCAGAAAGAGTTGGATGAGGCGCTGGGGTCAGAAGACGAACCTGTGACGACGTACGAGCAGGTCAAGCGTCTTACCTATCTGGAGGTGGTCATTCTCGAGGTCCTCCGCCTGCATTCCACGATCGGACTTGGCCTCCCACGCATGGCTCCTGAGGGTGGCCTCACCGTCCACGGCACTTACTTCCCCGAAGGCACCATCCTCAGCGTCCCTACCTACACCCTTCATCGCGACAAGCGTGTGTGGGGCGACGACCCCGAGATCTTCCGCCCCGAGCGCTGGTTCGAAGAGAACAGCGCGAAGATGCACAAGGCTTTTAACACCTTCTCGTTCGGCCCGAGGTATGCAGCTTCCTTTTAATCTTATTGTGGCACACGAAGCTCACGTGTCGTTCCCATTCCTAGGGCGTGCGTCGGACGGAATCTCGCAAACCTTGAGCTGCTGATCATCGTGTCGTCGCTTCTTCGGAGGTATGACTTCGTTCTCAAGAACCCTGGAGATGCGGTAAGTTGCTATTCCTGTTTTGTTTTCTCCAGACAGGAGCTAATTTCTTTGTATAGCTGGGCACGTGCGAAGGTTTCTTGAGAAAGCCTACCGACTGCTGGGTAGGACTTCGTCGCCGCGCTCTGTAAGATCTATGCCGTTATTTAGTCTCCCTTCCGTACATAAATCACACTTGGTCGTCGCTGGACGACATGGATAATTCTACACGCTGTGGCATACTTACTTGCTCTCCCTTTTGTCGCTGTATGTTTTTTATATGCCATAATCATAGCTCTCATTTTCTGCTTTAAATTTGTCTCTGTGGGACGCAATGAGCCAGTAGAATGGACATGATTGAAGTTGCTGCGAAATATCTTGGCGCATCTCACACTGACAATGTCGGAGCCCCACGCCGCATGCATGCGTCTACCTCCTATCGGCATTTACCGGCCATTAATCGGCTGTAGGGCATGCACTTGTAGCAAGCGCGCCCATCACTTCGTCCACACGTCCACCATTCTAGCCGCTGGCATTGTATTTTGTTTCCACCACGTACTAGCACAGTTCCCGCGGAAAGCTTTTCAGGACATGGGATCTATGTCGACCATCCGAAACACCCCTGGGTTCTGGGTGTGGAATGGTCTCCTCTATTTATAATTCCGAAGCCCCTTTGCACACATAAGGTCGTGCTTGTAGGGTTTTAGCACGCCGATATAACTGCTCGCCCCACGTCTCATGCGGCTCTCCTTCCTGCAGCGCCAAGGAGCGCTGCCCACAATGTGAAGGCAAACCTCACCACCACCATGCTGTACACGACACCGACAGTGCCGCCCGGCATGCACATCGCCCTGCCCTCCTACACCTCGACATATAACCCTCCACCGACCCCGACTTACACTGGAACAGGAAGTGGTGGGGATGATGACGACAATAGCGGAAGTGGTGGCAGCGTCTTCTCCATGAACGGTTCTCCACCCCTCATAGTTGCGTTTCTCGCAATTGGGCTCTTCACTGTCTCGATGTCGGCTATATTCGCTTGGCGTCGCATGCGTCAAGGTCGATCTCGGGCCGCGAACGGCGCCATGACAACAGCGCCTCGACCTCCGAAGAAACAAGTGAACCTCGCGGACAAGCCGGTTCTAAGAGAAGTGTATACGACGACGGTGGAGGGATCGCTGCTGGGGGACCTGCAATGGGACCATTTGATGGTAAGTGCTTGGGCGCCTATCGGCATCACTCCTCGGCTCCGGCCTCATACGACCTTTACAGCCGTTTGCGGCTTCACTATATTACTCCGTTCCTCCGCCATTACCGCCAGCTTCCGGAAACGATCCCGCCGTCTCGCAAGAGACACCCTTTTGGAGTCGGCTTGCTCGCTTCATCAAGGGCTACGTTGGACTTTCTCGGCCCCCTCCACCAGAGACTCTAGCCGATTCAGATTCCTCAGATGAGAAGGAGAAACCCTCGATAGAAGCCCTCTATGAAGTGGCCGAGGGCACTCGGGTGGACATTGCTGTAACGATCGCCATGCCTTCCCCTTATACACGGCACAGAAAAGACCCACATGCACGGACACCTTATCGCAGTAGTGCAGCAGATGGCGAGGATGAGACCATACCTGATTTTTGCATAGGGACTTTAGGCGTTCCGTTGTACGAAGGTAGTTAGATGCATTCTGCATAGTGTTAGTTGACGCTGCCATTTTTGTAGACTGTATTCATCGCACTCAAATCGCAAGTGTATCTTTAGAAGCGGTCAATCGGTTTTGTTGGCCACTGCAGACACTGCAAACCAACTGACAAGCGCGATTGCACTACGGTTTTCTTTATTGTGTTCAAGAAGCCCCCGTGGTCATTTGAGAATACTCTCGAATCCTGTCAGCGTCAACTTCATCGGACCCAAGGTCCGATTTGCCGTCTTAGGAGGGTGATCCGCACCATCATTATCTGATAGAGGGCAGTGCTTATAATCGAGATCAATAGAACACTTATCGTATCTTCCGTCCAGCTGCGCGCCTGGAATTAATATGCTCGAAATAGCTTTAGCAATCGAATGTATGGTTTCATACATGCTACATGGTGCATGGTGGCTCAAGTTAACCCAGGATTCGCTGATAAGGCAGCATCAAACGCGCCAGCGGCTATAACGCACTGCGGCGACTCAGCATAGCCTCTGAGAAGAGTTTGATATACTCGGACACTACTGAAGTAGCCTCAGGCTTTTTATAGCATGGATGCTTCATCTTACCATCGACAACCACTGCCGTTGACAGGCACAGCTACTGTAAGTGGCCCAGAACTCCGGTTCTCAAGGACGTATATTTACATAAGGGGGGCTCGGTGGGCCTGCAAACAAGGTTGCCTCCTGCTCCCTTCTCTGATGCGCAATGGCGCCTAATGAAGCCCAAACAGCAGCTACTCAGATCGATAATTATTTGGACGGTGCGTCTCTGGCTTGCGTGGTCTTGACGCCAAGTTACTAGTAACACGTCAAGACTCGGACTCTAACTTGATTTTTTTTAATTGCAGTCGCGATGTTTACCCTGGTCTTTCACGATTATCGTAAGTACTTCTGAACACTTTTACCGAGGACAAGATCTCGTAAAACTGTAATTTCCTTCTGCGCAGTCATCAACTTTTCCGATGAGGTTAGCTGGGCGCTTGATTATGCTGACCTAGGTCTCTTTAACTAAAACATCACCTTTCGTGGCGCTGGCTCAGCTAAATCTGATCTGGGTGCGTGTCAAAATCCGGCCTTTTCTGATGCACGGTGATTAAAAAGCATATAGTCAAGAAGTATCCCAAAGCTCTCAATCGGGCTCTTTGCTTGGGTAAGGCATATGTTAGGCATATGATGTCCATTCGTCCCATGGGAGGATTCACGCAAATATTAATTCGCATTGGCCCTCCAAAGCTACGTTACGGAGGCTTGTTGTACGCATTGTAAGCTCCTCTTAACAAGGAATCAAAGCTAATGTTGCTGACGGACTACAAGATTTGCGGCCTGTGAGCTCTGCTCCAATCATGCCTCAGCATATAAAAATCCTGATAGTTTACTCGGAATACAGTACCGCATGCAGGAGTAGCATCGCATCAAGTAAATTTAGACCTTTTCGTCCTCTACGAAATACACTGATGAGCTTTCCCAGTTGTGAGCGTAGCTGATGCTGATTTGGACATTGAAGTGCTCAGCATCGTCATCTTCCACAGCTGTAGGGTTTTCATCTCACGTTTGACCTCAACTGACTGAAACGCTATACTTACTTCGCTAGGCCTCGTCGACATTATTCTCGAGTACATGATACTTGACTTCTGTCTGTTTCTTTCTTTGGAATGTCAGTACCCATTTCTGTCATCAATGTGGCAGCGTACTGTATTGAGATCTGACTTCTTTAGGGATGATGACAGCGAGGGTCTGTGCTATGTACGGGCACTCCAAGAAGGCGCAACACTTTCTTCTCTTTTGCCTCCTCTTGGAACAAGTGATGTGTGCAGTACCGACCATAACATTCATGCGAGGCGTGAGTTTCGATGGTGCGCAATTCACTCGGATTGAAAGCACAATAAATTTCATTGTCATGGGCAACACTGGCAGCTGTACAAGGATTAGTGCCCGGCAGGAGCACCTGCGTTTTTGAACCCACCATGCTCGACATTGCGCAGGCTGACGCGGCCAATGTCGCCTGCATGCTCTATCAATTCTTCCTCTTCTTAATGGTTGCCTTTTCACTTAAGAGACATATCAAAGAACAAGCCGGTATGAAGGTATGGTCTACAAAAGAGTTCTACACGCTCCTTGTCCAAGAACATGTTCTCTACTTTATTTTGTGAGTAATATAATGCGTAGGTACACGGTATCTAATCAAAAAAAAAAACAATATTGGAAGCATGCTGGTGGCGGAGTTATTTGGGATAGTCTCGTTTGAGGAACCTTCGATATCCTCGGCCACCCAGGCAAGCAAGATTCCCGGCTTCGTTTCTCTGACTGTATTGACGATCTAATCAGGAATATGTGGCGCGCAACGCTGCACTTGCTACTGTGACAAAATTAACGACCACTTTCTCATCGTGCATTGTCGGACCGCGAATGATGCTCAGCATACGCCGGTTCGATGCTGATCAGTTGAGGGGTGGGACATCGACAGAAAGCGACGGCAGGCTCGAGACATTACAATTTGCTGCACTCCCGAGTGATTCGGAAGAAGTTACCAACAACGTGTAGGTCCTCGCTTCCGATTGGCCGTAAGTAGCTCTGGGACGCGTCATAGATTGAGATTATTGCTGTATCAAGTGTTTGTTTACGGGATCATAAAGGAATTAACGTCGTTGGCTGTTCGACGTATATTGTACATTTGCTCCTACGACTCATCTGTATAATTGCGTAGTCTACGAAACAGATTGAAGAAGTGAAAATCATGCTACAAGATCTCAAAATACAAAACCATAATCAAGTCATGAGTTGCACCGGCAAGTGGCGTGTCCAAGGGCGTAAAGGGCTGGGTTTCATACAACATTAATGAATCGTCGCCATCTGGAGTGGGTATAAGAATTGACCGTGCTTTCCTCCCATGCAGCAAGCCGTCGGCCGTCCTGGGTATAATCCTTATCATCATGTGGTATCAAATCTCCGTCCGTGACTCTCGCGTCCTCGCGTCCCCCCGTCCTTCTCGCTTCCCTTCCATCCATCATGACCTCTATCCGTCTCTGCCTGCGGCTGCACCTCACATGCGCGGCACATGCTTCAGCGTCAGCACGGCCTCAGCCTCGCCCGAATGCCCGCCCAGATACGTCAGCCCCCCGAACGCTGTCGCGTCGAGCACCCAGTCCACGCGCTTCACGCCCGCGTAGTACTCGCGCGCCTGCTCGACCTCGTCCTGGGCGCTGCGCCAGCGCGCGTGAAACGCACGCGAGACGCGCTCGCCTTCCTTGGGCGCCAGGCGCGCCCACTCGCTGTGCAGCACGCGCACCGAGAGCGCGCGGTGGATCGCGCTGAGCACGTTCCCGACCGTCACGCAGCCGCGCCCGCGGAGGGTCGATGCCACCGCGACGACGCGCCAGTCGGGCGCGAGGAGCCCGGATACGAGGCGTAGGGAGTGCACGGGAGGGTCTGTGGCGGGCTGCGCGAGCTCCGCGGGCGTTAGTTGGCGCGGGGGAGGCGGAGCAAACGTGTGGGAGGAGGAGGATAAGGGCGACGAGGTCGGCGAGTCCCAGTCAGGGATGACGCGCGCCGTGGAAGGTGCGAAGCGTACGTCCCACCGGATCGCGCAGCCACTTGGCGCGGCATACGCGTACGAGGGAAAAGTATCAGGGATGAAAGCGAGAAGAGGGTTGAGCTCGGGGTAGTCCACCCTTCCAGGCATATAGTAGGGTGGCGGTAGTCTTGCTACTGGTAAAGCGGCTCTGCGTCGATGCAAAAATGCGCGTCGAGGTCGAGAGAATATCGATCCCAGAGCGAATTCGAGCCTGGTGGTGGTTGATAGGTAAGAGTCTGGGAGTGACGCATAGGGAGGGGCGGCTGCTTTTTAAACCCTGCAGAAGCGTCAGGGTGGATAAATTAGGCATACTACCAAGGAGACCCCCAGCTTGGGTCCTGATGCTACGAATTGGGAACTGATTGGTCGCAGTCATCGCGAGCATGAGTAATATCAGATGCATCCAACAAACGACGAATCGCAGTCGGCCTGCCACATACGTGTCCGCGGTCAGTGGCTCTTAAGACGCCGGAATGTTGCCAATCGCGGTGAAATGAAGGGCTGCGCGGATAGCAGCCTCGGCTCGGTACCAGGAGGGGCACGAGGAAAAAATCAGATCCACCGACCGACGATGACTCGAGGCACGGAAATTTGCAGCGCTGGCGAGACCTGGAATCCAGTAGAACTTTGGGCCATCTGGATAGCATGAACACAAAAATGCAGCGCCGTCACCAGGCCTGCCACCGCCTGCTATGGTACGAGAAAGCCCAACAAAACCATGCGTATCTGCCCACGTCGGCCGTGTTGCCATCGAGTCACCGGAGGCAAACGATAGCCTAAGTCATCATCTCGTCCTGTGCATGCATCAGGGCACGTCAGCCCAGCAGAATAGGGGTAGAGCTCCAAGAAAAGCGCAGCCCGTGGCGGGATGCCAATGCCGCAGCCAGAAGATATGAACGAAACACGTTCCGCGGCCCCGACACGCAGGAAAGAAACGGTAACCGCCAAGAAGTCTCGAAAAAAAGGCGCCGGAGGATCCCGCCGGCCGTAGACCCCTGGTCGAACGCCTCGGCGATGCAGTTCATTTCATGACGTTTGCTGTGCATATAGGAAGCAAAGTCGCCAGAAAGCGCCGGGGGGCTAGAAGCAGCATCCCGATATGAGCGCTTATTAGCAGAGCTTCCAGGCGTCGTCGACGGTGCAAGAGCACTGGTCGATAAGCCCAAGCCCAAGCCGCCGTATCTTGTCTCTGGTGGGGGCGTCGATCCAAAAGGCCCTGCAGAAGCTTAATGTGCTTTTAGTTGCAATAGGCGCGATACGGAGATGCATCTGCAATGGAGAACAGCAGCCCGGGGCGGGCCAGAGCAAGAGAACCACCTACAAGAACGTTTTGGATAATCGCAGTCAGCACTGCACAAGCCACCCATTGTTGCGACGTGGAGCTGACCTGTGTTACGGTGAAACATCTTCCAGAAGACCTTCGAGTTGTTGCCTCGTCCGCCCCTTAATGAATAAAAAGAAGAACTTCAAGGCAGCACGCACACGGGGCTCTGAGAGAACGTGGATAGATGAAAAGAGAACGTGCAGCTCGCACACAAGAATTACCCTCGATGCAATTGGTTGCTGTCAAGCAGACAACAGGCGCGCAGCCTTGAGCACAGGAACGCAATTATGTAAGCGCCCGTATACTCCCGACCTCCTGGCACGAGCGTCTCCTCAACGTCTCCTACCAGGAGCATCCTCTGAGTGGCTAATAACTTGTCTCGAGCGCAGCAATCCTTCGGCCGAATCTCAAGAATGAAGAAATGGAATCTAACAACGACAAAAAATGGAAGGGTTTATCGGCATCGTTCGTAAAATATTTCGAAAGGTTTCAAGTTGAAACCTGACTCTAAGCGCTGGCCACGTTGCGGCCACCTTGAAGTTCCAAGTCTCCTCAAGCTAGAGTCTTTCATGCAAGGCCCTGACTGGGAATACAATGCAAAGCCCCCGCCAACAGATGCGATGAATAATAGTATTTCATTAGTCCGAACACAAGAACACAAGAAAAAGACATAAACAATGGACACCGCCCTACCAACCGACTGACCAACCAACCAACTTCCAGCGTGAACCAAACCAAACCCACAATCCTCACCCCGACCTCACCATAATCAAGCAAGCAAGCAAACCAACGAAAAAAAAACACCGAAGGAGGGAAAAAAAGCCAATAATAATAAAAAGTCATACAGTCACAGACTAAGCTATATAATAGCTACGAACGTAGATGCAATACGAATGTGCAAAGCAAGCAAAGCAAAGGCAAAGCGAGCAGACATCTACCAAATATTCTTCCCCCAACATACGTGCAGATGTCTATGTGCGTGACCATAAACTGCGTGAATAAGTATCCAAACCAAAGACTATCAACAGTAAGAAAAAGCGAAAGACAAAATAATATTAAAGAAAGGGCCCGGAGGATTATAAGAACGGGGTAGGCCGACGCAGATGTACACCTGTCCTAGTGGTATATCAACGATTTATACCCAATATGAAAGTCGCGAGGCGGCCAAGTTTTATTGAAGAACAGAAAAGGATGGGTGGTGGTCGGTTGAAGAGTGACGTTGACTTGTTTCGTGTGCGGCAGTTGATGAGATTATAGTCGCGAATGAGGATGGGGTGGTATGCGTGCATGCAAAAAAAAAGCAGACGAGAAACAGAAACCAGAGACGCAGGACAGTAACGAGACGAGGTGAGACGACGAGCGGAAACAGTGAAACCAGTCGGAGAAAAAGAGGAGATGAGGAGAAACGAGACGAGATGAGATAGCGCATGAAAGCCACCAACCCCCGAACAGCTAAGAGATGGAGATGTTGTGTTATGGTGATGATATTGCGTGTTGTTATGCGTGCTTTGTGCTGTAGTCTACACTGTGATGCACTGATCGACCAATATTTTCGAAAATAAAAACAATAATGAGCTGGTGATCCCAAGGAGAGAAGAAACAAACGCACAAAGAAGAAACTCAAAATTCGGATCCACCTAGCGCGCCCAACGTACACCCTCCTTACAGCCCCTCACTCCCTCCTTTCCCCCTCCCCGCAAGCTTCGCAACAATCGGATCGCTATCCGGCCTATGCAAAAGCGCGCTCCTAGCTGCAGCCGACAACCCCGCCGACGTCGACATCTTCTTATCGTCCTGGTGCTCCGATGCCGAACGCCCCATCGCGCTCGCATACGTCTGCACTGCCGGCTGCTTCTCCGCCGTCGCCACACTCGCGTACGACAGCGTATTATCGCTCGACGGCGCCTTGGGTTCCTGGCTCTGATCCTCCTCGGGCGATGCCATCCATACGCTCGTCGCGCCCGTGTTCGTGCTGTGCGCGCTGCTCCCGTCTCGCGAGACGACCGAACCCGACGGTGTGCTCACACCCGTAGCTGGCCGCCCCGCGTTTTCGCTCTGCCTTCTCCCCGCCCCCATCGCCGCTGCTGCCACTGTCGCGCCCTGCGCGACCTTGAACCCGCCCGCAACCTCCTCAGTAGAGCCGGAGCCCGGTGCACTGGGCGGGATAATGGGTGGAAAATACGAAAAGTCCCCAGCGCCGGTCGTCCCTGCACTCCCTGCACTTCCGGAAGCGCTGACCCCGCTAAAGTAGTCCATGCCGCCCCCGCTCAAGCCGCCTGAGCTCCCGCCGCCAATCGTCCCCTCCGTGCTCTCCCCGCTCGCACCCGACGGGCCCATCCCCGCGCGCTCGTGTTCGGGTGCTTGCCGCAGGGGCGCGCCAACAGCGGGGTTCATCCACGACGCAGCGGGCGGTCCGCCAGCCCAGAATGCACCGGGCGTCATTGCGACGACGCCGCCTGGGGTCATAGGCACGCCAGGCGTCATGGGCACACCGGGGGTCATGGGGATGCCAGGCGACATGAGCGGCACCATGTGCATCATGCCGTGGGGCAGGCCACCCGGAGAGAGCGGGATGCCAGGCGAGAAGAGATGCGCGGGCGCAAATTGAGCGTGTGGATGCGGGTAGTACGCGTGCGCCATGCTAGGCTGGGGCTGAGGGTAATGGGGTTGAGGATGCTGGGGTCCAGGTCTCGGGGACTGGTTCTGGTAATGCTGCTGCTGCGAGCGCATATACGAAACGCGCGATCCCTCCTGCGACGACGACGCGGCAGAGCCTGCCTCGGAGCGCGTGCTGTCGGCGCCAGTCTCGCTCCTGTCTCCATTGCCCGTGCTTGTATTCGTGCCTGAGCTACCATGACTGCGTGCTGATGCACGACTTCTTGCAGCGTTGCGGTGAGCTGGTGTTTGAGGCTGGAGGAAGGTGAACGGTGGCATGCTTGGAGTAATGGGTGGCAAGCCATGGGGCGTCATCACTCCCATCATGTACGGTGCCGCGCCGTGGGGCATGCCGTATCCGCCAGCCGCCGCAGGATGGTGCAGGGGAGAACCGACTGCTGGGTACGCAGGGTGGTGCAGAGGGGAAGCGACACCCGGATGCGGCGAGTAAGTTACATATGCTGGATAAGGAGGTTGCCCCGGATGATACATAGGCGAGCCAGGTGCACGCGCTGGCGAGAGAATGGCGGGGTTCTGGGGCATTGCAAACTGATTGGGTGGCGGAAGTGAGATCGTTCCGGGATGGGCAGGATGGTGGTGTGACTGGGGCCGGGAAGGTCCTTTGGATGACGGCTGCGACTGGGTATTGTCAGACCCAGGTGACGCGGCTGCCGACGCTGACCGACTCTTGCTCTCCGCTTGAAGGCCGCTCATAGCTGCCTCCCTGAAGGTCGGAACAACAGGTGACCGCCCACGTCCAGCCTTCTGCGCGCGTCTCGCACCAAGAGAGCCCAGTGCAGAGGTGACGAAATCCATGTCTCCCGCACGCTCTGACGTAGCCTGCTGTGAGCTTGCGTTTGCTGCAGACGTATCCTTCTGTCCCTCCTTGGAGGCTCCAATATCAAATGCACTTCCCTCCTGTAAGATCGCCTGGGCAACCATGAACGGAGCATTGTTGGTTCCCTCCGCCTCTCCGTGCGTTTTCTCCTCAACCTCTCTTTCCCTCGCGAGACCAGAACCCGTTCCCGGTCTGCTTCCTTCTCCAGATGCGAGTCCAAGTGCTCCGAAGGAAGGTCTGGCATTGCTGGCAGCGCTGAAGCTCTGTGCTCGTGCATTCGTACCCGTCGCGCCGGCGTGGGGGCTCAGGGAAGGGCTAACACCGGCAGCAGGAGAAAGTGAGCCGAGCAGCGGCGAACGGGACTCTGCGGCGAATGGAGAGTTGGAAAGGCTTGCACCAAGCGAGTGCACCTGCGAATGCGCCTGCGACGAGCCCAGCGGCGAGGCAGCACCCGACGCACCACCGGGAAGACGGCCGGTGACAGTATGAGCGCGTGCTGCAGCCTGCCCTGCAGAAAGTGTGGCCTGCGTTACGGCTTGTGGGAGAGATAAGGAGTGACCAGGTAATGGAGGGTGTGGTTGTCCATGAAGAGCGGGTGATGACCCACGGCTCCGCGACTGGGCGAGATTGTCCAAGAAATTATTTGTGATCGAATTATGGCGCGAATGGCCCAGCGCCGGTGGGAGAGGTGACTGTATGCATTTAAGGTTAGGCAACATGTACCGTAGCCATGGTCAGCAACTATTGAGTTATGGTCGCAATTAGTTGTGCAGACTCACACTGGTACCTGTGCCGAGCTCGCCGAGGAGTGCCTGAGCCTGAGCGCTGGCTGTTGTACCGTCGTAACCTCTCCTCCCTCCCAGTGTCTCGAGCTGCGCCTGGTTCATCCTCAGCGTATCAAAGGTGGACTGCTGGGCATCGAGAGAACCCAAGGCAGCCATATCGAGTCCTGCAAGGCCGTTCGCGTCCATCGCTCCTAGACCTGCCCCCGCTCCTGCACCAAGACCGAGTCTGTCGATAGCGCCTGCGAGGGCATCGACCCTTGCACCAAACCCGGGCTGTGACTGGGGGTTGATCCCAAGACTATCAAGGGTGGTATGCCCAAGACCGAGCCCGTTGATGCCATTGATGTTTGCTTCAGCTGTTGCGGTAGCTGCTGCCGAAGCGGCTGTTTGCGAGTCAATTCCTAGGCTCTCGAGCTGCGACTTGACGACGAGGGCACGGGCGAGTGTCTCTGCCTGGGCTGTGTGGCTTCCCCCGCCTGTGTTCTGCTGGGAAAGAGGGGCGAAGACGGGTGAGCGGGCACCTCCGACGGGGCTGAGGCCGGAGAGTAGGGGGTTTCCGAGGCCGGCGGCGAGAGCAGCTAGAGCAGGACTGGTGGCCTGGGCGGAGAGGGAGGAGGAGGAGCTGCCGGGTGGAAGCGGGAAGGGGGCGGAGGAAGGAGCGAACTTGTCGTAATGGACCTTGAGCTGTCGTCCGTTGAGGTCATATCTAACAAATTCCAGTCAGATCGAAGAAACAGGGTGCGGATGCGAATAGAGTGCTTCGAAGGAATGCGTGTTGTGGAGCAGAGACCAAGATGGAAGACGTGTGTTCAAGCAAAGAAGACGCGTCCCATCACACGATCGCCCCTATCGCCCAATCGCACATCCAGCAAATAACAACTCACCCGTCAAACATACGCCGTGCCCGTTCCGCGCTCTCCTCGTTCGCATAGCTCACCGTCCCAAACCCTCGTGATCGTCCGTCTGGTCCCAGTGCAACATCCGCCCGCACCACCGCCCCCGCTGTCCGGAACAGATCCTTCAAGTCCTGCCACTGCACGTGGAACGGGAGCTGTCCATCCATCCGTCATCGCAATCAGAACACGCCTTCACCCCAAAACCTGCATGAACAATGCGACTCACGTTCCCTACGAACAGGCTCCTCGTCTCCTGGTACGGGTTGAACGCGAACGGGTGTGCATGCTCGTCCATCGCGCTCCCAAACCCTGCTGCCCCAGCCGACCCGGCACCGGCCCCTCCTGCAGCAGCACTAGTGCCAGCGCCTGCGATCCCAGCGCCTGCATCGACGTCGAGCAAGTTGCCCAGCCTGTCGGGGCGCACCTCCAACACCCGCGTCTGCCAGGTGTACCCGTTAAACATGTCGATCGCCCGCCCGGCGTCCTCGGCCGTCGCGAGCAGGACCGTGCCGTACCCGCGCGAGCGGTTATCTGGCCCGAGGGAGACGTCGGCGCGCAGGACGGTGCCTGCACGGCGGAAGAGGTCCTTGAGGTCTTGCCATCGGACGCGGTAAGGCAGCTGGTGCGATCAATGCGTAAGCGGGAGACGCCAGACGAGCGAGGGGGTAATAGATTCACATTTCCGACGAATAGTTGTGTGCGTGTGTCGCGGAGAGGCGGCGTCGGTCTATCCTGGTCGGGGCGTGTCTTGGAGGTGGCAGCCTGGATGACTGCCTCGATGTCATCGTTTGTCGGCGCGGACGAGGGCGAGTCCTGGCACGGAATCAGCTTTCACAGTATAGACGGGGCAATAGATCTTACCGCGGACGACATGAGCAAGGACAGAGTTCAGAGAAAGAAAGGGCGTACAGACGGACGATATTTGGCAAATGGCCCTTTGAGCTTGGGCGCAGCCGATTGGGGGTGACGGGATGGCCAGGGAAGCCCCCGCTTGGCTGTTGGTCGCAGTCGCCTGCTCCACAGCGACGCGAAAAAATGCCCTTCACGCGCCACCCAAACACGTCATAGCTCATCTTAAATGACCTTACGTCATCATCCCACCTTTCACGATCCCCTTCCTCCGCGACCACCATCCGAGCGACAGCGGACAACGATATGTTCAGCGAGACATGTTCGAAGCTTCAGACAACAGCGGATGATCCATCCCAGCGGGAGATGCATTACAGTTGCTCAAATCTACGCTAATTAAGCAAATGAAGCATGACGACGACCTTCGACGTAACCCCAAAAATACCCCGTCAATCTAGATCTTACCCATCACCACATTCCGCAGCATCTCCCGGCCCGTGATGCGCACCGTGTCCCACAGCGTCGGCACGTCGAGCGTGCTACTGACCAGGTCCGCGAGCCCAAACGGCATCATCAGCGGGATCCACCCGCGCGCGTACTCGAGCGCGAAGCACCCCTCGTGCATCTTGTACTGCTTCGCCGTGAACCGCGGCAGGAAGTTCATGTCCCCGGGGCGGTACACCTCGCGCTCGAACGCGCCCGGCGCGAACACCCACTGCTCGCCCTGCAGGATGTGGAAGTAGTCGTCCGCGGTGTGCAGGCCCGTGTGCCCCTCCGTGCCCAGCGGCGTCCCGAAGATGATCAGGTACTCGGTGATGGACGCGTGGATGATGTACATCGCGCCCATTGCGCCGCCCGCGTTGTTGAAGAGCCACTCGCGCTTGTTCGTGTTCAGCGCTACGGGCCCCGTCGCGGTCCACGGCGTCGCCCACCCCGACGCGGCCTGCGGGTACTCCGCGGTGAGGTTCGCGAGGATGTGCGACACCATGGCGTCCATGTCGTCTGGCGAACTCGCGACGGCGGACCGCGCGACGGCGTGCAGCATCTCCGGGTCGAAGCGGTAGAAACGCGTCTGGAGATGAGAGGACCGTTAGCATGAACAGAAAAAACGCGGCATAACCGCGAATGAACTCACCCGTAGAGGGTCAATCGCCTTCGCAATGACATATACCACCGAGAGCATGAAGAGGCGCGTCACCCACTTGGTCCAGCACGACGTCCAGCCGCTGCGACGGCTTGCCCCGGGCGCGCTCCCGTTCGCGCTGACGCCGCTCTTCTTCTTGGCCATTCTGGTTCGTGACGTGGTTCGTGAGTGGGTGGGAGGGATGGAAGGGGGGCGTCGATGTGTGTCGGTGGTCTGACTGGAGGGCATTTTTAACTTGTTCCGCCTCCAAGGCGGTCTTGACCACGTGACAAAAAATCAGACCATCGACTCACCGCCAAGCTGCCTCGTTTTCGCTTGTGCTTTCACTCCCGACGGCATGCTCGAGCTTTTCCCCCATGGATACTTTGCGAGGCACCATACTCACATGCTCTACCAGCTTTCATATCAATTCATCGCATTACAACAAAACATACGACACGCGTTTTCATCGCTACTTCTCTGTCATGAACCCGAAGGTTAGCTCTGAAAGGGTCCAATAGGTGTTACAAGTCGAAGAACTCATCCGTAAGGGCAGTTAGAGGGGGTATCGTGAAGCTCAGATAGATTCACGCCAAGTGAGAGTTTTAAGGAAAAGTAGATTAGCGTGATAAATATCTCATACAAGTAATGTACAACGTGCGTCCCATCCTCGTGCACCTCCCATCCTCATGCTCGGCTCTAACGCCCTCGAAAAAACGACAGCGAAAAACGTGAGAAAAAGAAAGCGAGAAAATCCGAAAGTCCAAGAGAAGGCGGTTACTTGGCCGTCGAGCTCGAGAACTAGAGGCGATGGGTTAGTAAAAGGCGAAGTAGGCAGAGGTGGAAGAGGTACGAACCTTGGTCACGGACTTCGTGCCCTCCGAGATAGCGTGCTTGGCGAGCTCACCGGGGAGGATGAGCCGTACAGAGGTCTGGATTTCGCGCGACGAGATTGTCGACTTTTTGGAGTATGCAGCGAGCTCTGAAGAAAGTCCAAGTCAGCTCCGAAGCTCGGCATGAGAATAAGTGAAACGAAAACGCACTGGAGGCCTCGGTGGCGATGCGCTCGAAGATGTCGTTCACAAACGAGTTGAGGATGGCCATGGCCTTGTTTGAGATACCAGTGTCGGGGTGGACCTGCTTAAGGACTGGAGTACGAGACCCGAGTAAGTCTCGAAGTTAAAACGAATTAAGGCGAAGAGGAAACTGACCCTTGTAGATGTAAGAAGCGTAAGTCTCCTTGCGGGTATGGCGCTTCTTCTTCTTCTCGCCGTCAGCGCCAGCAGCAGTCTTGGTTGCCTTCTTGGCCGTGTCGGCCTTGGTGGTCTTGGCAGGAGCCTTGGAGGCAGCCTGCGAGGCGGGGGCCTTGGAAGCGGTGGAGGCGGGCTTGGGGGCCATTGCTGAGTATTAGAGGTGGGTGGTGGGTGGTGAAAGAGGTTGGGCTTGAGGGGCGAGTGGCGAGACGCGAAGCGGCAATGAAGTGAGGAGGACAAGACCGAGGTGTGTATCTTCTCTATATATACCGGGTGACGCGTGTGGCATTGTTTGGCCGGCGCGTCAGGCGCGCGACGCGCCTTTGTTGATTCACAAACCTTATTTCTCGGCGCGGCATGGCGGGGTATAAATACACAGTGCCTATCCTCGACTCGATTTCACTCATTCCCTTCGTCGTCGTTCTCAAGCTTCCTCAAGCTCCCAACACCACTACCACTCACCAGCTCTCACCACCACCACTTTCTACATCAACATGTCCGGCAAAGGCAGCGGCAAGGCCAAGTCTGGTGGCAAGGCTTCCTCTGACTCCAAGGCGCAGTCGCGCTCCGCCAAGGCTGGTCTCCAGTTCCCCGTTGGTCGTGTCCACCGTCTCCTGAAGAAGGGCAACTACGCCCAGCGTGTCGGTGCTGGTGCACCTGGTAAGCAGCCCTCTTAGTTTGCTCAAACATCGAGTTAATTCTAACTTGCTCGATTTTCAACAGTCTACCTCGCCGCCGTCCTTGAGTACCTCGCCGCCGAGATCCTCGAGCTGGCTGGCAATGCCGCCCGCGACAACAAGAAGCAGCGTATCGTGCCTCGGCACTTGCAGCTCGCCATCCGGAACGATGAAGAGTGCGTTTTATCCACTTCTCCCTCCATACCCCTATCTAACCTTTTCTTCTTCTAGGCTGAACAAGCTCCTCGGCGACGTTGTCATCTCGCAAGGCGGTGTCGTTCCCTTCATCAACCCCGAGCTTCTGCCCAGCAAGACGTCCAAGGGCAAGAAGGACTCGCAGGAGGTCTGAGCACTTCTCTTGCTCTCTCCTAGGCTGCCTCCCGCGTGCCGTAGGGCGCTCGGTGCGGCGGCCCACTACTAGACCTGGCTTATTCGCTTTGTTTGGGGGTGTACGATGGCTGTATTCTATATTCTTCTATTTTATTTCTTCATCTATCCCTACATGCCTAGGATAGTCGCCTTTTCCACTATGCGTACATAGGCGATCATGAATAGATTGTTCTTTACGCGGAAGTTCTGGTGCGATTGTGCAAATTCTCGAGATTCACAAGGATCTCAGTGAATGTCGGTGGGAGCAATGGTAACTTTGGAGTGACTCGTAGCTGACGCATTTGAGGTCCTGGGAGGGATTACGATCAGCGTATTTCCAAACGTGCCGAACCACACGACGCGTCTCCACAAGCTTCACCACCTTCGCCTCGTGGGCTCAACAAACAATCCTGGGTCGGCCAATTCCTCCAAGTTCTCCAGATTCTGACTCGCTCCCACAAAAACGGCTGCCGCTATGCTTTCCTCCTTCATCACCCGTCATGGATCCTCTGATTCTCAGAGCTCGATGCCATGCTGTATGGGACACCCCAGAATGCCCCATCACGCGCCGAGGACGCGGAAAGAATCATACGATGGCCCCTCGATGTGCACTCTGGACAACTTGTATGCTGACTCGGTAGCACTTTTTGCGGTATACTCCTACTTGATGGGTCGGCTAGAGTGGAGAGTCAAGTCACCAGCGGGTTGGAAGGATCGTCCTCGCGCTCAGAGGATAGGGAACGCCGTAGGACCTGATGAACTCGAGGCAAACTTCAGCCTGGTGGTCACTAACAGGTTCTGCTCGATTGTGATTATAACTAGACTATTTCCCGATCGTGCTTGTTGGAATGTGCTATGCTGGAGGTCTATCTCGTTATAAAGGTCTCTGGAATGCTAGATAGGTTGGGTTTCCTTCAACCTCGACTCGAGAAGCACGACTGGACTTCTCGTAACAACACGTCTCCTCGATCCCTTTGTTTCGCCCTCCTACGCTAGAGTCTACATGCCTGCGACAATGACCTCTACCTGGGCCTCGACACGGCCTTCCCACAAGCCTACCCCTTCGAAACACCGCGCCTTCTCGTCGGTCTCCAGTGCCTCTTCCTGGGGCACTCTGCTCACCGACTCCTCCACCTCCCCAACGTCCACCTGCCGCCCCTGCCACCACAGATGCAAATCCGTTCCGAACCCCAAGCACAAAGAACCCACTCAAATTCAGATTCATCCCCTCATCTCATACAACCCTCACAACCTTGCGTTTCCGTCGCTGCAATGGGATATCCGCCAGGACCTCACCTCTGCCCGGCGCATCACCCCCGCAGGGCTCACCGTCCCACTCGCACTCGGCGAACTCAACGTGGAGGCCACCTACCCGCGCGCCTGGAACGCCCGTATCGTGATCGCGCCGCTGGGCGCTCCGTCCTCGCACACTCTCGGCTTGCTGCTTGGCCCGACTACTCCTCCTTTGACGCTGGACAAGTCGAAGAGCGGAACAGCAATCACGCTGAAAGACGTGCTGACCGCCGTGCACGAGTACCTGCGCGTCCCCGTAAAACGCGCGCAGTACGACCACGCGTGCGAGCGCGTCGCGGAGTGCATGCGCTCTGCGGCGGGCGCGAATGCGGGGAAGGAGCTCGTCTCGAAGGCGTTTTACGGGCGCTGCAAAGAGAGCGCGGGTATCGCGGATGTCGAGCGCGCCCAGGGCGTGCGGAGGGTCGATTGCCTCGGCGACGCGGTCGTGTGGGCGGGCGCGTGGGCTGTGTATATGCGCGATGAGGGGAGCAAGGAGTGGACTTGGGAGATGCGGGTGGCTGTTATGCCTAAACCGCGTTGACGACTCTCGAGGCTTCGGGTAAAGACGACGCGAAGTCGGGGTAGCTGGCGTCTTTTTTCTACAATATTTTTGTTGCGCGGTAATGAGGTTTGGCAACTCCTGTTCTTGTTTACTGCATGCGTGACCTATGGCTACGATTATGCATCACGCTTCCCCCCATCTTTTGGACATAATGGGTTTCGGAGTGAAATCGTGTCGCGCCAAAAGGCTCACCGCATGCAACCGTCGCCCCAAGGATAAAATCGTCACGGCCCCTGATCGCGACTCCTTCCCATCCAAACGCCTCTCCTCCTAGTTTATGCTCCTTTAGGATCTTCAAAGTTAGACGGCTCCGTCTTCCTATGCTCTCCTGTGCACTTGCAAAACTCCAAAGTTCTCTGATTCTCCGCACCAGGGCGCCGCGCTGTGCGGCGCGTCTGCAGTCCCTCATTTTGCCTCCGACAAACCAATCACCCTCGGACCGCTGCTAATCATATCTCATGCTGTATACACACTCAGCGGGGAGCGCGCGCCTCTTGCCTGTTCGTAGCTGAATCGGTCAGCAGCCCTTGTATGTGCTTAGCCATGCGCCGCTGTCTATGGCGAACTTTGTAGGGTTCAGTCGGCGTTCCGCGGTTCCTGTGTGCGCCCCCCGAAAAAGCCAGCGTCTATGGCGCTCGCTCTGTGGTATGCCAGCCCAGTCTTGGAATTATGCTCTATTGCCAAGGCCATATGACCGTACGAATTGGGTCGGCCGTCCTCGGGGGATCACAGGTTTACTGAGAGTCTGGAGGATAGGGAACGTTCTACGCAGCATTCTCGCCCACTGCATGGCGACGCCTTCCTCCTTCAGCTTAGCTCTACTAGTAGGAGGGCCGATCTGCGCCGTTCATTCCAGACCCGAGGCGTCCCGCCCCCTGCAGTCCTGACCATACGGTCTCCCGATCCTGTTTGTTGGAATTCGCTATGCTGTGTCTCTGGATTTCGTATAAAAGGCTTTGACATGCTGGCTGGCTGGACGATTCTCTATCTCCCAGTTCAAAGAGCCAGGGACAGATTTTCTGTAGCAAGACTAAACCGATAGCTCTCTTTTTCCACCTCTTTGCCGGCGTCAACATGAGCACTACGCTGAAATCCTGCCTCAAACCCACACCACCTGTCCACCGTCCCTCCTCTGCCGCCTCCAACAGCTCTTCCACCTCTGTTGCCTCCGCCGCCTCGTCATGGGGCACCGTCGAGACCGATGCACCCACCACCCCCAAGCACAACCACACGCAAGCCACCGAAATAAAAATCTGCCCACTCATCTCCCACAACCCGCTCAACCCGGCGCTACCCTGCCTGCAATGGGACACCCGCCAAGACTTCGCCGCCACCGCGAAGCGCATGACCCCGAAAGGGCTCATCCTCCCGCTCGCGGACGCCGAGCTCGACGAGCCGTTCACGCACCCGCCCGCTTACGCCGCCAGAATCATCATCGCGCGCCTCGGCTCGTCGTCCTCGCGCAGCGTGGGCGCGCTGCTGGGCGCGGGCGTCGCGCCGCTGACGGTGACGAAGCCCAAGGACGGGCAGGCGATTACGGCGAGGGACGTGCTCGGCGCGGTGCAGGCGTTTTTGCGCGTGTCGGTGTCGGCGAAGCAGTATAAGATGGCGTGCGAGCGCATTGCGCAGGGACAGAGGACGCGGGAGGGCAAGTGTGTCGGTGAGGAGAGCGTGACGAGGGCGTTTCGTCAGCGGTGTAGCGAGATTGCGCCTATTAGGGACGTTGAGCAGGCCAAGGGCGTACGGCGGGTGGATTTGTTGGGTGATGCGGTGAGGTGGGCGGGCGCTTGGGCTGATTGCCAGCGCGATGAGGAGACGAAGGAGTGGAGGTGGGAGTTGAGGGTTGCGGTTGCTCCTAAGCCGTAAACATGAGAATATGGTGGTTTTTATGATTTATGTATCCGAAGGGACAATGATTGTGGATGTTTTCTTAGGCTTCTGTTGTTTTCTGTTTCATTCGACTGCGGATTGTGATTGTTTTCTTGATTGATCGGTGTAGAATTAATACTGTAGCTCTACGAACGGTGTAATGTCTGGAACTTGCGATGTAAAATATTCTCTACTCAACTTCATTCACCCTTTTCAAACAAAGTTTGGATCCCATCTCCTCCCAACCTCTCGCCCGGCCTGCACACATGATCCGACACTCACACCACTGACGCCTGCTCCAACAACCGCCAGCCGCCCATTCCAAGGTGCGCGATCCAGCGCCTCCTGCAGCTCTTTCATGCGCGAGACGTGCCCGGGCCTGTACGTCGGGATCGCATCTCTATGCCGATGAAGCACCACTTGAATCGGCACTGGCAGCTCCTTCCCGATCCCAAGCTGCCGCTCGAGCGCGCGCAGCACCTTGGCCGTGAGCTCGCTACGTGGATCCAGCGCCTCGCTGAGCGTCTGTGCGCCTCCGGGCGGCGGCGCGAGTGCCGGAGGCAGTGGATGTGGCCCGCCGAGCATGACTGTTAGCTTGACGATCGGCGTTGGAGACGCGTCTTGCTCGCCCGAGGAGCACGAGTCGAATACGCATCCGAGGATGGCGCGTTCGACGGCGTTGGGGTCGGTGTCGCTCGGTGGCGAGGTTGCGTACCCTGCTTCCGGGCGTGGGACGAGGTAGCCGAAGCCGGGAGGAATGGCCTGGAGAGCGGGGTGTGAGGCTGGGAAGACAAGGTTCAGGACGGCGACGTTGGAGGCGGTGTTGGCGGTGAGGTGAGTGAGCTGATGTTGATTGGTGGGTGATAGGGAAAGGGAAGAGGCGAGAGCGGGGAGCGGGAGGGCGCTAACGACGTGTGAGGCGGTGAGCGTAGAATTGGGTGTTGATATCTGTACGAAAGGACATTAGAAATATAAAGAGGCCCTTGGAAGGCTTTTTGAGCTAACCTCGAATAAGCCATCTTCTGACGGCCGGATGCCAGACACTTGGACACCTGTGTGAATCTCTACTTGCGGAGCAGTCTTCAGGTCCTTCGTCAGCGCACTCACAAGCGCCCCGATTCCCTCTCTGAACGTGAAGACCGAGGCACCCTTCATCATCTCCTGCACATCTCCCAATTCATACACTTCTCCCTCCTCCGCCTTCGACGCTGGAATGAACATGCCGCGCACCAAGCTTCCCTGCCCACGCTTCTCCGCGGCAGCGAGCATCGGGAATGCTGCAGCGACGCTAAGGCCACGAGAGTCCGCAGCATATATACCGTGGATCATTGCACTGCCGAATATACGTGCAGCCTCTGGACCGAGGCGACGGGCGAGCAGATCGTCCATGCTCTCGTCGTTATCCTCTAGCGCCAACACTTTGGAGTTGGCGGGTCGGAATGCCTCGGCTAGAGCTTGCCGGGCGAGGAGGCGGATTACCGGAGATGAAGGGAGTGAGGCGAGAGCGGAGGCCATGGAGGAGGGTAGGCGGACGAGACCAGTTGTACCTGGAAGGTGGAGGAAGCGGTTTTTGGCCGCAGGTGTGTCGCGAGGAACGATGAGGAGCTCTTCCTGGAGTCCGAGCAAGTTTATCTAGGAGGATATTAGCACCCGACGGCATAGTTTCACTGTAGGTGCTCACCAGTTCGAGAACGGGTTTAGAAACAGGACGAAGGGTGCGTGGGCCTGACTCGAGGAGGACGCTGGCACATTGCCCAGGTGCATTATGCAGGGGCACGTCGTGCCGCGAGCTTTGTATCCAGCCGCCAAATCTATTATTTGACTCGAGTAGAGTGATGCGTGCATTCGGGAAGCGACGGTTAAGATAATAGGCAGAGGAGAGTCCTGTGATTCCACCTCCTAGGATAGCGATGCTGATGGGAGGTAACTCCGTCGCCGAAAGCCCAGTGACATAGTTTCTCCTGCAGAAAAGAGGTCGTACTGTACTAAAGGCTGTCAGCTTCACAGCTTTACTTGACTGATGATGTATACCTTATGTTCTGTCGGAGCTCACTCCTAAGCAAGAGACGGGAGTGCATGTCACTCGCAAGGACAGAGATATTGACGCGCGCTTCCGGCAATGTCCGCGTAAGCGTGATGCGCGTTTGACGCGTCGGCGAGCATAAGGGGTATTTTGTTTCCACGCTCGGAACACGTCGCTGCAACGCAAATTGGACGCTTTGGCCACCGGTGTACAAGCTGACTTGCCCTGTCTCTCCTCCCCTCTCTCCACCTACTTATTCCTTCCCCGCTACTTCTTTCATAAACTCAGCTTACGATCCCCTTCTCGTCTTACGCTCTTTCCTCGCATCACACAACTTACATTATCAAAAGTACTTGCTCTATCATGGCGCCCAAGAACGTCAAAGAGGCTTCCCCTGCCCCCGAGACCACTCCATCTCGCCGCGCATCCTCTAGCTCACTCCCCGAAAAGCCACCCGGCCCACTTAGCGTCCCCGTGTCTCCCGACGAGCGCGAGACCGTCAAGATCAACAACATGAACCAGACCGACCTCAAGAACGCCTGCGACGATGCACTCAAGCGCGTGCGTTCCCCTTCCTTGCCACTCCTACACGTGAATTGTACTTATCTCGCGTATTTTTGACGTTTGGCATGTTCTTGCTTGGCTTTTGATGACACCAGTACCTCTCGCGACCTACCCTCTTCAAGCAAATATACCTGCACACCGACGTCCGCCTCGCCCTCGGCTGGGCGGGCGTGTTTGTCGCTGTCGCCACGGGCGTCTACGGATACAAGGTTGACTTTGAGACTGCCAAGCCTCTCGTATGGGCAGGCTTCCTTCTGTGCGTACCCTACCTTCTGCAAACGGTATCCGGACCGTGTCACACGACTTCCTCTGACGTACACGTTCCTTGACACGTTTTTGATTTACAGGTACCTGCTTCTTACCGGTCTCCAGACCGCTTACGCATATTTCGTCGAGGGCGATGTTGTCTTCGTTGGAAAGCGGAAGACCTTCTCTAAGCGTGTACGTGCATTATCCCTGTTTTGACGTTTTGGACCTTAATCAGTGCCTGGCGTAACAGATCGTTACCGAGCGCATCACCATCTCTTCTCGTACCCTCCCCGTCTCATCACCAATCTCGCCCAACTCAATTTCCCAGTCTTCATCGCCATCGTACGAGCTCGCCGTTTCCTACGTGCAAAGTGCTGCCGGCGGCCGTTCGCTCCTCTCCAAGGGCCGCTCACGTGCCTCGCGTTCGTATGCTAGCTTCTTCGATGCAAAGGGCGTCATGGCGCAAGCCACCTTTGAAGACTGGGTAGGGAAGCTTGTGGAAGATGTCATGGATTCCCGCGCCGCATAGGTCTGCTGATGAGGGCATGTTGTGGTGTCTGAGTGGACCGAGGGACGATGTCAGCCTGTACTTCCATATTTTCGGTATTCATGATGGTAATCCATTATTTCAAAGGATTTCAAGCGTTCCTTGGGGTGATCCTGCATGTTCTATGAGAATACGCACAATGTGTCTGGATAATCAAACAGACGTGTCGCTGGCCGCCGAAGGGCTCTGCTGGATTTCCATTCAGCAGCAATTCAAATGATTGGAGTTCTGATATCGCTCTCACAATGCTAAGTTCAGCCCTTGTTATTTGTCCTAGCCTTATCAGCGACTTTGTTTGTAACCAAACTAGCCAGACTTTCTGTTATTCTTGTTCGATGCTAAACATGCTCATGTTTCAGGTAAAAATGGTCCCTTCCTCTGCTTTTGAAAGTGGAGCATCGGGCAACGCTGAATATGACGGGCCTATGTCAACGCAGGTTTATAAAAGGCCCAGCCACCCCGACACAAGCCCTCATAAGCCACGTTACCTTCTCTCTAAGATGAGCTCGTCATCCGCTGTCAGTGCTTGGTCCGCCCAAATTACTGGGTATGTGGGAGGTGAGTGTCAGGCTCTCACACTACCCTCGCAAACGATGATCAGCTCCGAGTCTGTTCACGTGTAGAGTCAGCGACTGTTTTGGTGTTGTACGATTACCGTAAGCGACTCCTAGAGAGATATGAAAATGGGTCTGAACATATTGTAGTGCTGAACCTCGGCCAAGAGGCGAGTCTTCCGCGGAAATGACACCTTCGTAAACATCGCCTTTAACGAGGACTCTGTATGCATTAAAGATTGACCTCATCTGGGTGAGTTGTCCAATTCCAGCGGCTTTTATCTCCCTCATTTTGCTCTTCAGAGTCGCAAGTCTTCTTCTAAAGTGTTCATAGCAACATACGGAGCAGTGCGTTTCCTCGTCATTTTAGCCTTGTACAATGAAAATAGAGACTACCTGTCACTCACGCCGATTGCGTTATAGTTGCGATACGGCGGCCTTGTAGGCCTCATCCTGTGAGGAATACGATAACGTCAGAATGCTCCTTGCTGAAGCACTTGCGATTAGCACACAGTACCAACTTAGTTTTGGTGTGTACGCACTGCCTGTGTCAACCACTACGCCTTTGGCTCACCCAACTCTAGTCAAAGCCCTTGCCGTGTCCTATGTAGTGAGCTGGAACTTGGTTGATGGCGCTCATTGGACACGCTGAGCTGACGGCTTAATAGGGGTCTGTAGCTCACCTTTGAATGGCTCCGAGTCAGCGAAAGCTCATAGACTTCAGATGTAAGAGGCATATCACCAGATAGTGTTGCCGCGGCTCGGCTCGGCTCGAAGCTGAACTGTTTCCTCGTAAAAATAACACTTGAGTTTTGTAGCGTAAGGTCATGTTTTGAAGCGACGACCGGACAGCGACGATGGCAACTATGACATAATTATCACCTCACTAAATATTTTGTTGCCTCTGCTGTAAGCCCATCCAATCGGCTTGAGCCAGCTCCTGAGCCACGGCAACACTATCACCAGATCCGCGGCATTCATTCTTTCGAGCTGATTTTATGCGCAAGGCACTGCGTATCTCATCCTGTTGAATGTAGTGATCGTTCTGCTGGACGCCGCTTCGTCAGGTATGGTGGCAACATCGACCGTAAGTGCCGCTTTTGATCACGATACTTCCCTTTTCAAGGTATGATGGCAATGAGGGTTTATGCAATGTCTGGAAGATCCAAGAGCGTGTTCATTGCTTTATCTACTGGGTATGTCTTGGTACAAGCTCAGAGCATCATCTCTACTTTTGTTGGCATGCTTCCAGTGACGCTCGAAGGTGCAGTCTTAAACTCTTTGTACCCTCGATTCAGACTCACGTTTATCCCTCGGCGCGTAACTAGGGAATTCATCAACGCTTGTTCAATTCACCACCACTTGCGGATATAATCCCTCCACAAGTAAAAGCTGGCTGCAAACCTCTGGCAACTTCTCAATTGCTGCCTATGAGCTTGCCCTCGCCATTATGGCATTTTATTTCTTCCTCAGAGAGATTAGACAAGGCTATGTCCGTTCAGTTAACGGGTTCGTGGGCGTAGTTTTCAGAGGGCATGTTTTGTACTTTGTTGCGTAAGCCCATTCTCTGATAGCCATTTTGATCAAGGGTCTCAAAGTCCATCACAGGACCTTCTTTTCGTTGGTTATCGTAGGCGTTTACTACGTGCTACCTGTACTGCCGCCACAGGTTAGATCGACTGTTCTCGTTTATGGAAACCGAGCTAATAGCTTACATTATAGCCCGGCTCATTGGTCTTTACAATCATAGCAGGAATTCTCACTGCGATTCAAAGCTGTATGATCGGGCCACATATGATGCTCAGTATCAGGCGCCATGAATATCAGATGGCAAATGGGTCTTTAAGTGAAAGGACGCAAGACACACTGTGGTTTGTTTCAGCCTCTGGGCCACGCTCGGAAGGTGAAGCAGAGATTCAGATGGAGAGACTGTGGTAGCACTGTGGATACATATAAATTGCCACAAAGTTCCGGCTGAGTCACACTGGCAGGCCTGTGGTTCATTTGAGCAAGTTCGAATATTCATGGTAGCTCGGACGAGAAACTTTGAAGCAAGTCCGACATCTTACTGGTTCGAGTTATTCCATTTCCCACGCTATATACTTGATTTCCGATGAAGTTGTATGCATGCTACTTGCATGCCACACCCAGTCATATCTCGCTATCTTTCGCCAATGTCATCCTTGTATTGTCAGACACCGCTCCGTTGGTACTCAACCCGACTACATCAAATAGCTCAAGCTTATTCAAGGATATCGATTGCGCATCCATGCTGAAGGCACTAGGCCTCCCGCTGTGATAGGTCACCACGGCTTTTTGCATGTGCTGAGTTCATTGCGTCGGCAACCGAAGGGCCGCAAGACGTTTTACTTCAAGGATAGGGTCCAGAAATTTGTGGATGGACAAAGATACAGCCTAGGGAGGCTGTTCTTCACCGCCGCTGTACATGGCAATGAATGATGGCATGAAATTTAGTGATTCAGGTTTCTTTCTTCGAACACTATTAGCCTGCTGCCCACTGACGTTCGCTGATTCAAGGTTCAGCCATCGTTGTGTAATTAGTCTCGAGCCAGACGTTACTCTTCGTGCTGTTCTTCTCTTGGTCCCACGGGCACGCGGAATCCTAAAAAGAGATCTCGCTCAAAAGGAACGTCTGATTTGAGACTTCTCATCGAGAAGTTTTCGGGTTGTATGTACCGATTTATTGCTATGTCACACTAAGGCCTCGGTCTCGACCTTCTGGCCAGAAGATGATGTATCCATGCATCCGATCAAACCGAGAGCAGGAGCGGCACTTGTGCAGAGAAGGTAATGCATTCGCCCCTACCGGAAGGCGAGCGCTGATATACTATTTATGAGAGAGAGCAGAGATCACACATGGTGAGATATGAAAGGACCATCCGCGTTTCATCGTTGAGTTGTCGTCGGTTGCCCTTGGTGAGATCTAATTAATAGTTGTTGCTTGAGACTGGGCTTACTAGACTGGCCTGACGGACGGTGCCTGAGCCATAGCCCCTTTGTAGCTGGATGTACCACTTCGCGCTTTTTCAAGGGGTATAAAGGCACCAGCCTCCGAACAGCTGCCGATGACAACGGACGTACCAAGAATGTCCTTTGCAAAGTAGGAGCTGATGTATTGCCACTGCAGCGGTGCTTGCCCCCATAAATAGTTGTCCTAGGAACGCCCAGACTTCTTGATGCGCACAAAGATGCCCCTTGGACAGCTCGGACATAGCCAACTCAAGGATTGGCTTAAAGTACGAGAGACATAACGCAAACCTACGTGAGGTCTCTCGTGTCGTCTAAAATGAGCTCGTCGTACGATACTAATGTTTGGCTTGCCCAGACCTTCAGTTGCGAGTATTGTGCGTTTTTTCATCTCTCAGAGTACCACCAACTAACCCAGGTCATCACCTCAAGGGGCATCGATTACGTTGCTCACATACGACTATTGTAAGCTGTCGCCACATATACATTGAGTGTTACTCACAGAGTATTAAATCGCCTTCCAGTATTAAACTTTGAGCAAGAGGTATGTCACGGATAGCAAGTGATGGCATAACCGTGATCTTAGTATGAGCTTTGCTGTAAATCCTTAAGGTCGACCTGATCTGGGTGAGTCCATTAGAGGAAAAATCATGCTAAGTATTCAAACATCTCCCAGCGCTACAAGTCTTCTTCAAAAACGTTTAGGTTAATCTACGGAATAGCACGTCTTTTTCTCCACCAAATGCTAGGCCCGGAGGACCTTGCTAACCATTATCCCCATCTACTCCTCAGCTTCGTTACGGCGGCCTCGCGGTCTACTTTATGTAAGTGCTATAATGAACGGAGCAGCACACTTGTTGATGTACCTACAAACAGCCCTTTAATTAGTATGCATTTTCCGCAATGGAGTATCTGCATGTACTAACCTGATTCAGGTGGAGGTTTCATCAGGACAACCATAGTGAGCCAGGATCTCGTAACATTATTTTCCTGATAATAATTTGATTTTGATTATTGGAATAGGGGTATGTAGTCCAAGAACGCGCGTATGCCATACGATTGACAGGATTGTGTCCTCCCGGCGTTGATGCTATTAGATGTAGGAGGTTCATTAAACCTTCGCATGGATAATAGCTGACGATCTTGTCAACACCAAGGCGGAGCATACCTGATCGTGTTGAACGTGACGACAACTATGATATGGGCGACTTTACAAGGTGTGCTAAGCATAGTTGCGGTATGCCTCCGACTCACAGTTGGCATCACCCTGATTCCTTTCTTCTCTTTCCGCATTTGAACGTTGATATGTTTCAGGTGTAATGGCAATGCGGGTGTATGCGATGTCTCGACAGTCTAAGGTAGTGCTGGGAATCTTGATTACTGGTTTCACAATAGCCCAAGTCGAGGGTATCGTGTCTACTTTTATCCCTATGTTTCCTATCATTGTGGAGGTTGAAGGTGCAGTATTGGCTGGTTTCTGTTCCGCATATCCTGCATTTTCTGACAACGGCCACCGGCATTTGACGCCAATATGTTTGTGCCATAAACAGAAGGACCATCGCTTCCTCTTCCTACTAGTGATACTTGCGGTACAATCCTATCCCGAGGTAAAACATGGCTTGAAGTCTCAGGAAATTTCGTAGTTGCCGCCTACGAACTACTGCTCGTCGTGATAGCAGTTTGCTGCTTCTATAGAGATTCAAAGGAAGGCCATCGTCCGTCGTTCAACAGTATCATGGGTATTGTTTTTGGAGGCAATGTTCTCTACTTCGTTGTGTAAGCCCGCTCAAAGCTTATATCATTGAACCGTGATGAATCATTGTGCATTGAAGATGTTTCTGTATGTGGGTCATAGAGGCCGTGTGCGTGTTGATTTTATCGGGTATCATTCAGGTGAGCCTACTTTGTCTATGAAAATACAGCTGGCAAAACAAGCTACAGCCGGGCGAGTTCGGTGCGGCCTTCTCTCTCGTAGGAGGGGGAATCATCTCTACAATTCAAACTTGCATGATCGGGCCACTCATGATGCTCAGCATCCGACGCCATGAAGCTCACGCGGAGGTCGGAGTCATCAGCGAAGTGACTCAGGATACGCTACATTTCGCACACCCTCCGCGTTCAGAAGGCCAAGCAGGTACAAGTGTAGAAATGCTTGAATGATACATATAATTATAATAGAGGCCTCGGGAGCAGGAATCCTCGCCGTGTGGCCAATATGCCTAAGCCAAGTTGCTACATCTCTGGCTGCTTCAATTAAAGCTCTATTTATTTATATGATTAAGTACTTGATATTACAACAAAAAATGAACATCAGAGTCACTATCGAATAGTCATAACAAGGCTTTGAAGAATATAGTATTACACATTACTCGTTCACGTTGTAACTGCATCCGCATACTGCGAAGCATCCCACGAGTGGATCTCATTTACCTCCTTGCAGAACCCTCTGTAGCTCCACAGCCCTCTCTCCTGGCCCTCGCGCATCCAACCCATAGCATCAGCTGTAAGAAGTGCGACACGCACAAACACTGTGCCATCGAGCCGCTCAGCACCGGGAAGCAGCGCAGCGTCCGCGCCGATCTTGCGCGCGATCTCCCCGGGCGCATAGTGTCCAAACAGCTCGGCAAAATGCGCGAACGAGCGCTGCGCCTTGGGCAGATGCTCGTTCGGGTGGACAAGGGACGTCTGCATGATGGGGAGCCACGTGTTGGGCGTGAGCGCGTGCGGGGACTTTGATCCGGGGAGGGTGCCGACGGCGGGCTGGGGAGCGGCGCCGCGCGGGGTGCCGAGGGTGGTGGTGTGCGCGTAGAAGGTGGCGAGGTCGACCTTCGGACGGCCACGGGCGACGAAGTAGCCGAGAGCGAGGGTGAAGAAGGCGCGGAGGAGGACAGCGTGCAGCTCGGGACGGGAGAGGTAGGCGTTCACGGAGGGGAAGAATAAGGCGGAGGTGACGAGGTGCACCCTATGAAGAAGCGTAGTTAGTGATGTTAGATCATTCACCTCCGAGTTCCTATGTGAGTGGCGATCACTTACAAGACAAAATCGGGCTGCAGAGCATTTTCCTTCGTCCAGCCGGCCACGCCGTACATGATCGTCACAATCAACGCAAGTTGCTCGAACGCCTCGCGCGAGCCCGCCTCGGTCGAAGTGTCAATCTCCCACATGGACGCGTACTTCCGAAGCGCATCGCCGTACAGCTTGAATGTGTCCTCGTAAAAGCTGGGCTTCAGCTCCTCGTCTTTGACGTCGTCAAACGCAGGGTCAGCCTGCATGCGAGCGAGAATAGCCAACGCGTGAAGGCCACGCGACGATGGCCGGGCCGTGGTGGTACCATTGCTCAAGAGGGCGTTGAGTGAGAGGTTCGACAGGGCGGATAGGACGCCGGGGGCGTCACCAGACTTGGGCTCCCATGAATCCAACTGAAGCAATGTGTTGGGGTTGCCGTCCTGGGTACATGCCATGGCCAGACCTGACATGTCGCACAGGAATGCAACGCCGGTATGATCAGTACCCTGTGACGCCTTCCATTGCACAAGCTGCATTACCTTCGGCAACTAAACCAGGCTGACCAAACTCGGCGCCAAACCCGATGTGGATCCAAGGGTGGAATATGCCTGTCAATTGCAGTAGAACAGCCTCAATAAGTTCCGGGAACTGAAGTTTAAGGTGACCACTCTGCTTACCGCCAAAGATCCGGTTGACCATCACAGGGTGTACAGAGCCTTTGTCGCTGATGTTGCCGTAGCGCGAGAAGACGTACTCCTCCATGACGCGCGTAAACCCCTTTTCGCGGATTTCGTGGCAGAAGAACGAGCTGTACGAGCCGAAGTATCTTTTAACAAATTGCATCAGCAATTCTTTCAATTATGCATTTTAAAAAAAATCGAAGAAAAGGACACCCACTTCATATCACCTAAATGATCCCATACATTCGCCTTGGTGATCGTCTCAGGTGGCTTCCCCAGCTCGCGCTGGTAGACGCAGGCCATCTTATACGCGGCATCGATGACGGGTCCGGAAGCGCCCATCGCCCAGATGGAAAGCAGTTGGTGCGGCGAGTGGCTGGAGTGAACTCCCGTCAGCACCTGATGCCTCGAGAACAAGAACGGATTGAACGCAACATACTTGTGCCGCCCAACGTCGTCAAAGTACATGTCCCACTGGACATGGTTGTGCCGTAGGCCCTTGAGCAGCGCCTTGGTCGACTCGGCGTCGACGCCTGGCCAGCGACGTGGAGAGAGCGTTGAGGGCACGGGTGCAGGGGCGGGGAAGAGTGCTGCAGTGGCAGCGTCATTGACTCCGTTAGTCCCGTTCGTGTCGTTCATTATGTTGTCTTGATAGGTAAGTATGATTGGGTGAGGACTGAGAGGCCAAGTTGAAGCAGGACTTCTCACCTTTTTATGCATTTACGCGCCTAGTCCGACTGTCGGTTTAATCTCTGCGGGAATGGAAAGGTAATGTCTACATTGCAGGTGTGGTCAGGCGCGCCGCAACACGCGGCCGACAAAGTTCAGAGGCGATGACAAAATGTGACGAGTAAAGTTGAACGAGTGATCGAGGATGGCACCCCTGATTGAAAGTGGGGCGTGCCGATGGGCGCTTTGGCTGTAGCTTTAATGAATCAGGGGCGCAAAATCGAGTGTGATCACCTGAGTAGCTGTTATCACTTGAATAGGAGGCGGTGTAAGCCACCGGGATGCGTATGGTAAGTTAGAGAGTTGCCTGTGCTCAGCCTTACCATGAAAACTACCAAGTCCTTCAGGCGAGTCGACTGCGACGGGACGCATTTCTATGGCTCGTACTAGGTGTCGAGCTTGATGCGCAACCGGGTTAGTAGTATGACAAACCAAGTGCCAGATGCCCCTGGAAGGGCAAACCACATTTGAACTGGAAGGCAGTTTGCAACCAGCGTCTCGTCGGCTCTCATTACGCAAGGCGGGGTTATATACCCATTTGGGGCTCACGTGGCGCCCGCGCTGACGTCCAGCGCTTGGTCACGGTGGATCTCTTTCTATCAACCTTCAGGGTGGAGATGCACAAATGAGACCTTTAAAATGGAAGCACCCAATATGTAGTATTATCTCGAGAAATTTACAACGCCGAGTGTAAATGCTGTACAGGGGTCTCACTGAGGAATCCGTCGGTTGGAATGGTGACCTCGGACTCTTGCGTCCTCGCTTTGCGAGGGGACCTGCCAGTGATCACATCTGCTTTGGGATAGCGATGGTCCGCTCAAGCCCAGGCCGGTCTTGAGCTTGAGTACTTAGCGACAAGGCCTGAAATGTAGGTGTTCTAACTCGAAGCTCTTCCAGCTGTTCTAAAATGTTGTCAATACGCATGCAGTAGCACAAGTGCGAATACACTACTAGTATACATGAATTACTAAGATACCCAACCTCCTGCCAGAACTACGATTCAAATTTCAAGTTGAAACTGCTTCATTCCGAGTCAATGAGCAAGGTAAGAGGATGGCCAACGGTGGGGCATTAACACGGGTTTGCAGCTGCACAGATCCATTAGATCTCGGTGTCTTGCATGTCTAGTGGATCCACCGGCTCTCAGTGAACTTCTTCAAGCATCCGAATCAAAGGTTCCACCTATTGTTAAGTTCCCTGTTCGCTTGTACAAACGGACTTGCTGATCAACCTTGGCATTTACAGAATTTACCGCTTGTGCTGTAAATTTTCCGGTGTAAAGTACTTCACACTACTTTCCTCTGCCAAACGCTCACTTTACAAATGTCGCTTGTACACTCGACCCTAGCCACAAGGACGCGGCAGTATTGCCCTCTTTCGGCGCGTTCATCACACGTGATCGGCCAACACTGCCACCCTTAACTTACCGTTGCGTGTATCTGCCACGCTATCGCAAGCAGCATTACCCACCTCTCCCAGTGCAGAGCGCTCTCTGCATATCTAACATGCAAACCGGCTAGTTCCAGGCTCAATGTCTCCAACGTGGTACATCCATGCAGTCGCAGCTAGGAAAGTGAGCACTGATTCATTTTATAGCCTTCTATTCAAGTTCCCTCCAAGTATCACTCCGGCATCACTCCGGCATCACCACTATGTAGCCCTCGAACATCTAAGCTGCGTATCAAGTTGTTCTCAAGCGAGCTAACAAATACTAGTTTTCTCCTATTTCGAGGACAGGACTCTGTTGGCATGATATCGAGAATGCCCGCACATGGACACCACACAAAGCCCAACAGCAAGTAGCCCCTCTCGTCTTTTGCACCTCATCTCCCATCTCCCCAACGCTATGGGTATCAAGGGTTTATGGCCGGTATATTTGTTTATCTCTGCTTTCCTGGTCCTTGCTCATGTGTTCTTGTAGCTACTTGCACCATCGTGTACTGAGCATCAACTGTCCGACTTTGCCATATCCCGAGCACTACAAGGGCCCCTAACACCGACATCTTTAGACTTCACCATCGGAGTTGATGCAAGGTAAGCACATTGACGGTTCAGGTACCAAACCTAGCTAACTTTTTAAACAGTATTCTGATGTATACAACGTTCAAGGGGCAAAAACGCGCTCAAATCAATGTCGGCGAGAATGACGTCTTGAAGACGCTGTTCTTCCGGCTGTTGCAGCTTGCTGCAACGCCTGCCCGCTACCTCTTTGTTTTTGACGGAAGTGCACGACCAGCCATCAAACGTAACAAGCATGTCCGGACCTCAAGCCCCTTTCCTGTCAAGGGACTCAAGGCATTTATCCGTGCCATGGGGTTCGACTGCCATGATGTGAGTAAGGGCCTCTTTTGTACACATATGCCTTATCCTTTTCTCTTGCACAGGCCCCTGGGGAAGCTGAGGCTGAACTAGCAGCTTTAAACGGCTTAGGTGTCATTGATGCTGTAATGACAACTGACAGCGACGCTTTCTTATTTGGTGCCAAATGTGTCCTCCGCATGTACGTGTTTCATCACCTTGCTGCTGGTACTATATACTCACATTGAACTTAGTATCAACCACGATCCGTACACCATACAACTCTACACTCAAGAAAGGCTCACGAACACAGTTGACCTCTCCCGAGGTGGTTTAGTATTAATGGCCTTGCTTGTTGGCGGTGATTATCATGTGAGTAACGTTGTTACGTGTTCGGGTCAGTCATTTATTATTGTTCCTCCACAGCCCGGTCTTCCAGGCTGCGGAACTGCCACTGCCTATGCCTTAGCCCAGTATGGCTTTGGTGATGATTTGGTGGATGCTATGTTACATGCTGACCAGCCCAACCTTTCCGCCTTCCTTGCAACCCTCCGAGGTCAGATAAGCCACGCCGCCAACGTTGACCCCAAGGGGCTATTCCGCAGCAAGCGCCCCTCAATTTCAGCAAGCTTAACTCGAGAATTTCCGAATGTCAATGTTCTTAATGCATACATGCATCCCGCAACATCAGTCACCCGTGGTGACCCATTACCCATCCTCTCGCCTCTTATGAAGATTGACATTCCACGCCTTGCTGAGCTTTGTCAACGCCACTTATGCTGGACTAGCCAGGAGGTTATGTGTAAGTTCCGACCGAAGGTCTGGCATGTAGCTTTCCTCCGACGCGCGTTTTATGTAAGTAACTTTGATGAACATTACTCTACATAAACTTATATTTTTGTAGCATGTGAGCTGTGGGATGTTACCCGTGCTGACCACAAGTTCGACAGCAGCCCCCATCAAGATCAGCCTTAACACTCACTCAGACCAGGACTGTCGGATTTGGGTTTCGGTCAAGGGGTTTATTGACGATGTCAACAGCATATGTATTACAGATTCTGAGACTTCCGAGAGTGTCACCGCCAGCAGTGGAACACCTGCCACAGTGATTCCAGCTTCTCCATATGTTTTCACTGCTTCTCGTCCTCTTATCCAAGCCCTTTTCCCCCAATCTATGCAGAAGTTAGTCATCCAACCCAAGGTCAGTGCATTCCATGGCAGAACATTTACATGTCCTTAACTTCACGTATCCAGAAGCAGCGTCGAAAGACTCGACGTCTTTCTACAAGGCCTGTGGTCTAGCCACGCAGCCTTGGACCATCAGAGGGGCACGATAATAACATAGTTGGTCAAAGTGGGAAATCGTAGCTAATGACCATCAGTTCATTGCAGATAGTTGTTTGCATGATGTATTCTGTAACCGTAGTACAAAAACCAAGTTTCCCAATCTCAGGGGTTTAAACGAGATGACGGTGTCTTAGTCATTACGGAATAACAATCGAGAGGGTGAAACACCGTGCATTTACTTGCATCCTAGTTATACTCCGTAGTCAACATTCGACCGTACCCATATCTCCAGTGCCTCCGCAAGTGCGAGCTGTTCAACCATGCCAACTAAGATAGCCAAGAAACCAAAAGCACCTGCTGCTACACTCGACGATATAGTCAAGATCCATGCAGCCGGGAAGTCTCAGCACCTACATGCTAATAACACCGTGAAGTCGTACCTCGGACACATCAACCGTGGTCGTTCATGGCTTGAAGGCCGGTTTGGACATGTCATAGATGATGGAGGTGGTGCCAGGCTGAGCCATGATGAAGTGTATCAAGATCCGGCTTTCAAGGATGCATTCAACGACATACCTAACCACTGCTCGGACAAGGCATTGGCCTTGTACATGTCATACAAGGGTTTCTATGAAGATTTGGGATCGGGTTCGGTTGACAGCATCCGTGCAGCTTTTAAGTGGCTATGGGAAACAAAGTGAGTGATCCTGCCAAAAGTTTCAGTCCGCTGAACTCACCAATGCAGGGATGGGCAGATGTACAAGGGGCCATGGAAGTGTGACCACCAGACTAATCAATGTGAAGGGAACCCTGCAATGTCCTCAGAGGTGACAAACGTAGCAAAATCAGTAAAACGCAAGGAGAGGGCAGACGGGAGTGATAGAAAGCACTCACTGGCGATGAGCAAGCCGTACATGGATCGTTTGCTGGGATGGTCAATAGCAACTGCAGAAAGCTCCCTTGTCAACGCACCGCAGTTTGCTGGTGCTGCTCCCGATGGTATCCTTTTCCGTGTGCTTTTATCACTATTTGATGGGCCTGTACTTGTGGGGACTGTCAGCGAACGGACAGTTCTGACTCATCACCTGGGGCAACTTGCCTTCAATGCGGCTGCATGGACACTTTGGACAAGGTGTGTCTGTTATGTCATAATATTAATGTTGGTGGTGGTGGTTGTAACAATATCGTCAAGATGTTTTGAATTAGTGAAGCTGAGAAGAAAAGAACTCACATATATGACCCCGCCATTCCTACTCGTTGACGTCCTCAAGCGCTATCTCCAAGGCACAGTGCTGACCACGACAGAGTCCCAGTTTTATTTTGAGGTCTACTTGACCAATCGTAAGGGCTGGCAGAAGAAGACGGAAAAGGGTTTTCAAGAAAGAGATCTGCGAAGTATGCTCACCGTGCCATTATCTCTATTCCCAAGCTAACACTGCACCAGGCAATAGATACAATGTTTACCCCCAGCCAGACCTCTTCTCGTGCGATTGCTTCTTCTGGCTGCTTGTTTGGATTCGGTTCCTTGAGGTTTGCCACTATGGACGGCCATTAGCAGATGACGAGTTTATATTCCCAGCCCTGGGAGCTAATGGTATCATCCAAAGCCACGAACCTTTAACATCCGATACTGTCCAAAAATGGATCACGGAGTCCACATCCGGTGCTGGCATTGGACGTGTATCAACGGCAACATTCTCTACACACTGCTTCCGCCGAGGTGGTGCGCAGTATCGTTTCATGCACGCAAAGGTTGGGTCACGTTGGCCTCTAAATCGGGTGCGATGGTGGGGTGGCTGGGCAGAAGGCGAGTCGGTGAGCAGCAACGTCACAACAAGAAAAGTCAGAATACTCAAATATAGAAAGCGGGATACACTTATTCGCTATTTGCTTGATGAGCTCCACTGCTATGAAACAGATCATAGCAACGCGCTATGTCCAACACAACTGGAGGCAGATCAAAGCCTCATGGGTGAGCATGTATTAGTGCAGACATCAACGAAAGAAGACGTACGTCAAGTCCACAACGCGTTGACCTCAGATATAGACACAGTCAAGGAGGATGTGCGAAAGCTTGCAGAGCTCGTAAAATCAGTGTTTAGTACTCAAGGAACAGGCGGTAAGATAATAGCTTATGCTTACCTTCGAAGCTGAAGCTAATTTTTTGTAGTGCCGCCAGCATTTGCTACAGCGTGTCCATCAACAGCTGCAGCGGCTACTAGTTGGCAAGACGTTGCGTACCTTTCTGCACCAGCACCGATTGCAAACTCTTCATCCCTTGTTCCTCATCTTGCGAGGTCCGCAGTAACCTTCCTCAATGGTGATAGCCAGCATTGTCTCTTCAATGAGTGTGGCCGCCAGGCTACAGGGTCTGTTACCTTGCCACTGGTGCATGCACATGGGAATGCGAACGCACTTTCCACAGGCATCCACCAACAGTCGGCAGTATCCAATGCAAAACTACCGCAAGAGGATCTTGTGATCCCCGATATTCCCGTGCGTCGCGCATATGGCAAGCAGCTGCCTAAAAGCGAGTCGTGGAAAGAAGTAATTAGACATTGGAATGATGGCGAGCCAGAAATTGGCCTCCACGTACCTCTGAAGAAGTGGCCGAGAGAATGGCTGAAGGGCAAGAACCGAGTGCATGCAGTCAAGTACGCACAGCGTCGACGCATTGCGCTAGAATATATTGATAGGTTAGTCCTTGCTCATGTTATGACCCGGCCATGACATACCTGATAATCCAAAGGTACCACAATGACGAGGCTACGTTTCTCAAAGCCTATCCCGCGGCATTGGATGGCCATACTGCGCTTTTTGAGGCCATTACGGAGGACATGAAAACTCGTGGGGAGATCCAGGAACGAAGGAGGAGTGGAGGGGTGCTAGACGAGGGGAACACAGAGGGACTCTAGGTTTGAGGTGGTGTGCGAGAGGGTCCGTGAGAGGAGTACTGGTGGAGTCAGATAAACGCGGCACAACAAGCAGTTGTGAGCACGTACATACGAAGTAACCCAACTATGCACACTTCCATATCATAATGAGGGCGGTCCGATGTACCTGCAATAGGACCGGCAGGATATGAGTCGAAGGACAGTACATACCTGATACATTGATGCTCCAGGGCTTGACTACTGTTCGGGTGGGGAACAGGTCAGAAAACCAGCCAAGTGGACGACAGGATTGGTGTACCCGCGGGCTCTGTGCGCGTACGTTTGTCTCGCGTGTATGTTCTTCCCCCCAGCGGGACTGGCAGTTGCGATCGATCGATCATGCACAATGAGTGTCGACCTCGCGCGGAGGCTGTGCCTTGGCTGAATCAGCAAAGCTCGAGGTCGCGCGTCGGCTACCTCGGCGGATCCTCCCAACCCCGCGCTTAGGGGAGGTAAGGGGGATGTGGAGACGTCATGTGACATATCTATTGGCCAAGCTGTAAATTTCTCGGAATAAGTAATACTTACCAGCAACATAAAACGTGTCACGGAAGTGCACTGAGCACGTACTGGGCTCCACAGAAATGATTGCCAGCCGCCGAATATGTTCCACGTTCCAAGGGCTGCCTTGATATCGGTTATGTCAAGCCGTACTCTGACCTGCTCCTGTGGTATGCGCAAAGATTGCCGTCGAGGGTCTGAAGAACATCAAGAGGTTAGTAATTGAAACAAACCGCGTTGCGTCGTCAAGAACCATGAAAGGCCGACACTGCGCACATCTCTGAGTCGCCACTGTCGGACGTCAAAGCGCAATGTGGACGAAGAGCGTCAAGAAGGCTCTTCCGGAAATCGCAAAAGACCCATGATGGGATTCCCCGTGATGGAGAGTGGATGAGGTAAAACAAGCGAGATGCCTACATATGTACGTGTGCATGGTGTAAAAGAAGAGAAACATGCCCGAGTGAAGTGAGAATTGGTAACGCTGAGAGGAGGGATGGGTAAATAGTAGACGTGCGACGCAAGTATACAGTGCAAGCTGGAAGTATAAACACCATTGTACAGTGCGCGAAGATGCAGTGTGGATCGTCCTTATGAAAACAAATTAAAGCCATCCGAATACAAACCTGGGTTACGATTCAGAAGTCTCGACCTCGCCGTATGACCACGGCAGCTCAGCCGTACCGAGCTGGAACACGCCTAGCTCGTCTTCCTCGCCGTCTGGCGAGGAGCTCGGGCTGGCGCCGTCACCTCGAGAAGGCAATTCCGCGTGCGGCTTAGGAGGCTGAGGCATCGCGATCAGGACCGCGACACGTACGGCCTCGGGCGGCTCGGGTTCAGGCTCGGGCGGCTCCGCGTCGGACGTGCGGTCGAAGATCGCACTGCGCAGGGTCTCTGAAATAGATGGTTGACGTGCAGTGGATGGACGGCCTGCAGTGGATGGGCGACCGCCAATTGACGGGCGGCCTCCGATGGATGGACGGCCTCCAAGAGATGGGCGACCTCCGATAGAAGGGCGACCACTAATAGAAGGGCGGCGGCCACCAATGGATGGTCGGCCTATGACAGATCGGCCTGCAACAGATATGCGGTCCGCAATACTAGATGGGCGGCCTTCGCCAGGGACTGTCGAGTCTTCTGAGGGCGGCGGCGGTGGGGGCGGTGGGGGCGGTGGGGGCGGCGGAGGCCTAACGAGCGTGGCGGAAAGTGGCTGTCGTCGTACGTAGTTAGGGACGCTAGTTCACAGCGACGAGGAACGGGAGACACACCTGCAAGTCTTCCCACATCCACTTGCTCTCTTCCTTATCCTTATTTTGATAAGTTATTGCCTCCCCACCCTCACTCGCCCTCTCTCCACCTTCCTGTCCCTGAGACGCTCTACCCTCAGGCGCTGCCATCGAGCGCCGCCCCCACACCTCCCAGAACACGGGCCGCTCCATGTTCTTCCGCTCGTCCCTGTCTGCATCCGAGCCCCAGACAAGACCTCTCCGTGGATCCCAGAAGAGCGCACCACGCCGCCGCGCACCGAAGCCGCAGCCGACGAAGACGACAAGAAGGACGACAAAGGTGATGATGAACCCGAAGAAGTAGCTCGCGCTGCTGGCGGTGAAGTTGCCGCCTCCGCCTCCGCCACTCGATGAGCTGGACGAGGGAGCTGACGATGTGGAAGATGCAGTGGAGGCAGACGAAGACGAGGAGTCGGGCGCCGTCGAAGTCTGTGCGACAGCGACTTCCGCCAGCGCCGAGACTGCGAGGGGCAGCAGAGCTAGGCGCGAGGCTCTGCACCAGCACCTGAACGGGGACATGATAGCTGCAGGAAGGAAGGGCCGCGTCGTGACCATAAGACTTCTCGGAGCAACCGGGGTTATATTGCAATTTAGTGGCCTGATGCAACAGTCAGCTACCGAGCCATGCATATGCATGCATAAGTTGAGACATCAACGTGAGCGTTAATGATGGCTGGTTATCTTACATTATCCAGCGCAGTGAAGCGCTGAAGCCAGCTCACTCGCGAGGGGAACACCAACGACGATGTCGCGGGCGGGAAGGAAAGGTCGAGCCCAAGGCTGAGTCAGGAGATTGTGGGGAAGAAATGAATTGGACGATCGTGGGTGATTGGCATATTAGGCGTTATCGGCCGCCCTCTCATTGGCTCGGCCTTCTTTCGGCCTTTAACGTTTTAACTTGGGCTAGCATCGACAATGTTCTCTCGGGCTTGGCGATGATTTCGATGCACCCGAAATGATCGGACGCACAAATGCAACATACAGATGATGATCTCGTTACAAGTTGTATTTATTTATAACGTTCCAAAAAAAACCCCTAGATACCTTAACTTACAGCCTCGGGTGCCCAGACTCCAGGAGATAGAAAAACTAGCTACAATTAAACGTTGCCAACGCTAGTGGCGCCAGCGGGAGGAAGCGTCGTGAACGTCGCGGTGGGCTGCAGAGCCGTGTTCCACGTCGCCGTGGTGGGATACGCCGTCGACGCAACAGCGGGCGACGACGATTCGTACGGGTCTGGCCCAGGGACTGCACAAAACATCCACGTTAGTCCCAGACCTTACACAAAAAGAACCAAAGAGACACGCACTGGTGTAGTTATCAAGCTGCTGGTAAATGTTGATCAAAATACCCGGGTCCGTCGCCGAGTACGCCCCAGGGATCTTCACCGTCGCTGGCGACCCGCTGCCCGAGCCTCCGACACTCAGCTGGTAGCACGACATGTAGAACTGCGCGCCGCCCTCCGAGCTCGCGACGTGCAGCGCCACCACCTCCGCGCGGAGAAGATAGTCGCCCGGCGCGATGTCCGCGGGCACCGCGAACGTGTAGTGTCCGCAGTTGTCGTTCAGCACCTCCGTCGCCCAGTAGTCGGGCGCGTCCGACGGCAGGCCCATCTCGGACACCTTGAACCACGCCGCGTCCGGGCCGGACGCGCTCGTCGCGTCGTCGACCTTGGCCATGTAGACGTTGATCGGGCCGTAGTGCGACCCGCCGATGGCCTCGTTGGCGCACGAGCGGTCGCCCGGCTGCTGGTGCATCTCGACGGTGACCTTGTCGCCGGCTGTTAGGTGCCCATCCACGGTTAACACCTTGTCTCACTTCAGTACAAGAGTAGGTTACTCACGCGAGACGGGGCACTTGTTGGCGCTCGCCGAGGGCGAGACGTTGCAGGTCAAGTCCTAATTCACGCCCCAGTCAGCCTGCTTTCCTTATCCCCGCGTGAAAATGCAAAGGAGAACATACAGTGGACGTAACATCCGTGACAGGGTTGTTGCTCTGCGGCAGACGTACGCACGACTGCGAATAGTCGACGCCGTTGATCCACAGGTCCTGGAACGTCGCATGGGCAGAGGCGCCAGCAACAAGCGCAGCAGCGACGAGGGCAATCTTGAGAACCATAATCCCTGCTAAGCTAATGTTTTACGTATGTAGGAGGTGAAGTGGCCGATGTTATCGTTATCGCAGCCCCCTAGTTGATGGCTCAGTTGAATTTATACCTCGCCGTTGCAACGAGTAAACTTCGGAACGACGTCAGAACTCATTGCGCCGTTTTGTGCGGCAATTTGACGCTGGGTATACAACGGAGCAAGCTTGAAACGCGCATTCAGTCCTCCAGGTGTGGTTCTTCCGCGGTACCGTCATGTGTTGGCAGTCGTCAACCTCCGAGGCAAATTCGCGGTGAGGACCAAAAGAACCCGAAATGCCAAGACCACCTGAATGGACAAAACGTGAGACATGTCACTGGACATCTGTAGAGATGCTGTCAACAGAAGAACGCAAGGCACAAACAGTGAAAGAACCCATGAGCGCTTCAAAAGTGCAACGCAAAGCAAAGGGCACGCTCAAGAGAGTTCAAAGACAGTGCGCAAAGGAGTAGCTGTGGGTAATTCGAAGTCTTCCAGACTCGCAGAGCAGCCCTGCTAGCGCCGTCAACAGGCACGGTCGCCCAGCATCGCTGTGCGGGCATCAGCAGACGTGACTACGCCTGGTAAACATCGGAGGCTAGCCAGCCGGCGATTTTCCGAGATTCTGCGTCCGCCAAATTGAAGAGGTGACTTCCGGATGTTTCCAGCCAGACAAAAATGCGAGCCGGCGGACCGACAAGACTCGGACGAAGCCCTGACAGGTCGTTTCAGAACGTGTATCCATTTTCGTGCGTCTGTCTGACAGCATAAGAAATCATAAGGGGGGACGGCAGTCCACAAAAGGGTGATAAAACTTCGATATGATAGTACCATCGTCGTACTCAACCTCGCTCCAAGCACAGTCGCACGCTGACAGCACTCGTTGAAAGAATCATACACCCGACTTGAAGATAAAATCACAATCCCTGTCCACGGATAGGTCAGCCACACAAGCTCCACGAGCGATATCACAGCGCGAACAAATAATACGCGTGCAGACGGGAAAAGGGTTCTATATTTCAGCAAGATGCGGTTTTACTTTTGTGTGTTTAATGGATGGATGCAGTGAGCGAGAGCTGTGTACGAAAAACATTTGAGTAAGATATATGAACAAACCACAGAAAAAAAGAAACGAAAGAACAAAAAGGAAAAGGCTTAGCCGGTCGTCCTCGCCCTGCTGCACCCATACTCCACACATCCATCTTCATCTTCGTCATGGTCATCGTGTTCATATCCGCGTCGCTTCAACGCTTTGAGTTTTCTTTTCAGTTTCCGCCGCTTCCTTTGCGCGTGCGCACGACCTTGTTCCTCAGCGCACGCTCCTTGAGCTCGCTCTCGCGCTTCTCCAGCTCGGCGCTGTCCCCGCTTCCGCTTCCACCAGACCCACCAGACCCTTCCTGGGTTCGAGCGGCCGCGCCTCTAATGCTCATCTACAACCACACAATCCACAATATTAGCGAAACAGCGCTGATAAACAGGAGAACAGATACCAACACCTTCAGCATTCCCCATCTCCTCGTCGCCCCGCTTGCCTCTTCGCTGCCCTGCACCTGCACCAGCGCCACGGATCTTGAGCTCGCCTGACGGACCCGGACCCGGGCCCACGCCTGCGCCTGAGCCGCTCGGCGCGTCCACGTCCATCCTCGGCGTCCGGCTACGCGAGCGGCTCCTGCTCGGACCCCGCCTGCCACCACCGCCACCGCCACCACGGCGTCTCGACAGCAGCGGCGGGCTCCGCGACCGCGACCGCGAACCGGGGCTACCGCCGCCTCTACGCCTGCGCGGCGGTGGGCTTGCGCTGCGCCGGCGGCTGCGGCCGTATCCACCACCACCACCACCACCACCACGGCGATCGCGATCGCGATCTGGAGGCGGGCTGCGGGATGCGCTCGGCGAGCGCGACGGCGGGCGCTCGGAGGAGAGGCGGCGCCTTCGGCGCGGGGGGCTGCGGTCGTCGTCTCCACCTCTACCTCCACCTCGCCCTCGCCCGCCACCCCCGCGTCTGCCGCCGCCGCCGCCACCACCACGTCTGGGTGGGGACCGCGAGCGCGAGTAAGACGGGCTGCGGCCGCGTCGACGGGGTGCAGGGGAGGGCGAGCGCGATGCGCTGGGCGAGCGTCCGCGGGCGCCACGGCGTGGGGGCGCAGCGCCGCCGCCGCCACCGAGGGGAGTGCGGGAGCGGGAACGGGTGTGCGAGGATGCGAGCGAGGGGCTGCGCCGTCTGCTGTCACGTTCGTGTGGGGGTGCGTCGCGTGTGAAGCCGCCGCGCCGCGCGCGGGGAGGAGGGGGCGAGCGGCGGCGGCGAGCAGGTGGGGATGGGGAACGCGAACTCCGTTCATCCGGTGGCGAGCGGGAGGGAGAGCGGCGGCGTGGGGGCGGGGAGCGGGAGCGACGGCCGGATGGGCCGCCTGAGCGCTGGAGGAAAAAAAAAGTAGTTAGCATGAATGCGTAGTTTGAAGGTAGAAGAGGAGACTCACACCACCACCGCGTCCTCCCCATCCACTATCCCTCATCCGGCCTCCACCACCAGGTGGCCCGTCATCAAACTCCCTCCTGCCTCCACCTCCACCTCTGCCCCTCCCGCCTCTGCCACCGCGCCCTCCACGGAACCCCCGTTCACCGCGCTCACCGCGCTCCGCCTCGCGAATATCATCGAGCCTTGCTCGGCGATTACGCTCGTCGATCGCGCGGGCGTCGCCCTCACGGGCACGGCGCATCTCGGCCTTCTTCTCCTCGACAAACGTCTGTGGCACGCCCGCAGGGGACTCCTGCGCCTCGATGAGCAGCTTCCAGAGCGCGGTCATAAACGTAGTCGTCTGGGAGGTGAGGAAGCCGGTCAAATTTATTTGCATTTTCTTGGGATCGGGCGTCTGCATTTTGCGTTTGCGCATGGATTAGTATAAAGTACGGTGAAAGAGGCGGATGAGCGAGGGAGAGGAGGGGAAGGACGCACCGGCGTGTCGGGGTCTTCGAGGAGGCCCATGGCGTACTCGACGACGACCTCGTCCTCGAAGCCGACGCATTCAATTACTTTTTTGACGATCCACGGGCGTATGACCTGGATGTTCACTTTTCGCATGTCAACCTGAGCAATGCCGCGCAGTTAGACAATGAGGCAAGAGCTGGATGGCAGAGGATGGACCTTCTTGTCAAACTCTGGGGGAAACTTCATGGACTTGAGCAGCTTGAGCTCCTTGTCGGAAAACCGACGGTCTTGGTCAGCGGATGTGCCTTTGAAAAAACCTGGACATCATTGCCAGCGCCATTGTCAGCTTTGCCGTTGCCGCATGCACAGGATTTGTTTAGTACTTGCCTGCGTCGGCCATTGTGTTGGTCGATGTGCTCGGTTGAGAAAAGACGACTGGCGCGTGTGGGAGGCGACGAGGCTGACTCGGGTGCAGTAGAAGAGGATCGTGGGAAAACATTGATGTTCAGTGCGTCATTGAGAAGGTCGAGCTCCGTACCAAAACACGGTCTCCCTTTTTTTTCTCCCATCATCCTCGCCTTCTCGTACCATTTCTCTCTCAAGCTGCTTAAATACGACAATATTCAGGATCAACCCAGCACAATGCTTATCATGCTCTCCTCTGCCTCCTCTTGTTCTTCGAACCCCTTGACTTTGACGCGTCACTTCCAATTCCTTTATGGCTAAAGCGCCCTCTTCTCGCCGATAGTCGACACTCTCCCTCTGTCGACGCCCACGCGAAGCCCGAAGAACAAAGCTCATAAATACAATTACCAGCATTAAGGTATAACTACGTATCCAAGACCACTAAATAATCGCATATCCCTAACATAAAAAATCCCAGAACACCTCCAATCTAAAGCATCGAGCGATCCGCAAGACCAGCCTCGACGCCAAGGACCCCCCGCTTCTCCAAATCCTGCATCTTCTCCCTCGTCATCCGCGCCATCGCACATTGACAGTCAGCCTCATTCGATGAGATCAAGAACTTGACATCCTCCAGTCCCGCCCAGTTCACGCCCTTGAACACCTTCTCCAGCCCAGCCCAGTCGACCGCCTCGGCACGTTCAGCGCATGACATTTGCAACCCGAACGACACCTGTCGGATCCTATACGACTTGATCTGCCGGAGCAAGGCCGTCACCCACGGGAGCGGCGCCTGGGCATCGACGACGAGGTCGTAGATATGTACTGCGGTCAAGTTGGTATTTGCAGAAAGGTCAAATTGCTCGACCAGATTAGCTGGAGACGCCAGGTGAGTAAAATAGTGCTATCATGTATACCACTAGCTATCAACTCACCCTGTTCCATGTAGAATTCTGTTCCAAAATGCAGATGGAGCTCCCTCAACGAGCTCCCGAGCTCTTTCAAGTACGAAGCCACAACCGGTGTGTCTCTCGCGGTCACCATCCCGAGGCGAACCGAATGCGCCTGGGCGATCCGGCCACCGCTCGCCGACATCATCCACTCCAACACCGGCCCCTTGCGACCATAGTTCATCCCAAGCACCTCCAATTTCCTCGGCACGGCTACCGCTCCCACCGCCTCCAGCTCTTCCAGCTCCCCTGCCACCGTCTCCCGCTCCCACCGCACCCCATCCAGTCTCAGCTCCTCGAGCCTCTCGAAGCGGCTCAAGAAACCGACCATATCCGCGCTCGTGCGGAACTCGAACTGCCGCAGCTTGAGCCTACGCACGCGCGGCGCAAAGTGCTCGATCAGAGCGCGCCTTGCCGCGGCAGCGAGGAACTCCCATGTGACCTGCTCGATCTCGAGCGACTCGAGCGCGCCGAGGGAGAGGGAGGCGCACAGCCCGGGCAGGCCGGTGGAGAGCCACTTTTGCTCCCATTCGAAGGCGCCCCGGCCTTCGCGGATGTAGAGGTGGCGGACGGAGGATGCGAAGGAGTCTAGGCGCGGGGGGCCGCCCTGGGTAGAGGAGGCGAGGAGGGCGAGGAAGGCGTCTTTCTTCCATGGGTGGACCGAGACGGACGAGAAGAGGTGGAAGCGCGCGGCGGGGAGCCAGCTGCGGCACACGAGGGCGCAGGCGCCGAGGGCGGGCGTGTCGTCGTGCAGGTGATCGATGATGTAGTCGGTCATCTCTGGTGGGATGGGCGACCGGTGTAGGGTGTAGGATGCCATGGTGGTTTGCGACACGGGCAAAGAAAGCGGGGGTGGTATCGGTGGTGGTGGTGTCGAAGATGGGAGAAAGAGAAAGAGGTCGGGTTGGGGTATGCCTTTGCTGGGTATTGTCTCCGCTGCTATCTATGTCGGTGTGGAAACTGGTTGCTGGACGCCTCGAGGATAGAGACCACTCGGAATATTGTTGGTGACTGGCTGGCCGTCCGAAAATGAAATGCTGCTTCCACTTGGTGTCGGCACAGTGCGGGGAGGCGAAGATAGCCTTTTTGGGTGGCGGTCCTGCCTCGGATGGGGTGCTTCGGCCTTGTCCACATCCGCTCCGACATTCCGACTGCACCGACCCATCTTCCGAGTTGTGTGTTGTTGCGAGGGCGTAAATTTTCTGATTGGATTTGAAACGTCGCTCTGCAGGGGCGGGAGTTCATTGAAATATGGCACAGCCGACGCGCTCCGAAGAGCTGTTCTCGAGGCGGTGGTAAGACATCTGACAGCTTGCCATCAATGTAGAGTCTATTCAATCATACATACTTTGTCTTACATATTCAGACATTTCGAGCTCGAGCTGTAATCATACACATTTTCTCCTTCTCCAGTTTCACGTCTGCTCTCCGGCGCATCACACTCGCCAGTGCTTGTAGAATCTCCCAGTCCGACCCCGATGACACGTAGCTTGAATTTCCTCACCACTCGCGCAGCGACCCGTCCTCGCCGCGCCACGTCGCGTTGCGCCACGGGGGCTGCGTGAAGCACACCTCGGCGCGCTCGCGCACGAGCGCCTCGTTGATCTGTATCCCGAGTCCTGGCCCTGTCATCGAAAGTTGAAAATGTGTCAGACCATGCATCAGCGGTGTGTCAGATAATAGATAGCGATAGTAACGCCCCCGAATGAGTGCGGGAACGCCCGAGCACATGGTGATGTTGGGGTGCTGAACGGGTTCTTCCGTGTAGAACCAAGAAGTACTTGTGGGGGACGGAGAAGACGAGGGGGGAAGGCACGAGCGGGGCTCACCTTCTGGGGCGGCAACGTGCCCGTTGCTGACGGAGAACACGGACGGATCGGAGAGGTACGTGAAGAGGTCGGCGTCCGAGGAGTTGTAGTGGATCTGTTATACGCGGGGATCACAGAAGAAGATGGAAGTTAATTGTGGTATATGATTAATATTAAAGCTAAGGAGGGAAGGTTTGGATGTGGGAGTGCGAGTGCGCGAGGCGCGCATCGTACGTAGCGCATGGGACCCGGGAGGGAGAGGTGCGAGAGGACGGGGGATGTGCAGATCCACGGCGAACACACGCAGAAACCCCTGGAAACACGCACCTGCCAACTCATTTCTTGTATCACGACTTGAAATGGTGTTCGTTTTCCGTCGTCGTGAGATATCGTTTATCGTATCGCATCGTCCGACAAGCGCGTTCGGCCGAGCACGGCATACCGTGCAGATAGCGATAAGGCGAGACCGTCAACCTCTCCTTATCAGAACAACAAAGCAACACTCACAGTTCGGCACGGCCAGCCCGACCTGGATGCACGCCGCGAGCGCAATCGGGCCGAGCGGGGAGTGCGGCGCGAGCGCGACGTCGTACGTCTCCGCCATGCTTGCGATCCGGCGCAGCTCACTGATTCCGCCACAGTGCGACACGTCCGGCTGCGCGATGTCCAGCGCGCGCCGCTCGAAGTAGGGACGGAAGTCGGCGCGCGTGAAGAGGCGCTCGCCGCTCGCGATTGGGGTCGAGACGGCGCGCGCGAGATCGGCGAATTCTTCGACTTGGGTTGGGAGGAGGGGTTCTACAAATTGGCGAGGTTGGCGTCGGTGACAGCGTTTTTGGTGCAAATTTTAAGGAGTGAGGTAGTGACTGAGAACGTACCTTCGATGAAGAAAGGCAGCTCGGGCTCGAGGAGCTTCGCGAACTGGCGCGCCATGCCCTTGTGCAGCCGCCCGTGGAGGTCGACCGCCGCGTCCATGCCAAGCGACTTGACCTCCCTAACGCGCTTGACCGCCGCCTCAATGAGCGCGGGCGAGTCGATCCATCCCGCCGAGTCTGCCGTCCGTCATGCATCATGCATCAGCGTCGAGGTTTACCTTGATATTCAGAGGAAGGATGGGCGCACCGGTAGCGTTCATCTTGACGACCGTGAACCCCTGCTCCTTGCGCACCTTGGTCGCCTCGAACACCGCGCTCGGGTGGTCCCCGCCGACCCAGGCGTACACCTTGACGCGGTCGCGCACCTTCCCGCCGAGCAGCTGCCACACCGGCACGCCGAGCTTCTTGCCCTTGATGTCCCACAGCGCGATGTCCAGCCCCGACAGCGCCGACTATGACACCACAACATCATCTATTAGAGCGCCATCCAGCCCAAATATCCATGCTCGAGCGAACGCACCATGAGCACGGGCCCCCCGCGATAAAACCTGCTCCGGTACGCGTGCTGCCATATGTCCTCGATCCCGTCTGCGTCCCAGCCGGTAAACGTCTCCTTGAGATCGAGGAACGCGCCCTCGATCGCCTCGGTGTGGCCCTCGAGCGTGCTCTCGCCCCACCCGACGAGGCCGTCCGCCGTCTCGACGCGGACAAAGAGCCAGCGCGGCGGCACGCGGAAGACCTGTCAGTGTCACAGTGCAGGTTTGCCGCGGGAGGGTGATGTCATCGATTGAAATTTAGAGGAGGACAGGGGCTAAATGTCATGGACCTGGTCAAATGCGTGGCTGCTCACCTCGATCTTGGAGATGATGCTCGACTTGCTGGTTTTGAGACTAGAAGAAGGCATAACTAGAGTATGGGTCGTAATTCGATGCGAGTGGATTCGAGTGGTCGGTATATGTATGAGCCCAGCTTGAGGGTCAGCTGAGGACGGGCACCTTTGGCGGACCGGTGGCAGCGGGAAGCCGTCTGGCGGAAGGACATAAGATACTTATTTGTCCGACAATTATGATACATCAAGCACGCCATTTACAATCTGCTACTCGCTATAAGGTTTCATAGTACTACTGCTGTCAATGCTGAAGATACGCAGAAAGGATTGTCCGTCGCTCTCGAAAGAAATCTTACAATTCACTGTTCTAGACAAGCCAGAAAACAACAGTGATCACCTGCATTCCCAGTTAGGCGTCTTGTCCGAGAGCTCACATATCGCTTCTGACCAGAGAACGTAGGGACAGTCTTGTGCAGTGGGCACAAGGCGGTGGAAAAACGCGCGCAGTTCATTCTGGAGACTGTGTCTTCCCCAGACAACCCCCAGTATTTCGAGCGGGAACTGCGAGCGCTTCACAAAGTCCTGGAAAGGTGGGGACGGCTGGGTAATCACGGCCGTAGAAATAGCAAGTCTGGTCAAGGCAGGAAAAGTCACCGCGCGCATGAACAGCCTGTGCTGGTGCGGTGCGGCAAATTGAACACAGAGGGTTCTGAGATTGGCGTGATGGATGTTGGAGTCCCGCTCGACGTCCCAGTCGAGCGCGTTGAGCATGAGCTCCTCGAGATTCGGAGACTTTTGCAGGAGCTGCGCGATATTCCCTTTGATCTTGGGAGCTAGAACCTTGAATGAGCGAAGACTACCTCCGCCTTTGCAAAAAGATGACATGTCGAGCGGAGGGCCGTCTGTTGCATCCGCGAAATCAAGCGAGACATGTGTCAGGCAAGGGAAGTTGGCAAGCTCCATGCGCAAATCGAGAGCCTCCTGCACGCGAATCGTGATACTGCGCAAGAGAGCTGACGAAAGACCGAGCCATTCAGTGAACTGCCCGGGCTTACCAACGGACTCGATGATCTCGCGGCCATTGAACTCAAAGCCATAGAGCCTCCCTGCGCAGCTCTTGTAGGGCTCGTCCTCCCTGAAAAACGAGGGCAGGATGCCGGACAATTCTACCGCGAGGTAGACGGACTGCCCGTTGTTCCGCGAGAGCATAGCGAGCGCCGGTACGCCGGTGCATACCCTCTTATCATGTTTGATGACTCTCCATAGTTCAGGAGTCCCCAGAGCAACGTCGCGCCAGAAGCGACAGACTTGTGCGACGCTGAGCGCGACTGGCTGCCCCTTCGACAGCATGGGTAGGTGGCCGACAGTGGCTGCCGCACTCAAAGCAGGAAGAGAGAGCAAGAATACGTCAGCCAGGATTTCTGGTGGAAGTCTGCGCACTGCGGATGCGAGCGTGAGATATGCCTTCTTGGAAGCAGACAGTTTCTCTTTCCAGTCGAGAAGTGCAGAGACCAGGACGTCGATATCAGTTATCATATCTGTGTGGTCTGGGAGTCGGTGCTGAACTTGAGAGTGAGAAGGGCCAGGGAGAAGAGCAAGCTTTTGGTTGATATCAGGTAGGAAAGGGGAGTCAAGGAAAGCCTGGTTGGGCACCAATGGGTACAAATAAGACCCCAGCAATCCAGGCGACACTGAGCACGCACCTTCATGTCTCCGTCGACCAGGGGTATCTGCACATCGGCGATGCAATTTGAAGTCACGAGAACGAGGGATGCTTGGCTTCATACTCACAAGCTTGACCATATCACGTAGCTTCGCCGAAGGATCTTTATGAGCACCGATAGCTTCCGCCATCGTAAGAGGCCCCGAAGTATATGCGCTCAACAGTAACCAGTCAACGACAGTAGCACTGAGAGAAGGCCGTGAAAGCTGGTATGAAGCGCGTCTGCGACGTTGAGGATGAAGTGAAGCCTGTCCACACTCCACAGACAGGTGAGCGGAGACGATAAGCTGTCACTTTAGACGCGAACTTCGCAGCGATGTCGCGTTATTGAGGTTTTACTTACCCACGACCTCTTGTTCCTCCGACACCAAGCTCAACGTCCCAGGGCTACCTCACCCCATACTCTACCGGCTCACCATAATGGCCCGCCTCACACTCTGGCCGCAACTCACCACCCTCGCGGGTCTCCTGCTCGCATTCACGGCCCTCCTGCACAACGTCCCCACCGCCCACGCCATCAAGTTCTCTCTGCCCCCACAGCGCTCCCCGCAGCCCAAGTGCATCTGGAACGCCGCGCACCCGCACGCGCTCGTCATCGTGACCGCGAACGTGGGCTCGGGCGGCGGACAGCGCGTCGACGTCGAGATCATCGACTCGAGCCCGGAGCGCAACGTGTACCTCTCCAAGCGCGACATCAGCGGCGAGACGCGGCTCGCTGTCACGGCGCACGGCGAGGGCGAGGTCGGCGTGTGCATGAAGAACACGCTGAGCACGGATATTTCGGCGCTGCATGCGAAGAATATGACGAGGGTGATTGATTTGGAGGTGGATATTGGGGCGGATGCGGTGGACTATAAGTACGTGTTCTCCATGCGTCATTCAGGACTTGTTGGCTGACGGATGGGCGCAGTGCTATTGCCAACCAGGAGTCTCTGTCCGGCCTGGAGACCGAGATGCGCAAGCTGGAGGGCATTGTGAAGGAAATTACGGACGAGCTCGAGTACCTCAAGAAGCGTGAGGAGCGGTTTTCCGGGACTAATGGTTCGTCTACCAACGTTATGGAATGGCCCTCAGGCCCTCATTACATTTACCATGTCATTTAGAGTCGACAAACCAACGAGTACAAAGCTTCGCCTGGTTCTCTATAATTTCGCTCGCCTGCCTAGGCGTCTGGCAGGTATTCCACCTTCGCGCCTTTTTCAAGCGCAAGTACCTCATCGACTAGTCGAACAAAAATGGGTTTTTGGCGATGTCTAGATACGAGCTTCATGTGCGGTCTACTCTATCTAATGGACTTGCATGCATCAGCGGAGCGAGTGTCGGTTTCATCCAAGTAAGCTGAGGCCTGTGAGTTCGTCATCGAGTCTTCCTTTGGGGTCGAGGTGCTCCTTTTGTTCTGTGTCTTCGCTACTGTTGTCATTCGTGGATTTGATACGGCGAGCTTTTCCCCTCCAACGGTTGACTTTTGTCAGCAACAGTGACTCGATATCTTCTATGCTTTCAGTTTGGTTGATGGCCACTCGGAATTTTGCATACCAAGGTTTCCGCGAGCTAGCAGTGTGATTCATGGGTCAGCCGTGTCGAAGAATGAAATATTCGAGCGAAAGCTCGTACCACTGGTGCTCAACAAATCGCCGCACATGCGCTCGAACATCGTGGATGGTCGCACATCCTTGGTGTTCCCTGCATAACTCCAAGTACTCGAGCGATATCTGGACTGGATCTGGAACTATGTTTGCGAATATACTAACTCAACTTAAGTACAGTGCTGCTTTTTAGAAGGTCAGAGGAACACACCATGGGTTTCCCAACAGCGTCTCGCCCACCATACATCCATCCGCGCTGGTATATGTACGATTGTCTTGTAGGTCGTTCCACGTGCGCACGTTTCCATTACTGATGACTGGTATTCGAAGCGAATCCTTTAGCTCCTTCACCACTTGTAGATCCGCAACTCCTTGCCTCCGCCTCCGTGCGGAGACATGGCGGGCGTGCAAAGTGACCCACGACGTCCCCGAGGCCTCGAGGAGAGTGCCGAGAGGGAGCGTATCAGGCGCATGTTGGCATAGTCTGATCTTGGTGGAGACGGGAACTGTGAGAGAGGTGGAGAGGGACGAGACTAGCGTTTGACTGAGGTAAGTGCGAGGTTCCTCAACGCTCTCGGAGGGCGGCCCGGCTTGACTAACCTATGCTTTGAACTAGAGGCCAGTCCTTTCTTCCGAGGAGATATCCTCCGTAGTGACCCTCGCGGGCGTGCTCTTGCGGGCAGCCGAGGTTCAGATCTGGTTCTCTGATCAACGTCAACGTCACGCACGACAAGAAGTGCTGGCAGATGCTTGCACGCCAGACTTGATGAAATGGCGAAACAAAGCTTCTCTGTGACTTACCGATGCCATCACAATGCTGCTGGACGGTGCGTGCCGCCCGCACGATCGTTTCTGGGTCGTTACCGCACAGCTGGACGACAACAGGAGGCGCGTTCCTGGTTGTCTGTGCGCAGACACGGTGTGACGCGTGCATGTGACTTCTGGCTTCTTCTTGTACGTGCTTTTCCCACAGATCGCGCAGATGGGTCTCGAGATAATCCTGGTCGTTGATTAGGCGTTCGGGGGCCAGCATCTGCGTGTAGGCCAGCGTCGCGCCGTACCTTCTCGTCAGCTGGCGGAACGGGAAGTCGCTCTGGTTGACCATTGGTGCGGCGATATAACGCAAGTCTTCGACCTCGACCATGGATGAAGAGACGAAGGCTAGCTATCCTTGTCCACCAATCGAAGCCACCCAGCGAGCTGGCTGCAAGTGAAAAGCACGGACAACGATGAGCCTGTGCAAGTTTTGGCTCTGTGTTTCGTCACTGATCGCAATGAACAGGCACAGACAGGTCATTTGCCAGCGTGTCTGAACCCCATGGGCACGAAAGAAAAGGCACAGGGGCGTGAGACACCCACAACCACCCCTGAATCACCCAATCAGGAAATAAACGCCGCCCTTTCCACTGAACTCACCTCGCAGACGAACGCAGTGCGCGCACGGCCTCGCAGGCAGTCCACATTGATGCTCATGGTCACGCTTACTCAATCTCCATTCTAAGAGATCTTGCATGCTTCGTAAATTCTGACCATTCGGTGCGAGGATCTCGTGGCTGCCTCAGGAAGCTGAGTAAATGCGCAGATGCTCATCTGACAGGGGTCATTCAAGTGACATTGCTATTTCATCTCACTTCCATGGTACGTTGCGTTCTGTCTTGCTGGCTTGCGAGCGGTGCCGCGACCATAATTGGGACCCTGCGTATCTGTCGTCATGATATTCCCTCAATTCCACATGTCTCCTCGCGAGGAGTTGCATCACACTGCATGGCTCTGCCCAACTCCAATACATATACGGATGTTACTGTTTGGGCCGACCCTTGTGGCAGTAACGAGCAGTAACGTAACAAGGATACGACGACGCGGTGCACTTTCGATGTCAAAGGGGATCATTGTCGTTGCTTATATACCCCCTCGTTTATTTGGCGGGGAAACTTAACTTGGTTCTTGTTCTCTTTGTTTTCGCCCACCATCTACAATGATTAGCACTACTTGGGTTGCCCTCGCTCTCGCTGGCCTTGCTGCCGCACAGGACTTCAGCATTCCCTCTGGATGGAGTGTACGTTTTCAGAGTAATCGTCTCATATTGCTAGTGCTCACTATCCATTGCTCCTCTCATACAGAACCCTAGCACATCAACCTCCGAGGGAGACCTTGCCACCGACGCTCAGAACCTCATTGGCACTCTCAGCATTGACTCCAGCAACGGAGGCGTCCAGGGTAAGTAACGCTTTACTTAACTTTATCTCCGCCATTAATTTACCCTGCGCCGCGGACAGGTCTTGGTTACTGGCAGAGCGCTAACTGGCTCACGGGCATAGCCAACCTCGACCACTTCAAGAGCCAGACCACTAACCAACAGGCCGTGACCGATGCCTTGAACGGCGCATTCAGCTCGTATGCCAACTATGACCAATACGGGTGCGTGTCTTGGCATTTTCTCACCAAGCCCATGACAACTGATTGTTGACTGAATCTGCGTTTGATAGGGTAAGTCAAACTTTAACAATGTAATGAATGCGGGGATTGCGGGTGCTTAACTCCTTATCCTTTCTTATGATGGCAGTACAACGATGATGCATTGTGAGTACCCCATTGCTGAAGCTAAGGTGCTGTAAACTGACTTAATTCGAATAGGTGGTGGGGTACTGCTGCGTACTACGGCTACCGTGCGTATGGCGACCAGAACCTTCTCAACAATGCCATCGCTACCTGGAAGAATGTGAACAACTAGTGAGCAGCCTTTTCGATAATCTTCCCTATCGGTACTCATCCGTTCCACAGCGTCATCACCGACGCCGTTGCCAGCTCAGGCAGCCTTAGCAGCAAAAGCTTCAGCATTGAAGGCAGTTGCAACGGCCGTACGTCTTTTAGTTGCTTACCTATTTTCTTATGCTCACATAATACCAGAATCCATGGTTGGTGGTGTTTTCTGGCGCCCGACAAGCGACGATCAGTCCGTCAACTCTGTCACCACTGGTCTGTTCGCGACGTATGTCTTTTCAGCCAACGTCTATCAACTTCCGGCTAACCATCGCCATGAAGTCTCGGTGCCTACCTCGGCGAGGCAACCGGTGACTCCAGCTACACCACCGCTGCCGCGGCAAGTGCCAACTGGATCAAGAATGCGAACACGAACTCTGCCGGTCTCCCGCTCGACACCATCAACGGCAACAACTGCCAGGTGACCAACTGGGTCTTCACTTACAACACCGGCAAGTACATCGAGGCGCTCGCCGTCCTCGCCTCTGGTGACAGCAACACGTGGCAGTCAACGTAAGTCCAGCCGACTGTTCCCCCAAGGCTGCCGCAGTCAACTGACGTGCCCTTCACCTAGCTTGGAGAACACCATCGTCGCTGCGACGAAGAACGCGCCCTGGCAGGGCGACAACGGTATCATCACCGAGGGCTCCAGCGACTCTACCGACAACGACAGCGCCGGCTTCAAGTGTAAGCATCCCATGGCGTTTTTATTTGCTCGTTTTTAGCACTGTTGCTCACTCGACATGTCCTTCCAGCCGTCCTCATCCGCGCCCTGCACGAGGCCTGGGCCCGCAACAGCGGCAACGGCGACCTGACCGGTCTCGTCAAGGCGTACACTGACGTGCAGTGGAACGCGCTCGAGAGCCTCGCGTCGACGCAGGGCAACGGCCAGACCTGGTTCTCCACCAACTGGCCCGGCCCCGGCCCGAGTGCCCTCGTCCCTTGGGGCCAGCTCGCCGCCATCGACGTCTTGGTCTCGGCCACCAACGAGAACTAAGTAACTCGGAGTATACGCATGAGGGACATTGGTAAATTATTTAGTTAAAGATGTAACGCTAGTAGCTAGGGCAGCTTCTATGCTGTGGGATATGAGGCTAGTTAGAGCTCGTCGGATGTGTGTGCTTAAGTCTCGAGGCTACCCAGGGCCCTGGCTATGCCTTGTCCTCGGCAGCTGTTGGAAACTTGCCGGGATATTCCGAAAGAGACGCCGCCAGCGGGAATTGATTTGAACATGGATGATCATGACGGCGACATTCTTCCCCACTTCCTCTCGACAAACAGCCGGCCACATCTGAAGCATCCTGTTCTCTATGCATTCTATCTATTTATCATTCATCCAAGTCCATCGCGGCAATGCCCGGCAAGGCCTCATCATGTGTCCTGTACCAGATGTCCGCTACGGTGGCCACGTCGCTGTTCTAGGCACACGGACTTCAAAGTTTGAAAGCACATGTGAAGGCCCGCGATCCGAGCTTCAGAAGCAGACCCAGCGCGCTGGGATTGATTTGCATGATAACCCCGCTCCTTACTATCATTCCTCGCCGCATCAACCTGCGTGAGATGGTCCTTCTCGCCGTCTGACACATGGTCACACCTGCTGAGCTGGGGCCGTGTGTGTTGCTTATGGTTGGGCGGGTCGTGTTCCTGGCTTTGTGGTCATCAGCTCGCGATCCTCGCACACAGCTCTCTCACTCTGGCCACGGTCGTGATTGCTTGTCAATATCGCTCTTGACGATACAGGAGTGGGGTAACAAGAGGAAACAACCCTACGATTAATGTTAAGCTTACCGCGGACCTTTGCAGGCGTCCCATGTTCTTGATGAATGGTCGCCGTCTGAGGCCTACGGCATACAGTTTGCTGCGTTGATGCGATTAGAACTTCAGAGTTTGCCCTGTTTCAATTCGTATTCCCAAGCAGTTTCTTTCAGCAATGTCCGTAGTCCTAGTATTGGGCCCAACTCACTCACTGGTTTGAGACAGATAAGCTGTCGCATTCAGCCCTGACAGACCAGGCACCTGTCGCTGTCACCTTCGTTGCCTGATCGCGAGATGTTTTCTGGAGCCTAGGTCTGGCGTCCCTAGACATCCCTCTTCTCGGGATTGTCGACACCGGCGGCAACAACCCTTGCCGTCGGTATCTCGAAAGGGCAGTGATCCGCAAAGCAAGGGGAACCCGACATACAAATCTCCAGGCGACGTTGGCGCCATGTGGCGCATCCTTGACTGCTGCCTTTGTGGCAAGAAATCGCATGTGTCCGTTTCCAGAACTCAAGTCGATACGAATACACAACACTAGTACTAGCGTTGGCGAGAGCTTGGCTCGCCGCATCCCCACGATTCAATCTTACGTTTCGCAACGGTGCCACCTATGACAGTCATGATCCTCCCGGTACCTGCATGCTGCTACTCGTTGTCGTGACGTTAGGCACTGTTCCTTCCTTTGATCAACGACTCGGGTGCACAGGATAGTACGGGTTAGACTTGGGCTCTGTACATAAATGCTCGAGTAGACGCCGTTCTGCATCCATCTCTTCCCCGACGCTTGCCTCTTAGTACTCTCACTCCTCTTGCCTCCATGCTCAGCAAAACTTGGGTCACTCTCGCGTTTAGCGTCAGCCTCGTTGTCGCACAGGACTTCAGCATCCCTTCGGGATGGGCGGTTCGTTCTTGCCATGTGTCGCGTCTAGCTAAGAGCTATAAACAATCATGCCAATTTCTCCCAGGCGCACACTGTATCCCAATCTGATGACACCCTCAAGACTATGGCCAACAACCTCATCGGCACGTTGTCGGTAGACGGAAACAACGGCGGCGTTCAAGGTGAGTAGTACAGTGAACTTCCGGCCTTTGAAATTAAGTTCCACAGGTATCGGATACTGGCAGTCTGCCAACTGGATCTCTGGCATGGCCAACTTCGACCACTTCAGCGGCACACAGACCCATAAGACTGCAGTCACCAATGCACTGAACGGCGCCTTCAGCAGCTACTCGAACTACGATCAGTATGGGTGCGTGGCCAAGTCCTGTGATGATCACGATAAAGTGCATGCTCATATGGGAATACTTGCATGACAGGGTAAGGATTGCGAGTTTATGGCATAATAGTTCGTTTCGCTCACTTTATTTTGATACAAGTACAACGATGACGCTATGTAAGCGCTCAGTTACTGGACTAGCGTGAAACACTGAATAATGATCTACGTTCAATAGGTGGTGGGCGACCGCGGCGTATTATGGTTACAGAGCCTATGGAGATCAGAACCTGTTGAATCATGCGGTCGCCACATGGAGCCACGTCTCCAACTAGTGTGTTCGTCTACCATCCATAAACGGACGGTTTGTTTGACGGATGTTTACAGCGTCATTACGGATGCCATCGCGAGCTCTGGCAGCATGTCTGGCAAGAGCTTCAAGGTCGCAGGCACTTGTGGTGGACGTGAGTCCTATTCCGCCGATTCATTTCTACATATGCTTATACTATACCCCCAGAATCCATGGCTGGAGGTGTCTTCTGGGTACATTGTGATCTTAGTTTCATGATGTCGGCGTTGACATTCTTCCTATCCAGCGCCCAACGGCGGATGCCACTGCCGTGAACTCAATCACGACTGGTCTCTACATGGCGTAAGACTTCCGCCGTTCTTCACGAGTACACTCTTATGTTAAGCAATTATGCCAGCCTTTCTGCTTTCCTCGGAGATGCTACTGGGGATGCCAAGTATACCAACGCGGCAGATCTCAGTGCGAACTGGATCCACACCGTTAACACCAACGCCAACCAACTTGTGCTTGACACCGTTGACGGGGAAAGCTGTACACGCTCGGCTGCTGGCTGGGTCTTTACCTATAACACCGGCAAGTTCATCGAGGGTCTTTCTGTCCTTTCGCAGAAGAAGACAAACTGGCAGACTCCGTGAGTACCCCTTATAGTAGGTGCTATGTGGCTTCAGATGGCTGACTTGTCACAACTAGTCTCCTTAACACGATCGTGGCTGCGACGAAGAGCTCTCCGTGGCAGGGGGCCAACGCTGTCATCACGGAGGGTGCGAGCGATCCATCTGACAACGATAGCGTCGGTTTCAAGCGTAAGTGATGTTTTCATAGACAATCACAAGGCACACCCAAACACACATCTTCCTCCTAGCTGTTCTAATCCGCGGGCTGCACGAGGCCTGGGCTCGCAATAGCGGTAATGCCAACCTCAGGTCCCTCGTCAAGGCCTACACGGATGTGCAGTGGAATGCGCTTCAGAACGTCAAGAACGCCAACAACCCTTGGTACTCGAGCAACTGGGCGGCGGGCTCTCGCCCTAGCCAAGTTATTCCGTGGGGCCAGCTCGCTGCCATTGACGTCTTGGTTTCGGCGACGAACGAGAACTAAATTACGGTAACGAATATACCGTGCTCCCGAATGTATCTATGGTGGCGCGGATTCCGCATGGTTGGAATATACACCTTTCGGAAAATTTGAAAGCCATTCACAGACTCTAAGAGCCATCGTACCTACAGGCGCAAGAGTGGGGCTCCGTTAAGCTTTTGAGTTCAGGCACTAGTCCACAAAAGCTTACGTGCCTAAATGGTGAGGCCGGAACTAAATACTGATTTATAGGGCATGAGGTATGGTCCTTAGTGGAGAACTTACAGACCTGATAGTTTGCCTTGCTAGGTAATGAGCCCAGCTGACGCAAGAGGTTCAGATGTGTCTGCTCTGCCACTGACGTAGTGAGGATCCAAGCTCAAGCTCAAGTCCCAGGAAGCAACCAATGAGATGTTCGCTAGTTCATTGGCTCTCCACAATTTATCTTGGTGATCCTTTCAACCGCTCGCCCTTTTCGTCTTATGATTTAAATTGACTTTGAGTGTGTTGGAAGGTATGCAAAACGCCGCTTGCTGGTGCTCTGCCCCCTCGGAACTATCCATTCGAAATGATATCAGCTTATCTCCCGATCCTCAAAAAGACGCTCAGCCGAGGACCCCCATCATGGAGTAATGAGTAGGTTCCAGAGGTCACCGGCCATGGCACATGAGACGATAACCTACAACTTTCCGTAACACTTTCTTCGCGCACCGGCTGCTTTGTTGTGCCTTGCCCGATGTATCAGGGGACCATTTGTTCGGTTCGAATAGACATCTTCGCGTCATGCACATGGGCGCCTGTGTTGGCATTATTTCGTCGACGTGTTGCAATATCCGGACCTCGTCCCGCACCCGCCGCCGCCACCGCCACCAATTATTATCGATATTTACACGGCTGTCCACCGCTGTCATCGAGTGTTCCGTGACGGCCCGCCGACGACACAGTCGAAGGCGATGACCGCAAATCTTGATCACCGGATGCATGTATTGGAAGCACACTGAGCGCTTGAAAATCGTCCTATCGTACCATCCGAGATTAGGAACCCAGCTGCAGATTTGGTATTGCGCCTGCTGTGTGAGATAAGCATGGATTAAACGCAGAACCGGGGCACCTGATACTCCCTTGCCAATTGGGTGTGTTATTTTAGCCTCATGCCCACTCCAACATGCAAACGTTCGAGGAGTCCTTTCCCCACCACACCGGTCATAGGTCCTCCGGAGTTATCCACACCCTCGACGAGAAACTGCGAGGGCCAGTCACGCTCAGGAACATCAGCCTTGCTTTTGTTCTCATCGGCCAAGGACTTCGGCTCCGGTGGCCCGCCTTCCGCACCGCATAACGCAAGTGATCAGTCTCTGGGAAACGCCGTGCCCGAGACTAAGCTCGATGAGTTCATTGTCTCGCATGGCCGCCTCGACGTGCTTCCCGCACTCGCCACAATCGCGGATATCTCCATGATGGACCCTACAGAGAGACTTCTCGGGACTGGCAAGCGCCGGGGATGTTTGCACCTCTTAATTGATTTTCCACTGCCCCGAGGCTCTGAACGGGCCGCTGAATTGTGGATTCCCCGGCGGCCCTGAGGTCCCCATTCAGTGTTCCCCGCCGACGATGATATGAGGTACGCAGGCCTGGAGCGTGCGCTCTCTTTGTGTCCGTCACATTGCCGGTGGCCAACCACGGTTGACGAGAGGTGGAGCGGGTCAGAAATATGGGCGCGTTCGCGCGCGGGAGAAGCTCAATACAATGTCGTAGGAAAACATTCCCGCCAATGGAGGTGCTTGAACAAGTCGAGCCACTAATTTCGGCCATCTGCATCAGATTTTGCCCCAGTGCGGACGTCGCTCAGCGAACTTTTTTCACATCAATGCAGTCGTCCAATGCAAAGGAGGAACAAGGGCTGGAGTTCACTCTCACACCAAAGTCAAATGCATGGGGAATTGATTTTTTAGCATGAGGGAAGTGCTGCAACGTTGATAATGAGAATGATGTGCGTGAAGGGTAAATAAAGATACATATGAGCCCGTAAATAAAACCAAAAATATGCAATGATGAGAGCGAGGAAAAGAGCACCGCTCTGCAGAGTCCGTGTTCTAGTGATAGGTCGTTTCTGGTGCGTTATAGGTTATAGGGGAGGTATGGTCATAACAGTTCATGAGTCGCCGACGATGATTTTGATGACCATGTTCCCGTCTTCGTCCTTGCCGCGGGCAAGAAGCTCGAAAGCGCGGGCGGTGTCGTTGAGGGGGATACGGTGGGTGATGAGTTTCTCTATGTTTTTAAGCTTGCCAGAGGCAAGGAGGGAGAGGGCTTCGGGGTATGTGTTGGCGTAACGGAAGGAGCCTTGGATATCGACTTCTCGGAGGGCGGCGGCGGAGAGAGGGAGCATGACGTTGCGAGAGCCCATGCCCACAAGCATGACTTTGCCACCGGTAACAGCAGCCTGCATCAGATGGTAAGCGCTGGCGATCAAATAAGGAAGTTGGATTGCATCTTACGTGGATGGACATTTGAATGCACGGTTCCGCGCCTGTGCATTCAAAAACGACATCAAAACCGTCTTCTTGGGCGAACTCGGCAAGTGCGGCTTGAATGGTATCTTTTGTCTTGCGGAGCTGCTCCTCGGATGTTTTTGCCCGCTCGACTCTGGGCAGACAGTACGTCTGCGAGGCAAAGCCGTTGCTCTTTGCGAAGGCGAGGCGGTCCTCATTGATGTCGATAGCGACCACTCGAGTAGCCCCAAGGGACTTTGCGAGGGCGCAGGCCAGGATGCCGATAGCTCCAACCCCAAACACGAGGACGGACTGGCCGGAGCTTAGTGATGTACGCCTGGATGCGTGGATGAGAACCGAGAGTGGTTCTGCGAGTGCGGCCTGATCAAAAGAGCAGCTGTCTGGCAATCTTGAGGGGGATTAGCCATCAGAAAAATCAAGGGTCACGGCTGAGGGAATCGGACTTACGGGTGGAGGACATGAACGGGGTGGTTCATGCGGTCCTGAAGAGTCCCATCGAGGTGAGGGAACGTCTTCGCACTGCTGCAGAAGCGAAGCCCTTTGCAGAGGTTGTACCGTCCCGAGTTGCAGTAGTTGCAGTCATTGCACATAATGCCAGCCTCTATCGCTACGCGCTGTCCAGGAACGAGATTGGAGCCCGGACCAACCGCAGTGACGACTCCAGCGGCCTCGTGACCGAGAACCAATGGAGCTTGGAGAGCAAAGTCTCCGTTGCGTCCTTCGAGGTAGTAGTGGACTAGAGAGAAGGGTCGGTCAGAAAATCGAGGAAAAAGTGGTACGACGTCACGCACGGTCACTACCGCAAAGACCAGTCGACTTGACTGCCACCTGTGCACAGTTGGGCTGTGGAGGCCATACGGGGCGTTCTTCGATGCGAAGGTCTCTGGGACCGAAGAGGACGGCGGCGCGTTGGAGAGGGAGAGCAGCAGGGGACATTGGAGGACGAGGAGGAGGGGGAAGCTGGGGTGGTGCGTACGTCCGGGTAGCCTTATAAAGTCTGGAGAGAAGCGACAGTCTCGTGAGGAGATGCGAACACTCCCGTTCAAACAGGGGGTGCATCCTCGGTCCGGTACACCGCATCTGACACCCGAATGTAAGCCTGTCAGAACTTCCAAACAAACACCAAAACATCAGAATACTATGTCCTTTTTGGGAAGCGAAGGCCTCGATCCTGCCCGCGGATTCCCATAAAAAGAGATAGCCAAGCGTTTGATTTCTCTTTCGTCCCTTCAATTTGTCTTCAACTGTATGTCGCCCACCTCTCGGGGTCACGATCTATTCGTCGCGTCTTCCCGGATCTCCCGGCGCGAACTCCCCGATGCGGGGTAAATCCATCTTCTCCTCCACCAGTCCAACATTCACGAGGTACCGTTCCTCGACGAAAACTCCTTGCCATTAACTGCCAGCACTATCGAATTTCTCTCCCATATTTTCGGAATGGACTCCTATATATTCACCCAGTCTGACACACTCGTCATCTTCACCAAACCGTCATCACCACCGCCATGGATCCCACACCCTCTGTCGCATCTCCGCACCTTTTCGACCTATCGGGGCAGAACGTTCTGATCACTGGTGCCACAAGAGGTTTGTAAATCTCTCGCCGCCCGCATGCCGTTGTACACTAAGGCTCATCTTGCTCGTCGCTCCACTGATAGGCATCGGCGCGGCTTGCGCAATCGCTCTTGCTCAAGCTGGCGCTTCCATCTGCCTCGTGCAGAGGGAGCTCGCGCCCGGGTCCAGTCCGAATCTGGCGACGTACAACGCAATCCAGGCGTTAGGAAGAACCGTTCATGTTGTCCATTGTGACCTCAGCGATCTCCAGGCCGTTCGGGAGCTCTTTCCCAAGGCACTCGATGTCATGGGTGGCCACATTCATATTCTGGTCAACTGTGCTGGTATCCAGCGGAGATCTCCGTCAGTCGACTTCCCGGAGCAGGACTGGAATGATGTGCGTTCCGTTTTCGTGCGCTAAACACTATCAGAATCAGCGGTCTTTGCTCCACCCATCAAATTCTCTAACCTTACCGTTTTGTTCACACAAGGTTCTCGACGTCAACCTCACTTCTGTGTGGCTGTTATCGCAGGCCGCGGGCCGGCATATGGTCCCTCTCCGAAGAGGAAAAGTCATTAATTTCTGCTCCCTGCTCACCTTTCAAGGAGGCCTCACCGTTCCTGCTTATGCAGCGGCGAAGGGTGCTGTAGGCCAGTTGACCAAAGCTCTCAGCAATGAATGGAGCCGTCACAACGTCCAAGTCAATGGCATCTGCCCCGGATACATAGCTACCGATATGTGGGTCCTTTTTTCGTTATTGGGCCGAGTGCGCGGCGAGGTTCTCCCTTGGAGGCCCTTGTGACGACTCCGTCCCGGGTCTGCCTAGCGCGTTTCAGTCTTCGTTTCGTGCCGATGTTCCTGTTTTCTCGCACGGCCCACCGCGCTTTCCTTCTGTGTTAGTGATTAGGCATCTAATCGCGTTTGGTCTAGGAACGAAAAGCTGCTCAAAGATGAGGTCCGTTTGAGACAGATCTCGGAGCGCATTCCAGCGGGCAGGTGGGGCGAACCCCAGGACTTTGCCGGGCCGATTGTCTTTTTGGCTAGCAAAGCCAGTCAGTATGTCTGTGGAGAGCTGCTGGTCGTGGACGGGGTCCGTCCTATTCTTCTTTGTAATTTTGCCACCAAAAACTCACGGCTTCCCCGCATATTAATTTAGGGTTGGATGGGACGATGATGGGCCTCATGCACAGAGGCAAAAGTGCGGCCGTGTGTTAGAAAGAACCTCAGCTCTGCACCTGTATCAGTGCCTTCTCACAAAATGAATGACGTCTCTGCTTTCCCTCGCATCTGCGGGCTGACCTCAAGGTTCGACTCAGTGGCGTGACCATTGGACCGGAGCCTCTCCTATACTTACATGCCAGCCCGGAGAGATCGAGTCCTGAGCGGGCCTTACTCACGAAAGACCTCCGACTCAGTCCTATAGGCGGGTAAACGCACCAAAATAAGTCTGACGTTTTCTCGGCGACAAGCTGCAACAAGCTTTTTCAATCGTGCTCACAGGCCCGAGCATCCGCGACGGGGAAGAAGCCGAATCGTGTGGCCACCTGTTCGTGCGGCCTCATAATGGGCGCGTGTTGAGGACAGAGGTCCATCATGATGAACCACAAGCGCTTTGATGCTCACCCCTTTTTTTGCCGAGCGGACCGGTCATGAGCGCAAGCAGTCTAGGGTGTGCATCATGAGGGAGGTTATCAGACAGACGTGGACGCTTTAGATGCATCAATGCTGTTGAAGAGTTGACCACAGAGGCTCGCAGAAGGGCGCGGTGGCTATTTCCAGCGCACTTCTCGAATGCTGGTGCAATTCAACCTTGCGTACGGAAAGAGTCTGCGACAGTGGTATTGGTGACGCGCATGGAGCACGGGGTACGTCTCGTCAGCCACACGTCAGTCACACATATGTAACGCGACAGTACTTCGGATTGGGTTGATGATAAGTACGGATGAAAGGATGGGAAAGACGTTCTGGGCCCTGGCGAATTGTGGGGCTACATACTTTAAAGCACCACCGTGTACAATCGACCGCCGTTCTTCCACATGTGATGATGAACACTCGAACGTTTCGAATACATTCATGACGGCACATCGCGCCGGTTCTGCTTGGTATCGATAAGGCCAGGATCAGAACAATGTTCGCGATGACGCTTGGGTTGCAAATTACTGGGACTATGAGGGTACGTACATGTCGGAATGCCAATTAATCGACTTGAACCTCTCCCGGCGGCCTCTTTAAGTGAACAGCGCTACACTCATGAACGCATCAATCAAGAGTGCTTATCCCCACGTCATCACTCGGCAGCTCAAGAGATGAAAAATTGGCATCTGTCTGAACTTGCGCAGTATGGGGAGGTATGAGAGGGTATGAGGTGTGATTGAACGCTGCTCCAGGAGGACCAAATCCGTTGCCTATGTGTAATGCTTCCTCAGTTATCGGAAGGCCTACCGTAATCTGTCGGATAATATCGGATCCTTAGACGCTGAACATCCCGGCGCGGCGCTAATGAGCTGCTAAGGTGGAAGTGTGCGGACGTAACGTGTAAACCGTCTGTGGGTTAGAGAAGAATTCAGAAGCTTAGATGATTATGAACAACAGCGGTCGAAGCCTTCGGAAATTTGGAGGGGAAAAGCTCATCTTTCTCTTGTGCCCCATTCCGTTCCGCAGATAGCCGTGCGATATACAGATCTTATCGCCTCTCCCATACTCAAATTCATGATGTACGGGCAGCGTGGCCAATCCCCTCTGGGTCTTCCTGGTTGCGGCAACAAACGGATAGCCGGACGAGCTCGCGTTGAGCGGGGGATCAAGTCGGATGTCCGGTCCGGTGGCAGCCAGTTCTGGGGGTGCGGTAGTTATCGCAGAAACCTCGCGGAGCGTTCTTGAAGGGCCTTGAACGTCATGGAATGGGGCCGTCGACCGTGAGGAGCCGTGAGGGCGTCTGGACAGGTCAACGAAGACAGGCTGCTGCATAGGGCACATGGTATGGAAGCTCTCTGGGGTATGTCGGGTGAGGAGGACAAGGGCACGGGTGCAAAGGCTAAACGGTGTGCGAACGGTGCTGTTGGTCATCCGATCTCTGCGTGCTCTCCCAGCAGACTTCCACGGAAATATTGACATCGTACGGCCAGAACAAAAGTGGGTGCAAAAGCGGACAGCACAGGCACCACATCATTCAGGGAATGAAATAGAACGTTGGGAAGGTTGCATATCATGACCGTTGTTAGGAATAAAAGCTAGCGTTGCACATGCAAGCTGCCTGAAGTGACATTATTGTTCAGCTTGGTTAGAGCTTGACAGAACAACAAACGCGGCGGGTACGTGCGTGCGAGGCTTCATTTAGGGCAGGGCAACAATAATGACTTCCACGCGGCAGTAAACAGCCACGGAGAAGTGACGCGGACAACTCGCGGACGACGTCTGGACACCCGTCGCCATGGCTCAATGCGTTGTAGGGGCACTCATAGCGTCCTCTGAAACACACAATGACTTCCTTACATCGACCAATGGGCTTCACTTGCAGCCATCTTGACGCAGAATTCGCCGCGGATCTCTGAGCGACTAGTGTGCCTGCAGCTCTGGGAATTGTCTGGGAACTGGGGTCATCTGGAGTGGGAAGGATCGATGAACTGAGCGCAATTTACATCGCAAAGTGCGGCACCGAGATGGGCGAAAGTAAGTGCATGTGTAAGCATTTACATTCACTCAGATTTTACGAAAAGTAACGGGTGAGTAACAAGCTTCGCTTGTCAATGCACTAACTGCAACGTTCGGTCATCTCACAGTGTTTGCGACGACCTGCGGTGGCCGCGCTCAAACTTCTTCTTTACATATCAACTCATCGACCAATACTGATGAATCTCATGTCTGCTGATGGATTGTCGGGTATAACAACCATTGACGGAAATCGGTGTATCCGACTCGCCTCTGTCGCGACTTGCCGGGTTTCCAGATGAACACGCCAGCGCGACGGCGTTCTGGTGTGTATGAGGCAACGTTCCCCTCGCAAGCTGAAGCTCGGCGGACCTAGTCTGCCAATATTGCGTCTTCTAGAGTTCTGGCTTCCCAGGCCGGTCAGCAGGCCCCCCTCCGACTCGTCGGAGACATGTTAAGGGGCTCTCGCGGGATACTCGCCGCTACCGGCGGGCCTTTCCACGCTGCTGTGTATACTGTTCTCGGTCGCGCCATTGATCAATCCACGCTGATTCCCATCTTCATGCGACTTTGTGGCACTGCGAATCCATCGGTTTGCACTGAAGGGGACACGTTCCGTGGAGTCTGTTCTCAAACGTCGGAGTTTCGTCTCGGAATGCAGTTCGTCGGCATAGCTATGCTCTCGTTGTTGAACACCACTGCGGTGAGCCATGTCGTATGCAGCTCGGTGCGTTGCTAACACCTAGAGGGGGATTCAGTGATGCTTCTCGCCCTGACATTCACGGTTTGTAGGGACGAAAGAACGGTAATGGGCAAACCGACGATTCGACGACATCCCACGCGATCCGTTAAGGTAGTAGCGCTCACTCTCAGCGAGCACCACTCATGGTGCGCTGACTTACATGTTTGAAAGCTACCGTGTGCTTGGCGACAGGTTATATTAAAAATAACGTGTCGGCATATCCACGCGAGTGAGGCGTAACAGGCTTGGCCACTTCCACCCTTACAGCATGCTCAAGCCAGCCAGACTGAACCTCTTTCCCAACATTTTGGCCATGTCCTTGGCGAATATACTGACTAACCATCTCATTCAAGAAAGCTGCTCTTATGCCCCTGGATGTGCACCAGCGCTGAGGTATCCACTTTAAAGTCAATTGAGTGGCACCCGAGGGAACGATGATCTTATTGACGCCTTGAGATGCCGGCAATTTCAAAAAGTTGTCGGGACGCGACCTCGGTGAGTAAATATAGCTACCCACGCTACCACTTAGCGGTTTTGCTCCGATCTCCTCTTTGTCAATTAGGACGTTCAAAGTCTATACCGTGGAGAGCGCTGTTCCCAGTTACCACACCCTTCGAATCCCTCAAACTCAGATTTGCGACAACGACAATGTCCGCTGGGAAATCAATATTAATTCTGCTGAACAGTTAAAAGCTCTAGCTGGCTCACCGCCTCAGGATCTCGTTTTCCAGACCCGTCTCACCAGCCTTTCATCAGCCATGTCAGGCTTTGAGCTCCCCGCTGCCGCTGTCCTGGCCGTCAGTGGTGCCCTTAGTTTTGTCGTTATAACTCTCTCCGAGCTGTTCACCTCACCGCGCAGAGGATACGACAAGGTCCTTACTAGCAGGCAGCTCGGCGAAGACATTCATACGGTCCACGACCCTTTCGACATTAGTCGGCCAGAGGACGAAATTGAAGGATACGCTATCGATGAAGATGCATTCTGGAATAAGGTGCGCTTTTCTCTCGGGCTTCTGAAGATCCATGTGAGTGACTAAGGTTAAACGCTGCTGCAGGCGCGGCTTCGCAAGCGCTTCTTATCGATCAACCTCGCCGTCGTCCTCGCCTTTCAATGTATGGGGCTGGCTTACTCCTACATTCACAGTGACGTCGCGAATGTTTTGGTCTATATTCTACAGGCGACATATGCTCTCTATACCGCCGGCCTTGCTGCGTTCTCGATTTACCAGAGTGTAGTCGATACTCACGCCAACTCCTTGGTCCACCTTTCTGCCCTTACCTTCCTTCCCACTGCGCTTTTGGGCATCTTGACTATCCTCCCATCCGCGGGAATGAACAATATTGTGCTGATGCAACACACGCCTGCACCTCTCTTCCTGAGTACCCTGCGTGCTGTAACAGTGGTGGGTTACTTCTCGGCGGCTGTTCTCGCCTGGTCAACTCCGACCGGGCCTGCGCTCTTCTATCCGCCGGAGGACATCTACACAGATAAGATCAGCCAGGCCACCACGAATCTCTCGGACGAGAACGTTTGCGGATACATGGGAGCCTCGAGCTGGAGCTTCATGCTCTTCTCGTACACGACCAAGGTCGTCAACATCGGTTACAACTCTGCCTCTTTGGACATCGCAGATCTCCCGATTGTCCCCCTCACTATGCGGAGCACATATCTTTACGCTCAGATGAAGACCGTGATGCGTCGCACACGCCTGCGTTTTTGTGGGTGGAGGCCACGCCCAGGCTCTGGTTGGCAACTCATGTATCGCCTTATTCGGGCGAACTTCATTGCTCTTGTTGCGCTTCTCTCGCTGGCCGTTGTGGCGGCGGTGATGTACTATGCGCCGCCTTATTTCCTCGAGAAGGTTGTCCAATACCTGGAGTCTGACCCTGAGAGATCGGATCGCGGCTGGGGATGGTTCTACGTGCTAGGACTGTTTCTCTCGAACGCGTTGTCTTATCTTAGTAAGCGCCTTGCTTAACCCACGTTCCATCGAAGCTCTAACTGGTTGCCTAGTTTCCAACCAGGTGTGGTCGCTGTCCACGACGACGACGCATTGTCGTATCCGTGTGCAATTGAACAGTATCCTCTTTGCCAAAACATTGTTACGAAAAGATGTCGCATCAGCTTCAGCTCCGCAGGCGCAGCAAGGCGATAGCATCGTTGTTGAGAAGAAAAACGAGGAAGATTTCTCAAGCAAGGCCCAAGTGATGACCTTGATGACGACGGACGTGGATCGCGTGAGCGATTTCGCATGGCATATGTTCTCCCTCGTAGGTGAGAGCGGTTCCACTCCATTCTTCACGGAGCCGTGGTTCTAATATTCTCACAGATGCGCCGATTGAGATCTTGATCGGCACCCTATTCCTCTACAGACTTCTTGGTACGGAGTTCGAAAAAAGGTTCGCTGACTACTAACTTGAGCTTCGCGTAGGTGTCTCGTGCTTCGTCGGCCTGGGTGCGATTATGCTCTTCATCCCTCTCAACCACTACGGCGGCCGTGTCCTGGTGAGAGCACAGGAGAAACTCATGAAAGCCCGTGATGAGCGCGTTTCATTGATGAATGAGGTATGGAAGCGTGTGTTTATTGTGTTGATCCTTATCGCTAATCCCCCCAAAGATCCTGGGGGCCATGCGAATGCTAAAGGTGAGAGACTTGTCTACTTGAAGGAGCTCTGGCGCGAACGTGGCTGCCACGCAGTTTATGGCTTGGGAACGCAGTTTCGAGAAGCGAGTAATGCGAATCCGGGAGAGAGAACTTAGAAGTCAAAAACGCACCTTTTTGATTGAGGTCAGTGCAATTTTGGAGTATCGCACCAAGTAGACGCTGATATCTCGTTCTGATGTACAGGTTCTGTTCAATGGCCTTTGGTCAGTGCCCTTCGGATCGATGAACCTTCGTCTTTACTCATACACCTTTAGGGATGCGTCGCCCGTTCTGGTTACTATCATCTCCTTCTGGCACTTTGCGATGGTCCGACAACAGACTCTCACACCATCAATTGCGTTCACTTCGGTCAGTGGAATTCTCATCGCTGCCGCGAAGCATCGGACTCACGTGTGTTTTAGATTCAGAGTGCGTTCTCACTGAGTTGAGAATCTCATGCACCGGCTCAATCTATTTTTGTAGTCTTCAGCTTGATGAAATTCGCGCTGAATGCACTGCCTGAGACATTCATCAACATGCTTCAAGTAAGTATCTTGCTAGGTTTCCCTGCCCATGTTTTGATCATAGCAACGCAGAGCTTTGTGTCGCTCCGTCGCATCGAGAAGTATCTCCAAGGATCGGAGGTCAAAGCAGTGCCTCTGTTGAGCACTCAGCCAACCAACGTATCGTTGAACAACGCGACAATAACGTGGCCGCGGGATCGCGGACAAAGTTTGAGTGCTCCGCCGTCGGCTGCTTCTACGCCACGATACAAATTCTTGCTATCCGACTTGACGCTTTCCTTCCCCACCGGAGAGCTATCCTTGATCTGCGGAAAGCTCGGTAGCGGAAAGTCTCTGCTTCTCTTAGGTGCGTGGACGAGCATGATCTCATTGATAAGAAACTGACTCTCTCATAGGGTTACTGGGCGAAGCCGATTTGCTGACTGGCCAAATCATCTGCCCTCGCTCGCCTCCGGATATTTTGGCTAGCTTCGCACGTGAAAGCGCTCACAAAGAAGATTGGATTGTCCAGGGAGCGTGCGGCTACGTACCACAAGTAACGCTTCCATTTTTATTTATGTTGGCTTTCTGGGTTAACTGATCCTGCGACAGACTCCGTGGCTCCGGAATGCCTCGATCAAAGGTTCGCTGAACCTTCCGCTGGCTTTTTGCAATCACTGATTCTCCACACAGAAAACATCTTGTTCAACCTCCCATACAATGAGGAAAGATACCGGAAAACTTTGAGGGTCAGTCTCGCCCCGGCTTTTCTAACTTTCCTGAATTAAATGTATCGTCATTGCAGGTCTGTGCTCTCATGAGCGACCTGAACATCCTCGAAGATGGGGACGAGTCTGAGGTCGGGGAGAGCGGAGTAAGTGCGCTTCGCGGAGCGACCAGGTTTCCGAACTAACGGTTACACTCTTCAAAGGTAAATCTTTCAGGAGGACAGAAGGCCCGTAGTAAGTGTCACCGTATCTTTGGGTCCTTCACGTGTGTTGATCGCGGCGACAGTTTCCCTCGCTCGGGCGGTGTACTCGCGAGCGTCTGTTCTCTTTCTCGATGACGTTCTATCTGCTGGTTTGTCCTTCGTTATTATATCACTACGTCACGCTCACCTTTTGTAGTTGACGCTCATACGGCCCACCACTTGTACTATGAGTGCCTCAAAGGAGAGTTGATGCGCAGTAGGACTATCGTTCTGGTTTCCCATCACGTCCAGCTCTGTTCTTCGGGCGCTAGCTACGTTGTTGCTCTCGACAATGGTCGTGTCTCCTTCCAGGGTACTCGTCAGGAGTTCTACAACTCATCGGTCATGAGCAACTTGGTTCACTCTGGTGATACTCTCGATGGGAAGGAACAACTTGAAGAGATCGTTCCAATTTCGTCCGAGTTTGATGACACCCCAGCGCTCACGCCTACATCGGAGATCGGCTCCGATTCCGCGTCGACGATTGTTAACGGAAGCGTGGATTTCACAGAGAAGAAGCCAGCTCGTAAAGTTGTTGAGGAGGAAAAGCGCGCTGTCGGCCACATTGGGAAGGACATCTGGGTTGCCTACGTCCGTGCATGTGGGGGATGGGCATATTGGCTCCTCTTCGTGCTTTCCTTGCTCATCGGGGCTTTGAGTCCTGTTCTGGAGAACTGGTGGCTAAAGTGAGTCTATCGGTTCTTTTCCTGATGGTAAACCGTGCTTATATACTTCAGATCATGGTCAGGAGCTCCCGAGGAAGAATCCGCCAGAAACGGCGCCGGTTATTACATCAGTATTTATGCGGGAGTAAGCCTGCGTTTGCTATATTCACCATCCAGTTCTCATCCAAGTTAACGCAGGTGACGATCGTTGGACTCATTCTCACCGTAATCCGCTTCTGGATACTGTGTCAGTATTGCCTTTCATCGTCTCTCTAGCGTGCGGAGACTGACAAACTTTGTAGACGCTGGGTCAATCAGTGCTTCCAAAACTTTGTACAAGAGTAAGATCGCCGCCGTCCTACTCAAGAATGGGGAGCTAACTGCGTACCATAGACCTTCTGGAGACGGTACTCCTGGCTAATCTTCGGTTCCACGACACTGTCTCTCGCGGACGCCTCTTGAACCGCTTCGGCAAAGACTTCGAAGGCATCGACAGCACTATGTCCGATAACTTCGGTCGCAGTGTCATGTACGGGCTCGCGGTATTGACCACGATCATTACAATAAGCTCTGTTGGCGGTATCCCGTTCTTCCTCGCCACTCTTGTGCTTGGATATATGTACTACCAAGGTAGGATACCTGGATTTGTTGTATGCACAGAGACTCACGTCATATAGTTGCCAAGGTATATGGTCAGACGTCAAGGGATATGCGGCGACTGGGTAAGTGACTCATCCTTCATCTTGAATATATTCTCACTGGTTACAGATTCTGTAACGCGATCTCCTTTGTACTCTATCTACGGGGAGACAATCTCTGGTGTTACAGTTATTCGTGCATTCGGCGCACCATCAAAGTTCCTTCGCGATATGCTTCGCTGCGTAGATACGGTACGGTGTTACCGTGTATTTCGTTCTCTTTTCACTGACTTCAGTATGGCAGAATGCGAATCCTTACTACTGGATGTGGAGTGGTAAGTTTTGTCGTATTGTTAACGTTGAAATACGTCGACTAATAAGTTGGGTTGCAGTCAACCGATGGCTCTCCGCCAGATTTAACCTCCTGTCGGCGGTTCTTGTCGGCTTGACCGGTTTCGTTGCTGTGCTCTATCCCGGCATCTCAGCGGCGCTAGCCGGATTTACTCTCAGCTTCGCATCAAATCTCACTAACAATGTAAGTTTACCCGCTCCATGCTATATTTACCTCTGCTTATACATCGCAAACAGCTACTGTTTTTGGTATGTTCAAAGGCGCCGGACAACATATGTTTGGATTCTGACCCTCGTTTCCCAGGTACGGCGATTCGTTGCTCTCGAACAGTCTATGGTAAGCGAACAAGTGCGGAGAAATGGAAGCAGCCGCTGAACATTGTTGTACAGGTTGCCTTGGAGCGCGTCAACGAGTTCACCCAACTGAAGCGCGAAGCTGCTGAGTTCACTGAGCCACGACCTTCTGTGTACTGGCCTGAAGAGGGCGCGATCTCTTGTCAGGATCTTGTCGTCCGCTACGCTGTAAGTTGACACAACAAAGTCCTCGGAGATGCCGTGGTGTAACCATGTTTCATGTAGCCCGACCTTCCGAACGTGCTTCATCACCTCAATTTCGACGTCCGACCGGGCGAAAAGATCGGTGTACTGGGTCGGACAGGTTCGGGCAAGAGTACCCTCGCCCTTTCCTTCTTCCGCTTTGTAGAGGCGACGGAAGGCCGCATTGTCATTGATGGCATCGACATCTCGCAAATTGGCTTGACGGACCTCCGAAGTAAGCTGACCATCATTCCCCGTAAGTTTCTTCAGCCTCTTTGTCTCCCCCAGCTACAGTGCTCATTCGTTCACGCAGAGGACCCTACTATCCTGAGTGGTACCCTCCGGTCAACACTCGACGTCTTCAACGAATACGAGGATGCTGAGATTGTGCGTATGAAAAGCTTACCCGGCCCTGTACTATATTGACATTTTGTTCCACAAGTACGAAGCTCTCCGTCGCGTCCATCTCATCGCCTCCTCAAAAAGTTCGGTAGAGGACCTCAGCGGTGACGAAGATGCGGAATTCAACGGGAACGTCTTCCGGAATCTTGACTCGCCGGTTTCCGAAGGCGGCGAGAACTTCTCCACCGGCGAAAAGCAGCTCCTCTGCATGGCTCGTGCCATCCTCAAGCGCTCGCGGGTACTCGTTATGGACGAAGCGACGGCCAGCGTCGACTACGCTACCGATGAGCTCATCAGCAGAACCATCAAACAGTGCGTACTCAATTCTTGTCTAAATCAACTACCGTTGCTAACGAAGCCCCTGCAGGGAGTTTGCTTCGAGCACTATCCTGACTATCGCACACCGTCTGCGAACCATCATCGACTACGACCGAGTCATGGTCCTCGACGAGGGCCGTATCGCCGAGTTCGATCGCCCCGCGACGCTCCTCCAAGACCCAACATCACACTTCTACTCCCTGTGCGAGGCCACTGGCCGGAAGGAGTTTGTGACTCTGAAGAAGCTGGCTGGACTCTGATGAAAAGACCGAAACGCGCACTCTCATACCATACCGGCGCACTAATCACGCACAAATATAGATTTGCAAGTCACCAGGGGACGATGTCATACCCTGATTGCTCACCGCCCATCTATTTATTTCTGTAGCCCTTTTGGTTTTACCCTTCATCTTCGGAAACAACATCATTTTTATTCATTGTAACATATTTCAGAGAGAATCAACCGGTCTTACATCTTCATCCCGGTTTTCTCTGCCCCATTGCACTGCATTTTCTTACATACCTACATACCTTCAAGTTGGAATTCACTGGCATAATCTTAGCATTACAACTGTAGCCGTGGAACATAGTTTAGCATCGAAATCATTACACAACTATCAGTGATTGCAGTTAGAGCCGTTCTATCTTGAACAAATTCTAGGGTAAATAGAGATCACCAAGAAGTCTACAAACTACGCCTTTAAAGGCCCAAGACAATACTACAGCAGAAAGCATCGAACAAAACCGAAAAGTTAGCCTACACCCAAGCCGTCTAGTATGGATTCCACATCCTCTGTTGGAGGAACTTCAAGATCTCCCCGTCACTCATCTTGCGCAGATCGGTCGATCGGTCGACACCCTAGACGATGGGAGTTAGCAAAGAGCATATCGCGTTTTGTATAACGTCGCTAACCTCTTTCTGGGCTGCGCGGATGACATTGAGTGCAATACGCGCACTGATGTCTCGGATGCGTTCAACGCTAGGGTACACGAGATCTAGATCGCGCTCCTCGATTGTCAGAGAGGAGGCGAGGCCAAGCGCAGATGCTTCGACCATGCTGTCTGTGACTTTTGTTACCCTCGATACAATCGCGCCCAGTCCGAGACCTGGTTTCAATGTCGACGTCAGCACAGCTCAACCCACGGTCGAGAGGAAAGCGTACCAGGGAAAATGTACATGTTGTTCCCTTGTCCCGGAATCAGCCTGCGTCCATTGTGCTGGAGTTCTGGGAACGGCGAGCCGGAGGCGAAAATGACTTGTCCGTCCGTCCACTGGACGGCATCTGCAAAGCTACACTCTGAGAGACGCACGGGATTTGAAAGCGGGAAGATGATCGGGCGGGGGTTATGTTTGGCCATAGCCTCAACTACGGGCTGGTTGAATGCATTCTACCAATGTGCAGTAGGTTAGCAAGTGCATCGAAGGAGGCACTAAGGCACGCACTGGGATGGTCGAAAGCCCCAGAAGAGCCGTCGGTTTGACGTAGTCAATAATATCGAGCAGCGAAGTGATAGGCGGCCCCGAATAGTCATTCCTCGAGAAATCTATCACAAGCTTCGTCAGAATTCACTCTGTGGCGACTGTCATAACCGGGCAGCTCACATTTCTTGTGCTCAGGGAGCGTCCCTCGCGCGTCATATACAAGCCCTTGAGAGTCGACAAGCCATATGCGTTCCCTTGCCTCCTGCTCGCTAAATCCGTTCAGCGTGAAAAAGCTCGTGAGCTGATGTGCTACGCCAACACCAGCTGAGCCCGCGCCGAAGAACAGGATACGTTGATCCGTAAGTGGTCTCCCGGATGCCTTCGCCGAGAGTGCAGCCGCATTGACGAAACCTGCGAGCACGACGGCCCCTGTGCCTTGTATGTCGTCGTTAAAGAGTGGGTACTGGTCTCGGAACCGTGAGAGATAGGCAAATGCGTGATCCGTGGAGAAGTCCTATCAAAATAACCGTTTCATTTGAGCACGCTACCAGACGACGACATATCTTACCTCGAACTGAACGAGAAGTTTCGGGAAAGTAATCGACATTTCGTACATGAACTCATCCATGAATTCGTTCATCTCCTGATCGGACACCCGTTTCTGGCGAAGACCAAGGTAGAGTGGGTCGTCGAGGAACTCCTGATTGTCAGTTCCGAGGTCGAGGCAGATGGGGACCGTCGAGTTTGGCCGGATCCTGATTACCGACGGTTAGCAGGATGACACCAGAGTTTTGGATGATACCTTACCCAGCGCCTGCGACGTAGAGCGACAGCTTTCCTATCGCAATCGGCATGCCGTTCACGCCTAAATCTCCCAAGCCCAAAATACGCGAACCTGAGCGTGGTTATTAGGAACACGCGTATAGAAGTCAATCCCGCCCAACGTACCATCCGTGACCACACTAATACGAGCGTCGTTGGGCTTCGGCCAGCTCTTGAGGACAGATCCAACTCTACCCTTGTCCTTGATCGAGATGAACTAGAAGAAACATGTCAGCATTCAGGATGCGTTCGACCTTGTCGAGAACGGCTTACCAGTCCCTCTGGCCTCCGATAGTTGCGCGAGAACTGCAAGCACGCATCTCCCACCGTGGGGGTGTATATCAGCGGCGTGATTTCCTACGGGAAGTGTGAGTCTCTGCATCTCAACAAAACCGTGCAGCGTGTGTCCTCACCGACATGTGGGCGACACAGAGCTTATAGAACATGTTCAGGTCCGCATCCTTGAGTTGGGTGAGGAAGATGTATTTTTCGATGTCCTTGTCCTTGGAGCGCAGCTGCGCGAGGCACCGCTGGATGTGCACCGCGGGGTTGAAAGCGGGTGGCCGGAGACCCTTTGACAGAGGTTCTGGCGCTGGGATGTCGTCAGCTCAATGATGGGCACGGGGCGAATTATGCTGTTAACGTACGATGCGGCTCCAATCTAAGCTTCTGCATCCCATTTGTCCAGTACGGCGTCAGAACGATGGACATAGCTTCGGACACTAAATGCGTGTAATGGAGGTCAAAGGAGCTGTTATGCAGGGCGGGGAATGTAGAGAGGTTGTCAGGTGAGAAGGAGTATAAGTGACTTCTTTCGCTGCCCAAATGTCTGAGCTGCTACGATGGCATCCGCGCTATATATATCGTCAAGAGAGAATACCAACCTCTCGTTGGGGCGGACGGAGCAAGACGGTATACCCAGGAAACTGAGCTCGGAACAACTCGCTAGCATAGTTTTTGAGATGGGGATGATAGTGGCTGCCAGGGTCCATCTTCGTCGTAGAGGAACTCAGGGGAAGGAACGCCACGTCTGTGCAAAGGCATTGATCATAACCTTGGGGCAGTACATAGTAGGATGAAAGACGAGTCTTATGATGCAATAGTGGTGCCCCAGTGCAAGTGCTTTGGGGGTATGTATATTGAGCACCGTCGATTCCCATCTCAGCTTAACTGACGCGTGAGCCCGAGAAGTGACTGAGTTGAAGGTGGGCACACCAGAGAGGAGTACAAAGAGCCAGACGTTCATCGATGTCATCAATATCCCTCAAAAGCTAGGATTGGTTGGAGAAGTGCGGGTCCTTTGAATTCCTTACAAGCAATGCCGAACATATCTCAGGGATCAGTAGATGGAAGCTATGCTGCCAATTGCGACGGTCACGGTGGCGCTGGATACGGATCCTAACGTTTCCTAGACACACTTCCCAGATTCGCCGTTCTATGGGTGCAAAACGTGACGGGTAGACATAGCATCCAAGGTTTAGTCTCAGCATGGGGATGATGGAGGCAATAGAGAAGAGGCATGGGGACGCGCAAGGAACAATGTGACTTGTGACTGCCATCGTGATGTGTGATGCAGCGCGACGCGTCACGCGTTTCTCATCGTACACACGCGCCTTGCACGCGCCCAAGACCTATCGCAGCTTTGGCCCACACATATCCTACTCCTCTTCAATCGCTCCGCCAGACTCCTCGCGCACCCACCTAGACCCGCCATGGCCCTCGACTCGGACAACGAAGTCACCCCCGAGGTGATGCTCGCCTTCTACCGCCTCCTGTACCCCTTCCACTCCCTCTTCACGTGGCTCAACCAGGGGCAAATCCCCACGAAGCTCTTCACGCAACGCGAGTTCGCGTTCACCCTCGCAGGAGACGTGTACCTGCGGTACCACTCGTTCATGTCTGCCGAGGAGCTCAAAAAGCAGGTCCTCGCGTTCAACCCGACGCGTTTCGAGATCGGGCCGATGTACTCTGCCCGTGTACGTCCTCCCCAACTTATCTATCTCCCCCTTTCCCCTCTTGTCTCCACCATCATGCCAAGCAGGTCACTGAACGCGCGCACAGCCGAAAGACAGAAAAACCGTCCGCCCGAGCGCGTTCACCCCGCTCCTGCGCGAGCTCGTGTTCGATATCGACATGACCGACTACGACGCCATCCGCACGTGCTGCTCCTCCGCGGACATCTGCGCGCGCTGCTGGGCGTTCATCGCCGCCGCCGTGCGCGTGCTGGACACCACGCTCCGGGAGCAATTCGGCTTTCGGCACATGCTCTGGGTATACTCGGGGCGGCGTGGTATCCATTTGTGGATCAGCGATGCAGATGCCCTCGAGCTCACGGACGAGCAGCGGCGCGCGCTCGTCGCGAGTTTGACGGTGATCGAGGGCGGGAAAGATATGCATAAGAAGGTGAATGTGAGGTTTACCAAGCAGAGTCCACTGCCGCCTGCGCTGTGGTCAGTCCCTTGTGATGTGCCATGCGATGATGAGGCTAATAATGACGAATGAAGGGGCGCGCGGGAGACTCTGAATGATAGGTTTGGAGAACTCATATTGCGGAATCAAGATTGCTTTGCCTCGCAGGAGGGGTGGGAAGCACTGCTGCGTTTAGTATCTGATGGCGGCATCGCCGAAACACTCCGAGAGGAGTGGACAGGTTCGAAGATATCATCAATAGACAAATGGCTTAGGCTCCGGGAGCTCGCCAAAGGAAGCAAGGTACACATTCTGCCTTTCTTGAACGATCAATGTCCAATAACATTGCACCATCTAGTCCCTCACCAGCGCCGTGTTTGAAGACATCCTCCTACAATACACCTACCCCCGAATTGACGCTGAAGTCTCAAAGCACCGGAACCACTTGCTCAAGGCACCGTTTTGCGTACACCCAAAGACAGGGCGCGTCTGTGTCCCGGTGGACCCCAGCCGAATCGACGAGTTCGATCCCGTAAAGGTGCCGACCGTCGGGCAGCTCCTACGGGAGCTCAATGAGGCAGGTGAGGGCGCAGGTCAGTCACTCATCCATCCCACATTGCGCTGCTTGTCACCATAGCCACGCGTCCATATTCTTATCTCATCGTCTCACCGCGTTGCTATGTGTTTCCTTGTTCCTTTGCAGACTGGCAGAAGACGAGCCTGAAGCCGTACGTGGACCTGTTCGACCAGCACACGAAGGGGATCATGAACGAGGTGCGACTAGCGAAGATGAAGGCCTCGGCGAACGGTGAGTGGCCCCTCGGTCGCGTGCCTAGCATTGGTGGTGCTGACGGAGCTTGTGTCAGACGTCCAAGATTGGTGATCCATCCGGCGGCTCGGGCGTTTTGCTTCACGCGGTCTTCGTCGTCTGTTGGCTCATGTATCCGTGTATCCATGCTCTCAGCATCGTGTAGTCTCATCTGTGCATCGGTGTGTTGGTCTCGTGGGATGTGCGGGAAAAGTAAGACGAGGCGCAGGGACCAGTTGGATGTCCGCTGATGTCCCGGACGAGGCGTCTTAGAGAGCACCTCTGGAACAAGCTCATTGTGGCTGTCGGCGCTTGACAGGTGACAGATCCTTTCTAGAAAGTTGCTGACAACAAAGCAACAACAAAGAGTTCGAGGCTGTTCGAGGTGTGGCTTGTGCATAACGCGTGGGTATGATTAAGACAAGGAGTCGGACTGCCTTCGCCAGTTCGAGCGCTCGAATAATCAAAAACTTGTGACTGAGACCAAAGCTTGGAACGATGTAACTGCAGCCATAAGGCAAGCGTCCGAAGAGTCCGAAGACAGCTGGTAATCGCCTCGTGTGATCGAGGAGCATTATGCGGGTAGGCGGAGGACAAGTCGACAAGTAGACGCTGCCATCGAGACAAAGGTGTCTAAAGAGAGACGTATGGTCGTCCCGATACGGAGATTATGCTCCGCCACCGGAGTGTTACATAGGGCGTTGATCGTTTCAAGATGGGAGCTCACTGGGAAGAACGCCCCGCCACTCCCAAGCTCCAGTCAGGCCGTAGCGCCTTGCCACCTTCCTAACCGCGCCCCCCGCCATCGGCTCATTAAATGTCTGGAAGCTCTACCGGGACAGCTTCTGCTGTCCCTATCATCCCTTCCACCTTCCAACCCACCGGCATGTCTTCAACGGCAACTTCCACCTCGTCTTCGCCCACCTCCACCTCGACGGACACCAGCAGTGACAACTCCCTCATCGACCCGAGCTCCCTCCTCTTCGGCTTCCTCGTCACCGTCCTCTCCCTTTTCGGCGTCTTCATGATCACGGGCCTCGTGTGGCATCGCCTTGCCATGCGTCGTCGCGCCCTCGACGCGGCCACCCGCGTTGGGCCAACAGGTCAGAGAGTCGTCCAGCTCGTCAAACCCGTCCTGTGGGATTCGTGGGTGGCCAACGCAGACGGTTGTGCCAAGTGGGCCGATGCCAAGGTAAGCCCCCATCCCGTTGCATCTTATATCTACTACGCATCCTCCCCTGTCTGTCTTTCCTCCAAGCATCTCCTCATCGCCAAGCCGCTGTTACTCTTACTCAGCAATTCACTGACTCCATTACATCATCCCCCAGCCCCTCGCAGCGCAGACCCTCGAGCTCTCCCCCGAAAAGTTCGCACTGCCGCCCCCCGACCCGCGCTCTGCCGCCTTCCGCAGGTGGCTCATCCGCAAAACCCCGCCCGAGGTGTACTACCTCTTCCACCCGCCACGGGCGCCCACCATTGTCACACCCACCTCTATCAATGCATCTCAAGTCGATCTTCCGCCAGCGGGAGCACACGTCCAGGTCTCCATGCTCATAGCGATGCCCCGACCACCCGAGGACCGGTACAGCGGCGCAGGCGCCGACACGGATGACGAGGAGAGGCCCCTGCCCGAGATGGTCGTCGGCACGACGCAGCTATCCTACTACAGCACGTCGAGCACGCTGTCGCTGAGTCATCATCAGGGCCCATAGCATTTGTTCGTTGTATGTTTTCTTCCATCCTTTTTTCTTGTATGGTTATGATTTTGGTTGCAGTACGTTATCTCTTTTGCATTGCTGTCCGTTGTATTATTGTACACTACGCATAGATCAGCTGGGACTCGTGGTTCAACGTTCTAATGAGACAGGTCCGTTTCACATCTGAGGCTGTGCGACAAGGTGGCTGCTCCCAGTGTAAGGCGTGGCCCACCGAGGCTGAAAGAACAATGTCCGCCTTGACCTCCCGATTTTCCGTTCTCTACGCAACTTCTTCTCGAACAGGAAGCCTTGCATGCAGTGGTGACTCCGAACACCCTTGCAAGTGTATCACTCGGCATCCATTCATCGGGCTAATCGGTTTCTCGCAGACAATTCCGTGAGTGTTGCATTGTCAGCACTGTCAACACAGGCCAACGAGCGTCAAAAGAGCGAGCGCCTAAAATTGAACTCTGCCTTCCCGCGGCGCTCGGTCTTGTTGGATCTTATGTTGTATACACCGCTCCAGAACGTTCTGGCGCCATAGGCTTTCCCATGCTTTATGCTATGTTGGGCTTGCAGAACGTGCTACACTCGTGGCTAGTGACGACACTCTGGCCTCCCGCGAATGTGCAGATCTGCACGGCTCATGCTTCACACCGCCCTCATGGCTGTCAAGACTGTACACACAGGAGCGAAGCTGGACGCTGTACGTATCTAGTCCATGGCCGAGCGCTCGTCCAGAAACTCCTTTGCACACAGTCATCCCGGTGTTGTGACAAGGCTTCTATCGCTCTTGAGCTGTCGGTGAGATGGCTCACTGTTTATTGGACGCAGTATGCACAGAACCTTCGAGATATGTCAAGCACTTCCTAAAGAAGACCACTTGGACACCAGCTCCTGAACTGTACCGTCTGTGTTCGGCCGGCGTTCATCCCTCGCGTCCTTGTATGCACAGTGTTTTCTGATGCGAAAATCTACGGCCTTTGTTTTCTACACCGGCATGGTCAAAGCCATACAGTACACGCGTCCTCAATGTGGCTCTGCTGTGTCTACGCAGCTGATTGCGCCTGCGATTGCACTCAGCGATGGGTCTGATTAGCTGACATTATTAGGCCGAGCGTCTGCTGGTACTCGGGCTCCTGCGAGGTCCGCCCTGGTTTCTTGGCCCGTCTACTGTGCCGACTCGTAGCAGGCAGTTATAAGGATGGGGAGTCGGCTGCCCGCTCTTTTTCTTCAGTATAACATCTCCTCTTATTTTCTACGTCGTCTATCGCAAATAGGTCTCTTGCCTTCGAACTCAATTATCACAACGGCAACGCACCCCTCCAACATGCCCGGACGCGTCACCACCGTAACTCTCCACCCCCTTCTGGCCTTCAAACCCGACACGTACATCCAAGAATCGACATATAGCCAGTGTGCCCTAGAATGGGACGTGCGATTGCCACCGCATACAGCACGCATTGTCCCTACCCCCGCAGCAGTAGTAGCCTCATCGCGGGCTCCGCCGCCTCCAGCATACAACACCCCCGCTCCTTCCAAATCCTCGGCACCCCTCCCGCGCTCGATCACCCCCGCCGAGCTCGCCCAATCCGCGACGACACCGCCTGTACGCTCGCTCAACCTCACCTGCGGGATCCTCCCGCCCGAATGGCGCATCCGCGCGACCACATCCTCTTCCTCCTCGTTAACCCCGAACGCCCCCAACGCCACCCCAAGCCAAAGCCCATACGTGACCGTCGCCGACGTCCTCGCCGCGATCCACACGCTCCTCGCGCAGCGCGTCAGCCACGCCGAGTGGGAGCGCCTCGCGCCGAAAGAGAGCGACCGCGTCGCGCGGACGTTTCACGCGCGCTGGCGGTGCGCGGACGGCGGCGACGAGGGCCAGTCGCGGGAGTACTATGGGGGCGTGAGGAGGGTGGACTGGGTGTTGCATGCGACGGCGTTTGCGGGGCTGACGTGTGTGCCTGCGGTGGCTGCCAGTGATGGTGATGGTGCTAGTGGTGGGGAGGCGGGGAGGAGGCGGAAGGGGGAGGTGGAGGTGGTGATTACGCTGAGGCGGGAGAAGAGCCGGAAGGGGGAGAAGAAGGGGACGAAGTAAGGGAAGGGTAGGAGTTCTGGATTGGATTTGAGGATTGGGCTTTGTTTTTTGCTGGATGTCTCTGTCTTTGTGATATTGTATATTCGAATAACTGCATTTATGAACTCTATGATCTTACGTTATATATTATGTAGCATTGTGTTTCTCTTACGCGACTGTAGCACTAATATCAAGCATTCTCTCATAAATTTTCCATGATTCGTTCGTAAAACCCATCAGCCTGTAATCGCAATCACTCATGAGCGCTAATTGTATTCTTTATTTTTACCTCTGAGCGCTTGGTTTAGTATGCTATCCCGTGAGCACAGCATACTAGTGCCTACGTTGACACTGACCCTTGCCAAGTACAGCATGCATGGACGATGGTTGGTACCTGTAAAATCCGTCCTGGATCATGGATGTCCACCCGAGTTGTAGGTCCTAAGGAAACTAGTGGCCTCTGAACTCTCTCATATTGATTTGGACTCGGAGGTATCGGGTGATAAGATGAGAAGAAAGGGCACATCATTTTGTGGACTCAGTCAGAACCAAGTACAGACCGCGATTCTAGCAAGAATTAATATGGGCAAGCAGTATTGGGCGAGCAGGCACTGCGGGGGGATCTTCAATAGCTTTCTATATAACACTCCTCTGAAGAAAACCACACATGATTCTGTGAAAAATGTATGTTCAACTGTACGCGGAACTCACGAGGAATGACAGCTCGACTTGGGCGAAAGTGGCGCCAAGTGTGTGTTTTAAAGTACGCTCGGGAGTTTCCGGGACGTTTCTCACAGACTCGGGAATCAGCGGCGCTCCACATCTTGACTTCGTGCCACTCCCATCGACGGGGCTACACGAATTTACTTTACGACTCTGCTCTAGCCATCCATCGACAGTGCAACTACCCGGCGAAAGCGAAAGTGAAAGCTCTCATACCGTCACACTGCTCGCTCGCGGTTCATGGAAGGTCTCATTGCATCGCTGGTGGCTCCGCACCGTTAACACCGCCACGCTTGCCATTTGCTCTTGCGTCAATGGAACCCAAGTGAAAGACTGGCTGCATCAGTACGGTGTATCGTCTCTGGTGGACCTCCTGCGCAACGGTGGCTCCCTTTCTTCCACGATCTGCTCCCTTCACCGCTTCATCCATGACTCGTCTGGCATCGGATTCCCCTGCCCATTTAGCGTTCAACAACTTGGCAATCACCGACTCGACCAGCCCACAGCTTGGTGTCAACGGTGCCCGTTCAGAGCTAGCATGCTGTGCAACGTATGCTCCTGGTGCTCGTGCCCGCCGCGCCGCCTAAAGCCCACCTTACGGAATCCCGCCTGTCGTCTTGATTTGGTAATACCTTTAAAAGGAAATAACCTTTTTAGGCTTGCTCATGTGACCATCACAAGCAAGCGTATGCATGTTAGCTGGTCGCCCCTTCGCCGCTGACGCTGGCGACAGCGAGCAATGCCCGGTGCTATCAGAAATTCTATTTCCTTCTGGTTGGCACCCTATGTCGTCTGTTTACCGCGCATGCTTCGGGTAGGATCCGTCCACCTGGGTTCCTTTTCGCTGGGCCCACCAAGGTTTTTGGCGTCCACCACTACATCCTTCCTTCCTGCGTCCGTCTTGCAGCAAGCAGCTCTTCTCCGATCTTCCTGTGCACCAGTATGAGGTTTGGATGTGACAGACTTTCCTTAGCCGGTCACTCTGTTCCGCTGTGGCTCTGCTCAAGTTCCCAATTTGCTCAACTGGCCACCGTGATGATAAAAGGCAACACCTCTCGTTCACCCACCCCATCTCCTCTTTCCCTCCTACTACCACCTACCCACTCACAAACCGAGTCAGTAAAGATTTTGCACCATAGGATGCTTGGTCAACGTTACTGACAATACATACATTTACAGAAACATGCCTGGTCGAGTCCACTTTACTGCAGTCAACCCTCTGCTCGCCTTCACCCCCGACACACACAAGTTCTCTGCGCTCCAGCTACACACCCCCTGCGCCATCAGCTGGGACGTCCGCGACCCACCTCGTAAGGCAGAAGTCGTCCTCGATGCCACTCCGTCATCATCCTCTTCGACGTCCGCCTCATCGTCGTCGTCGTCATCAACCTCGTCGGGCCCACGGTCGCTGACGAACGCTGAGCTCTCTCAACATGCAACGCACCCGCCTGTCCGGGCCCTGCGCCTGACCTGTGGGCTCCTCGCTCCTGATTGGCTCGTCGTCGCGACTGCGTCGAGCTCCTGCGACGGCGTGACCGTCGGCGACGTACTCATGGCCATCCATGATGCGCTCGTCCAGCGCGTCGGTCAGAGGGAATGGAAGCAGCTTATGCCCAAAGCGAGCAAGCGCATCGCTCGCGTGTTTTATGCGCGCTGTGGCTCGGCGCCGGGCGAGGTCGAGCAGGCGCGGGAGTATTTTGGAGGCGTCAAGAGGGTCGATTGGTTGCTCAACGCGACGGCGTTCGCTGGGCTGACATGCCTGGAGAGCGACTCGGGCGAGCCGGAGGCGGTCATCACGCTCAAGAAGGCATGGTCATGACGTGTATGGCGACAGAAATCTGGATGCAAAGAGATGCACGTTGTATATACCCGAGCTAGCAATCGCTTTGTTTGATTGAAATGTTGATACCTTGATCATATGTACTTGTATGCAATAGTGTTCCATAGTACTGTAAATAAACAAGTACCAGTATCATAAATAGCACGTGTGATCTTGCAATAGGAAGGCGCCTTCCTAGTGTCGGCGCCTACTGCCACCAATGGCGTTGGAAGTCTGGCAGTGACTTGAAAGGTGAAGGAGGTCCTTATATTTATCTAGCATGTGTCAGACTGGTCAAAAAATCGATGTCAGTACCGTGCGCGCAGCTGGACTAGCTACAGGAAATATACCAATTTATATCGTGTCGTCGCATAACGTACTGCGCGGCTGCTGTGAGGCAAACTGTATAGACGTCAGCATCTCGGTCCCATTTTGAGATCCTCCCCTTTCTAGTTTGTCATTGTGTTCGTGGATGCTGAGCATCATGTGCGGGCCGATCATACAGAGTTGCACGACGTCAGATACTCTTTGGAGGACATTGAGGGTTGTTCCGCCCATTGGAGATTTCTCGAACAGAATGTTGTACAATAAGTAATAAAATACCACAAAGAAGGGAGGACTCTCACGTATGCAACCGCGGCTGGCGCGAAGTAAAATGAGACTAATCCGATTGCCGACGTCAATGTGGCACTGATCGTGTGGAGGTATTTGAGTATGAAGTCTCGCTAAAACATACTGCTTGGGAAGAACTCACAGGACAAAATATAGAAGATGTTGTCGAACGACAAACATGTATAGACCGCATGTTCTCCATGTCTCGAGCAATGACTTTCCTTGCTCCTGGATATGTCGGGAGAAGGAATAACAAGACATCGCAAGCAGGAGGGAGTGATATACCAGGGAAGCGGAGATGGCCGTAACATATAGGGAGACGTAGAAATCGGATGGCTCGAGGATACACGCATCTTCGTGTACCAGGGCCCCTTGAAATTTTTGTGCTAGGGCAAAGAAATATCAGCTCCAACGTGAAACACGCTCAACAGAATCTACGGACCTATTACCGTAATGCCCGGATTTACGACGCTCAGCTGCAGCAACATTCGCTACCTGCTCAAAAGCATAGCAGATACCTAGCGGTACGATGACCCTATATGAGCGACCGTAGAGTGCATGGATTCTCAGCGTCATCATGCCTGTCCAATTTTCAAATCAACTTCAGGTCTGCTCTAGTTATATCGCGGGGAACGCACCGTCTAATGCAAAGCCCAGCATGATCCTGAGCATTATTTGCTGCAGGATGACTGATATATAACCTAGACGAGTGTTTGTTTGATGCCTCAGCCATAGCTCCGTAGAGACTCACAGCTACGGATCATCCGATGAAGAAGATTTAATTGAAGCGTCATCTTAATGATGGAGAATACTGCTCACAACTTCAATGTCATCAGCTACACGGTGAGTGTAAGCTTAGAAAGGTAGATCCTTGCGTACTCGATAAGATATAACACCCAGACGCGGAACTTCGCGGTGTCATATCAGGGGTAGTTTCCACTGATGACAGGGTTTGGGAAATACGGATGGCCCAGCTGTTGTCAGTGGCTCAGCATGGCCCGTTTTCAGATTATCAGAGTTTCTTACCTTGCATAGATAAGACCAAGATACCGAAGCTATCCGCGTCCAATACAATCGACAGAAGCAGCGGAGGAGAATCATTACTCACACACAAATAGACACTGGTATAAATCTTAGAACGTCGTAAACCCTACGACCACGGACGTTACGGGATTCAAAAGAATAGCCTATGTGCGGCCACGTACCCGTATCGTACGTAGCTTTGAAAGTCGCCGTGCGTTAGATGAAAGTGCTTTATTGCTACCAAACTTACTTCACGATGAAAATTGATGACTGGCGGAATCATCATCGTGTAGTAACCTGTCCAGGAGGGGCGCATCACGTACTGTAATCAAAAACAACCAAGGTACATGTTGCGACTGGGCAAAGGCCGAATTTTTTACTCAATAGATGCGGAACCATGCAGTGTGCAAGACTTACCATCTAAGTAGCCCGATACTACTAGTTCTTCTATAGCTGCGGTCTGGGTGAGTATGGAGGACTCGGACATTAGGGTGTGAAAAGGATGCCAGTGGTTAGCTCAAGTTAGGTAGAGTTGGAGAGCTGGAGGAGCGTGCGCGGTGGCGCAGTGCCTTTTGTAGTGGCCAATGCCGTGATGGAGGAGCAAGCGCTCACAACAAACACAACCAAATAATCCAGGAACGCTATGGGCCATTTTCTCATCATTTTCTCATAGTTTTACACCCCTCTTATGCTAGTACTAGTACCTCGCTCGTCCGAACATGTTGATGGACACGTTGTCAGTACCTCTCAGTTTGCTACAGTGTCATTGATCATCAGTGCGTCACCATGTTCATCCACTGTGTAGCTTCACTACTACCTGCAGGAAATGGTGTACATACTAGTTTCGCGCTGGATAGGTCTTTTCTCCCTTCAATGGTGTACCAGGTCTAACAATGTTATAACGGGTAACCATCCAGCTATCCCTTGGTTCCGAAGTGTAACGTGTTCACCTTCATCCAAGGCCCATGGCCTACGGTCAAAGCGTATCATAGTACATCTAAAGTTAGTATGGGAACGACATCAGCCTGGAACTGGTGACTTGGCTTCCGCATGTAGTATCAATAACAAACTTACTTCTAGGTTTATACGACCTTCTCGATTCGTACCAACTACTAGGAACATGCCGCTTCCTCAATCCGTGGCGCAAACATAGTCAAGCAGATGACCACCACTTTTGGATGTTTACATCCACATCAAGGGTTAGTTTTGCTGCGCACCACCGATGTTACATGGGTGAATTGATTTCATGCTCACTGTGGTTTACTACGCTTCTTTTAGGGTGCAAGCCGGCGCTGTTCTCCGGCGCTCATTGCGATGAAACGTTCCAGAATTCATAGGCATAAGCGCGCGCTTGCTACGTTCTATCCTCATGGCCGTGGAGCTTAGCGCTCAAGCTGAATACATTTGCATGGGATTAGGCAAGCTTCGTCACGTTGACCAGCGTTAAACAGCGAAACCACGGGTCCCGACTTGCCATGAACGCCAAGTAGAGCGGACAGAACCTTATCGTACGGTTGGTTTTCTCATGCTTGAAGCTGTGATGTCTTAAACGCTCCAGTCAGATGTTCGGGACAGATTATCGGAAATGGAGAGTCAGCGCTTAGCGGTTCAAACATATAATTTGACTTTCATCTCGACTGGAACGTACGACCAGGCTTCCCCGTTGCGCATCGTCTCTTACACCCACTCAGTGATCAGTTTACAATGCTTCTTAGCACTGCGCCTGAGAAAGACGTCCTCGGGCTTTATGCTCGTAACGTCGTTCGAGACTTCGACAAATCCATCACGGCCCAACTTAAAGATCAACTTGAAACCCACGTTCAACAAGACAAAAACAAGCGAAGGCCTCATCAAGAGCATTGCATTGGTATCCTTGGTGCGGGTGTTGGGGGCCTTTACACGGCCCTCATACTTGACTCCTTGGGTATCAAATACGAGATTCTTGAAGCATCAAACAGAACGGGAGGACGGCTGTATACACACAAGTTTCAGGGTGGTGGGCACTATGATTACTACGTAAGCATTCATCGACGACTCCATCGCACCTCGTCTTTCTCCTCGAAATCTGACCACGTTACATAAGGACGTTGGTGCAATGCGCTTCCCTTTGCCGAAGAAGAAGAACGGCGTCTTCGTGAATGGCGTCATGCGGCGCCTTGCCAAACTCATCGAGTATCCACCCCTCAACACTAATTCTGACCCGGGGTGTCCGCCGCTCAAGGATAGGCTCATCCCATACTACTTCACTCCGCCTCCTTCTTCGAGACCCGGAATTCTCTACTATAACGGGGTTCACAAGCGCGATGATCAACCTGCAGAAGAACTCGACTTCAAATCTGAAGCATTAGGGATCTCGAACGCATATGCGCAAGCTGCCGTTACTGCCATCGAGAACGACGTAGTAGGACCGTTTACCCGACTGCTTTCGAAGGACTTGGACCGAGGGATAACTGAAGGGGAGGGATGGAAGGTCCTGAAAGCGAACGACGATTACTCCATGCGCGGGTACATGTCCTTCAAATATATGCCTAGCGTCACTCTCGAACTTCTGCCTGACCACCTTCCCACCAACGTCGTCAACTATTCCGAGATGCTGAACGGCTCGACTGCCTCTTGGGACCAAGGGTTTGCCGACTCTGTTCTTGAAACCATGGCCTTTGCGCGAGATGGAGCCAGTAACATCACGGAAGTTGATTGGAGGTGCTTTGAGTAAGTAGTTTGCATGTCTGTCAGTGTTTCTGCCCCTCTGACGACCATGCTCCCCTATTTTAGCGGAGGGTCTCAGCAGCTGACGGACTACATGGCACGGTACCTGCGTTCTCGACACGATGACCCGATAAAGTTAGAAAAAAGGGTTGTAGCTCTCAATTCGACCAGTGAAGAAGTCATCGAAGTTTCGGTGACTGGCGAACCCAAGCCGCGTCGCTATACGCACGTCATATCGACTCTGCCGCTCCCCGTTTATCGCACAATCGACACGAAGAACGTAAACATGAGCGTCATACAAAAGACTGCCATTCGTCAGCTTCAGCACGACCCGGCCATCAAAATTGGTATTCGGTTCAAAGAGCCGTGGTGGACTACAAAGCTAGGAATTGTCGGCGGTCAGTCCTACACAGATCTACCCATCCGCCGCGTCGTGTATCCCTCCTATGGTGCTGCACCGAAGCCTGCATCTAACGTGCTCATCGCATGCTATACCACCTCCAATGACGCGTACCGTCTGAGCGCTCTCGCTGCTGGGGAGAAGCAGGACAAGGAGGCGCTCAAGGACCTCGTTCTTAGGAATCTAGCCGAGGTACACGCTGTTAACGACAAGAAAGCGCCTGATCCCCACTTCAAAGTGACGCACGAGTTCCTTATGGATCAGTTCGAGGACATGCACGTTTTTGAGTGGAACCATAATCCGTACACGATGTGTAAGTCTCTATTTTCTGTCGTTTTGTACGCATTAAGAACTCAGTGTTTTGTTTCTATAGCTGCCTTCGCTATGTTCGGTCCGGGAAACTTCAAGCAGTTTTATCCCGCAATGATCACACCTGCAGCTAACAATCGTCTCTATTTCGCAAGTGAAGCGATCAGCCCTCGGCACGCGTGCGTACCCATATTGTCCGATGATTATTGGTTCAATTCTCAGATCATGTTTCAGTTGGGTCGTTGGCGCACTCGATAGCGTCTGGCGTGCCGTCGACACATATCTGCACTGCACGGGGCAGTATAAGCAGAGGGTTATCTTCAGACTTATGTGGGGAAACAACATGGAGTGGGCTGAGCCTTCCGACGACGACCCTTGCCGTATGCCTCAGAAGCTTCCCACCGAGGTACCTGACTCGAAGGGCGATAAGGCTCAGGTTTTTGACGACTCATTTGACGAGCACTTCGATTTGATGGAGAAGGCTATGCTCGGTGGTGTAGTAAAATTCTAGGGTGAGTTTATAAGGATTGTATTGGCTTGGCGTTGCTCTGCTGCAATTGTACAACATCTCGGCGCGTGTAAAGCTAGGGTATCAAAGTTAGGAAGCAATGTACAATAATTGTTTGGCGCAACTAGCATCCAATGGATCGGAGGGGATGGTTTACGATGCAGAGAAAATACTCATGCGAGCGTTCTTCACGTTGTGTCTGCTCAGGCATCGTGGTCCCGACTCTTAAAGCAGTAACCTGACATCAACGTTTCATCTCAAGGTCCATATGTTCGAGATTCACGGTAACTAAATTCCACCTGCTAGTACAGCGGAGCCCAGAGTGCATCCCCGGCGCCCCGAACGGTTATTATGCCCACCTTTCTCGACGACCTTGCTCCGCGGATTATCCCAACGCAGGATGACTACTGTACCCCCACGCCTCCCAAACAGACCACAACAGAGAATAAATCGCAGGTCGCATATTGAATCTAGAAATTTTACCGGGTTGAGAACAACTAAATATGTCAGGACACATGGTTTCGACGTATGTATATTATGAGAAAACAAAAGACGAGATTATCCACCATTATGAGTCCTCTTCCGACTTTCAAGCATACGTCCATTAATGGCCCGCGAGGAGCATCTTCCTAGGGTCCTCGATGTAGTCGCGGACTTTGACTAAAAGCGGGAGCATAAATCAGCATCCTGTGATTTAAGTAGAAAATGCGATGAGACGAACCGAGGAAAGTAACGGCCTCACGGCCGTCGAGAAGTCTGTGGTCGTAGGTCAGGGCGACGACCATGATAGGCCGGATGACGATCTGGCCGTTAACGACAACGGGCTTCTCCTTAATGGCGTGCATGCCCAGGACAGCAGCCTGGGGCAGGTTGATGATGGGGGTGCCGTATAGTGAGCCGAAAACACCGCCGTTGGAGCTGAGCAACCAGAATTAAAACCAAAGCAAAGGGGATAAAAAGAGAAGCGAAACTCACATGGTGAACGAGCCACCAGCCATGTCTTCAAGCGTGAGCTTGCCATCGCGCGCCTTCTTGCCGAGCGCGGCAATCTCCTTCTCGATATCAACGAAGCCCATCCCCTCCGCGTTGCGCACGACGGGGGTGACGAGGCCCTTGGGCGTCGCGACGGCGACGCTCAGGTCGACGTAGTCGCGATAGACGATCTCGTCGCCCTCGATCGACGCGTTCGCGGTCGGGATCTCCTGCAGCGCGAGGACGGACGCGCGCGCGAACGCAGACATGAAGCCGAGCTTGACGTCATGCTCCTTGAGCACCTCGTCCTTGAACTTCTTGCGCATCTCCATCAACGACGACATGTCGATCTCATTGAACGTCGTCAACGAGGCCGCCGCGTTCTGCGACTCCTTCAGGCGCTCCGAGATGCGCTGGCGCATGCGCGTCATCTTGACCTGTAGGACGAGAGTTCATTAGGGAGTTTAATGAAAATGTGAGAATTTCTGATTTATTTACCCGAGTCTCGTTACGAGTGCCCGGAACCCTTGCGGGAGAGGGTTTTGATTCCTCCTTGGCCTCCTTCTTAGGCTTAGGGGCCTCCTTCTTGGCTCCAGCACCCTGAGCACCGGGCTGATTGCTTGGTGCCTGCTTGTCGCCCTGAGAAGGAGAGGGAGGCTCAGGCATCTTCTTCTCGACCTGCTGGTCCTTGGGCTCCTCTTTATCCTCCGTTTCCTTTTTAGGAGTGTCCTCCTTCTGGGGCTCTTCCTGCTTGGGCTCCTCGTTCGACTGCTCTTGGGGGGCAGACGAGCCTGGCGGGCGCATTAGGCCTCGAGTGCAAAAGCAAAAGTACAAAGAAAACGCACTTTGGCCACCTTCACCGGGCTCAATCTTGAACAGGTCCTGTCCGACAGACACGGTATCCTCCTCGTTGGCGAGAAGTTCAACAATCTTGCCAGCCTTGGGTGCATTTACGGTGACATCAATCTGAGGCAGCCAGAGTCAGCGCATACATTCAGAGTCATGAAAAGAGAGTTGCAAAGTCGCAGAGGCAGCTTCACTCATTCCGAACACCAAGACATCGAAGAAAACGCACCTTGTCGGTCTCAATAGTCGCGACCTCCTCGTCCGCCTCCACCGAATCGCCAACCTGCTTCGACCAGGACCTCAGCGTACCCTCGGAGATGGACTCGGCCATCTGGGGCACTTTAACCGTCTCGGCTGTTTACGTGTGATCGTCGTCAGCGACTCCCAGGGAAAAGCGAGCGATACGTCATAGCACACGTACCCTTCAAGAGGCGTGACGAGTGGAACTGGGAGCGCTGCAGCTGGCTGCTGGCTGCTTTCCTGCCAATGATCCGTTGAGCATCATCGTCGAGGGTACGTTGACAGACGTCCCTCGAGACGGGGAGTGTGGCTAGAAGTGAAGGAGACGTGTCCGTACCATCCTTTGGACATGGAAACGGATTGCTTGTTGGCGTACAGCGCCCGGCTGCGAGCAGCAGCGATAACGCGTTTTGACAACATATGTCGGGTCGTGGGGTGTGGATGCCGCTGGGCGGTATGAAAAGGACGGGGAAGGGGATGGGGTGTGGAAGGAGAAGAGAGGGACGGTGTGATGATGCGCTTCGTTTGCTTTGAGAAGGGAGAGGACGGAACAAGTGACCACGGCCAGCCCGGTGATGCCGCGCCACCTGCCAACACCCTCCCCCGGTAACCCCCTCTCAGTCGCGCTGGACGGTCCAGACCAACAGCCGAAAAGCCGACCAATCAACCAGCTGCTTGCTACCACCTATGCATCGCCCTGGGACTCGGCGGCCTGCAGCTGTGCGTGGACGGGGAAAAGTTTATCGACATCGGCCGGTTTAGCCCGGCGAGACTGCAATAACTCTAGTACATGCATTGCGTACAGTGTGTCGTAATGTACATCGTTGGAGGTTTGTGGTACTATCATCGAAAGCAGAAAAAGGTATGGTGCAAGTAAGACTATGTAGATGGAATCGTAGATGACCTTCCGTTGAAAACAACAAAGAAAATGCGCCCTAGGAACCCAGTGATATATGATGAGCGTCCATGGTGAGTAATGAATATCATGCAACTAGCCGGGGGAGAACCTGGCTAGAAATGCTAGGGAGGCGGCTCGGGCGCCGCGAATGTGACAATTTGTTTCCGCCCCTCGCCCTCCTCCATTGGCAGAGGCGGCGTCGTCACCCGGGGCGTATAATAACCCGGCTCTACAGCCTGCTGGTTATCGGTGCCACCAACAAGACCGGTGACAGGCGTGCTCGACCGAGTGCTCAGCGCTGAATCCGAAGGTGTCGATGTCCCAGAACCAGACGGGCTGTTAGCCTGAGAGTTGCTTCCTGCATCGGTCTCGATCCGGGGCGGAGACTCGGACGGCTCGGTCCATATCCGGACCGCCCCATCGTGGCTTCCGGTGGCAAACATGAACGGTTGAGAGGCGGCAGAATTCCATGCTATGCAGGTCAAGTCGCCTCCAAGCACCTGCGCGCGGACGTGATGCAGCAGCACGGCAGATTGTCGGTCCCAAATATGAATGTCTCCAGCTACCAAGGCGAAGCGTGAGTCAAAAGCTATAGCAACCGGTGTGGGCAGGAACGACGCACCTTTACCAGCACAGAGAACTAGCTGGTCGTCTTTTCCACCAAAGTAACTGGGCCCTGCGAAGTCAACCGACACTTTAGGCATGTATGTATGCCTAAGTGTGAGTCGTACGGATGTGGTACTACAGTCGGCACGCGCTTTCACATGTTCCAGTTTCCAAAGTTGGGGAGGAGCCTGTAGGCAAGCGTGAACGGGCGTTATCGTGGATACAGAACATTCAGGCACACCTTATTCTCGTATGAGATTAAAGCGACCTGACCATTCCGTGAGATAGTGATGTCCCGCACGTCATTCAGTACCGGCGTCTGACTGTTGTAGACTCGCTCAGTACGACGTAAGCAACCCATAATACTTGTACTCACTTCTCGATCTGCTTGGTCTGGATGTTGTAGACCAGTAACTGTTTCTCCACCCTAGATTTGCTAGGCTTCAACCCATTCGGAGACGCAGTTATCGGCCCTACACCAAGCAGTCGTTGCGAGTCCGGGGTCACGGCGACGTCGTGGATCATGACCCGGTCAAACTCGTAGTAGTCGAGCACCTTCCCGGTATGAATATCCTAATCGACGAGTTCACTCTCGTTAGCCCGGTATTGCAAGGCCCGAGTAGAATGGGCGCACCAGCTGAACAACCTCGCTGCCCTCGACCGACATGAATGCGTTGCCCGAAGGCAACCACGCGACGGACTGGACAGCACGCTGCCTGTCGATGGTCTTGATGCACACGCCGTCTTCCGTCCAGACCTTTATCATCCGGTTGAGTTTTGTTAATAGAAGCTTTTCCGTCGGTGACCTTGAGGAGGCGCATGTTAGCAATCGCTCATCGTAACGGGAAGAGACGTACCAAGCGACCTGTCCGACAAAACCAGATGCATGTGCGAGTATCCGGTGAGACGTGCATGGGTCCTATATCCGAGTTCATGAGCAACCTCTCCACTTTTGAAGAAAACAAGAGGAAAACGCACCCCAACTCGATATATAATCGACGTCCGATCCCAGCTACTCGTCGCCAAGAACTTGCCGCTCGGCGAAAACTGCAAATGCTTCACCAGCGCACTGTGCGCCGGAATGTCCTGCGTGACCTGCAGCACCCTGAGCTTCGGCACAAGCGTGGCAACCCTCGACGAGCGCATCGCCAGCACTGGGTCCATCGCGAGCTTCCCGCCCTTGGATACGTCAGATTCAGTGCCTGCGGACGCGGTACGTTGGCGCCGCTTGATGGGAAAGAAAGCCCCCGCTCCACGGGACGGCAGCGCGCTCGTGGTCGCGGTCTGTAGCATCATCACGGAGCGCACCGCGGATGTGAATCGCTCGCGCGGGGAGACGATGGACGAGGGCGGAGGGGAGGGAAGGCCGCCGCTGTGGGCGCTGGTGAGGGCGTTGGGCGAGAAGCCGCGGGCGTGCATGATGGGCGGCGCAGACAACGGACCTGAGTAGTCTTCTTTCTCCATAAGAGTGGGCGACACGGGGCCCGAGGAAAAGGTCATCTCCATCGACTGCCGGATAGGTGGTAACGGCTCCGGGCTCTGCGAGAGCGCATACGGCAGGAGCGCTGTCGAGCCGCCAGCGCCCATGGTCCCCGTACCGGTGATGATTGTAAAGTTATCGTCGTCCATCCTATCCGAGTTCGAGCTAGGCAGGAGCAGGCTCGCCGTCATGCTCGGCACCCGGCGGAGCGAGTACGCGGCCCTGTTGAGCCGACGCGTACCCCACGACGCAATGCACTCGTACAGCCTGAATATGTGATCCGGGATGTATTGGTGCGTCGTCTCGGAGAGGACATCCAAAAGCCACTTCTGCCCGCGGTGGTGGATGAACGTCCACTTTTCTGAGCCAAACCACACTGAGACTGCCGCCAGGCCGAAGGACGTGAAGGCGGTGAAGACTGTGGTGATGATAGTCGTTATCGTACTTTGCCCGGAGGAGTACGTGAACAGAACGAGCCCGACGTCGAAGCAGGCCACGGATCCGACCAAGAACGCAAGGGGGGACCGTTTGATCCATATGAGGACCCACCAGGGTACTTTGTGGCCTGGGGAGCGACTAGGAGGGTCAGACGCACTGTATGTATAGCCCGACAGACATCAGACGACTTACTACATGGCTTGTTTCCACGACAGACCAAGCAAGCTATTGACAGCGGCAGCGATACTGAAGACCAGGGATGCAAACCAGAAGGTGTTGACGAGCTGACTTATGGCAGTGTCAGCTTCCGCGTATGAGAACTGAAGTGTGGTGGCTGTGACGGCAGAGAAGAAGGTGGCTACGGTGGAGAGGTTGAGCAGGTTGGACGCTCCGTGCTTCTGCGCGAATCGGATGGTAGGTACACCTAATATCATATTTGAGGATACAGTAGTACAATTCCCCAGAAACGTACGCACCAACTTCAATGAACATCGATAACGTTGACGTGATAGTATCAATGTGCTCGCCCATCTCCGTCGTGAGGTCATGAATGTACCGTTGAACCGCGGGGTACTTAAATTGGCCTACAAAAAGTTAAGCGCAAGAATACGATATGCCAGACAGTTATCTCACCTTTATACGTTCGCAGACAACATGCCCAATACTGTTCGCACCATAAGCGCCCGATATCAGGTCAGAGCTCGCACAACGCACCTTCAGATCGCCCTCAAATGACCTTATAGACGCGTTCACCGCCTCATCCGTAAACTCCGGGAACTCGTTCAAGCAGTTGAGAAACTGCATCACGTCCTTTGCAAAGCTGTCAAACTGTTCTGGAAGCGACTCAGCGTCGAGCGTATCGTCTATTGGCGGCCGCATCTTGCGGGTGGCGCCACCATTTTGCTTCTGCTTGCGCTTGCGCCGGCGTGCCATCAAGTTTGGGTTCACAAGAGACTCCCGGGGTTGGCGTAGGACCTTGCGTGGGAAGAGGTCGGCGGCGTTTTCGCGGAATAGAAAGAGAATTTGGGCGAGGCGCTCGCGCAGCCGAAAGGCGGAGCTAAGGATGCCAACTGAGCTGCCTAGTTGACGGGAAGCATTGGCGAAGTTTCGAAGCTGGTGTATGGCATTGAGTAAAACGGGAATGGATAGATGAGAGAGCACGTGTTACCTCTTTGTCGAGGTTTGTGATCCTCCTGCATAGAACGCATATAGTAAGCGCATACATCTTGCAATGAAGAAGGAATTACGCACACATGGAACTTGTGAAACTTCTCCGCCCCTTTCACTTGTAGCTGCTCGTCGATACTGGCTGGTGATAGCTTTAGCTCGAGGCTTGTTATAGCCTGGAGAGAGGTGTCGACTTACGGGCATCCCTATCGTCCTCGAAGCTAGGATTGTGCGGGTCTACCAATGGTTAGCCTAAGAAGCTTAAGAGAAGGTGAAAGACGCACCTCCATCCAAATCATCCACCTGAGTGAGCTCCGTCAGCGCATTAAGGAGACTCAAGAGAGTCTGCTTGCGCTTTGCGTGAAATCTTGGATTTGGGTCACTGGCACGAGGCATTTGGACCTCGTCATCTTCAGCAGCATTTCTAGGCGCATATACGGATGCCGAGCGAGTGAGAGGTGGCATAGGTGGGGGTGGCTCTGTTGGAGAAGGACAAGCGCTTAGAACACGTTTCAAGCAGACTCTTATATCACAACATACTGCTCATGCTAGCGAGATTCTCTCAGCGTGCGCTCAGCGCCTCCGGATAAACAAGGTTGGGGATAGCCGTTGCGTCGGGGTGATCCGGTTCGTAAAGATGTCGTAAGGCAGCCGTTTGCGGAGGCGAAGGGAGTTGGTCACCGTGCAGCCGCAGTCGTGAAGAGATGTGAGAGGGAAGTGGGGGACCGGCCTGGGGGCATCCAAGGGGCAAGTATGCCTAATATGCCCCGGAAGCAAATGGTCGAGGCAACGTGCCCACTCCTTCGGCCACAGGCACAAGCCGAACATCAAAACATGGCGCGCTCCTCTTGGCAAGGTGACGATTTGCCGGCGACATTGTCACGGTTGTTAAAATCCTGGAGACTTGGTCCGTTTGCTTGCTCGATGACCTTCGATGACTGAGCTCTCAGAATCTGGTCTTCCTTGACGTCTGTGTTGATGGCTGCTTGGCCCGGTGGTGCTTGGCTGTCACGGTCTCAGTAGAGAGCACAAGCTTGTTCAGTGAACGTTGCCTGTCCATCATTCCTAGCTTGCCGTAATTTACCTTACACTATCCTACACGAGCTCAACACGATGCAATCTCTACGTGTCCTCACTTCTGCTCAGGCGTCTCAACGTACATCGAGCGCATCATCGCCTCGGGATACCGTGTACGGTTTGCCCAGTCGGCTTTCTCAGCAAGCCCCCTCACCTCTTGGACGGCCTCGGGGCTTAGTTTGACGTTCACCGCACCAAGGTTCTCGTCCAGGTACTACAAAGAGCAAGTCAGATCGGCATATGCGACGAAAAGCCGATTCGATCAAACCTTGATTTTTTTTGTGCCAGGAATCGGGATGACGTCTTCACCCTGGGCCAGGAGCCACGCAAGAGCAACTTGACCAGCCGTAGCATTGTGACTCGCCAATCTTCTTCAGGAGGTCTGCCAACTTGAGGATATTCGGGAAGTTTTCTCTGGAGTATCTGGGGACCCTCCTCCGGAAGTCACCCTCCTCGAAGTCGTCGGGCGATTTCTATCAAAAGCGTCAGCTCTCAGTCCGAGCACAAAATTTCAAGAGCAGGTAGACTCACGTGTTGGTCAGTGACCAGACCACGCCCGAGAGGTGAATAGGCAATGATCTTCACACCAAGTTCACGCGCAGTCTTGAGCAGATTCAACTCGCCCTCGATGTCGAGCGTGAATGCTGAATACTCGACCTGGAGCGCCGCAATCGGGTGCACCTTGTGTGCGGCGCAGGGTGTTGACGGTGCACTCGGACAGACCGAGGTACTTCACCTTGCCAGCTCTGTGGATTCGAACCACTGAGTATGTAGATACGGTTGCTGTTATCTATCAAGACTTACTTGACGAGCTCGGCCATAGCTCCCACCGTCACCTCGATAGGCACCTCAGGGTCAGGCCTGTGAAGGTAAAACAGATCAACCTTGTCAACTCCAAGGCGCTCCAGCGATCGCTGAAAGTGAGCGTGACATGCTTCGGGCGTGCCATTGAGATTCCTGGCAGTTGTAAAGTCGACGCCAAACTTTGTAGCAAGGAAGATCTCGTCGTGCTTGCCCGTACGCTTGAACCTAGGTGGTAATAGTATATGTGAGTAGGCGCACACCAGAGCTACAGGGTTATCTGCTTCGCACCATTTACCAATCAGATCCTCGTTGTCGCCGTAGACATTTGACGTATCCCAGAATGTGCATCCGCTTGCGTACGCAGCATCGAGAACCTGAAGAGCAGCAACCGTCGTAGCCGTCAGTGCATCCCGGAAATCGCATGATGAAAGACGCACGAATCTTGAAACGCTCCTCATCGGGCCCGACGGCTCCATAGGCGATGGAGAGAGGGCCCATCCCACCAAAACCAATGGCAGAAACGTCATCTGTGCCCTTGCGCGTGGGGAAAGTCATGTTGTGTTTTTCTACCGAACTGGGTTATTGGGTTGTCTCAGGCTTTTGAAGTATGCTGCAGGAGCAGCAACCTCTGGCGAGCCTCGCCTTTTAACCATTCGTCTGGACATCGGCTGGGGCGACGCGTCAGTCCAGGGGCGGGCCGCCACCGGCTGTCAACATTCATCGTCACTGCACGTGTCAGTTCACCAGCCGCCATTTTTCATCGACATCGGTGCGCTGCAGCCTCAGTCTGTTGGTGACAACGCGAGGACGCCCCTTGAACGACCCGCAACGCGGGGAGTTGTTATTGCATCCGAGAGTATTTAGCACCCTTACTAAGATGTTGCCTCCTACAACTTCGGCCGACGGCTTTGCGTCACTTGCGTTTTGAGTTCATAGTACTGTCAATAGTATTGCTCGAGTGCACTGTGTACCAGAGTACTATAAAATTCACCATTCCGGCCATCGATACAATGAGAAGGCTTTCCCTTGCATGTGTTACATACTAAGCCAGGTCCTATGTGTCAAAATAACGCTATGCAATCTATGTGTAGGTGGCCTACAGTTCGTACTACTCGGAAGAAGCAATCCACGTATGAGCAGCCGTTTTCTTGTCTCACAGAACGCGCGAAATGGGTCCCCGCAGGATGAGCTGACAGCTCAATCATGACGACGAGAGCTCGCCGGAACAAGCAGCCAAAGGCCCACCATCAGCGCCATGAAGCCAACGAGCCTGTTGAATAAGCAAATACCACACCAGTTAGATGGACGTGCACGTTGACAGATTCAGGCGGCATTAAAGACGTACACAGGCTGTAGGGTCCTAATGCCTGCCTTGGATGCTATGGCGCCTGCCATGAACGGGAGCAAAGCAGAACCTGCTTGGCCAACGCCAGCGATCCAGCCAATGGAGCCTAAGAACTCGTAAGCATGGTGGTTGAATCATCAGTGGAGATGTTTACCTGTGAGAAGCCACCGAGGCAGCACTCTTCCTGCGTGATTCATTGCGATGGGATACATCGGGCCCATTAAGAGCCCAATAACTGCGACAGCAAAAGCGTCGCCTCCAAGGGAGGGGACAAACCAGACAACGAATTCGAGGCTGAGAAGAAGAAGCGTCAATCGGAACGAACGAAACTTCGAGAAGGTGGACATACGCGATGGCAAGAACGGCGTAAATGATGAGTGCCCGACGCTCTCCAATTTTCTCATTCACCCAAAGCAGGGTTAGACGGCCCGCCATTAAACCTGGTTGCGAGTAAGCTTGCATGTACGATTTCGGGAATATGCAAAAACGCGTACCACCAAAGAAACCCGTAGAGATGTATCCCGCTGAAGCACCTCCACCGCGAACATCGATGATATACGTAATCGTCCACCCTATGAGGCTGATGAGTGCTACCTTATCGTAGATTATCCTGTTCAAGTACGTACCACCAATAGTGACCTCGGTGCCCACATAAAACAGAATGAACAAAGCAAGTAGGTGCACTTCCTTCAAAGTAAGTATCTGCCGGAATTCGCTATGGCTGCTATTGCCCCTATCTCCAACAGTGAGACCGATTTGTGCGAGGCACTCTACATGGACGGAGCATCAGCAAACTGTGTGATTATATGGTGGCTTCGCAGCGGCATACCATCTTGGTTCTTGAAGCGGAACACAACCGAATAGATGACGAGGTTCACCAAAGATAGTCCGAGCGTGGTCAAGAAATGGAACGACCATCGCGGAAGCGTTGAAAACTGTGTTGCGACCAGAGGGGAGAAAAGTGCTCCCGCGCCTTGGAAGAAATATGTCAGCAAACCGTCTGGGGTGTCACAAGGGAGAACTTGTCTCACCATACGCCTACAAGCAAATCAATCAGAGGAAGGTTTTTAAAGTTAGTACAGGAAGACTTACCGCCATGAGAATAGCCATCTTTAGTTCAGCCTTGTCTTTCATCTTGGCCACATAGCCGACTGCTTGTGCATTCTGGTCTTTGGGTCAGTAAACATAGTAGACGAACGGTAATGGCATACCTGTAAAGCCATGCCAAACCCTCCGATAAGGTATCCAGAAACGAACGCAGGGTAAGGGGGCGCGGAAGCCTGAATTGCATAGCCCACTGCCTGCAGAGCAGATCCTTCTCATCGTTACGATCATTCAGTTGGGACAAGATTTGACCGCGAACGCGCACCTAGTACAATCAACTTCCCGAACCCTAGCTTCTCGGTCAAGAACACGTTGGATATAGCTCCGGACACGAAACCCTTGTTTACAGCGTTATGTGCTGTCTTCGAGGATGAAGGGCCAATAGACTCACGATACATGCGGATACAAAGAGGAGGGATACAACAGCATAGTTAACCTACAAGAGCAGGTAGAGTTAGCGTAATCGAGAATCGGCCGGACGAATGCGCTCACACTATACACTTTCTGTATTCTTGGCAAAAGAGGGCCGTTGGAGGCGTCATTCCATCCCTCCACGAAAAGATACATGGACAGTGCTGCAAGGTGTACGTGCGATCGGATATGCTGCGCCTTTGTGGGAGCCTGAGGTGACGATACGGATCCCATAGAGGGAGCGATGGATGGATCCTTCGACTGAGGAGCAACGGGCTGAAGTTCGATGGCACTGGAGTGACCGTCCGCGATATCGGTGCTAAATCTTGGTTGATATGGCTCTGCAAGAGCGGCAGCTGCTGAAGCCCTCAGCTGGGCATCACCGACGGCCTTTCCGGCGTCGAACAGGGGTGCAGAGAGAGACATGGTAAGACTACAGCCAGAGAGGGAGACACGCTGTAGCTCCTAATCCGAGATAGAGGGCGAGAGGATCATATACGCAGTCGCAGGTCGGGTAATCCATGTGGCTTAGGCTTGCAGTGTGTTTGGATATCGGATGCTGGGACCGAGATGCGTACCTACTGAATGGAAGGTGATCCAGAACGAAGATCAGGGTTCCACCTTGCCTCCAGGGTGCTTGATTGACGAAGTTAACAAGGAGCAGCTGACAGTGTACGGCCTGTGAACTGAGCGCACATAACGGGTTTAGAAACCTTGATAAGAAGAAAATGGGGACAGTCGGCACCAACGGGTACATGCAGGTGTGGAAAGTGCAAGCCTACTTACGTCAAGGGAGTGTCAAGGGCCGGTCTAAGGTCGGATAAAGTCTATCACCGTGCTGAGCAAAGACGCTGACCGGAACCTTCCGAGTCCGGACCTCAGAGGAGATTGCCGTTCAGAACGGGTGCAAAAGCATTGGCACTCACATCTCCCTATACGATGACTACCCTAGCAATCTTATGTTTTCCCTGCCCCGCCAGGTAGCCCTAGTACCACACCATAGTGGATCTCCACTTGTTGAGAGCTAGATGAATGCAAGTACTACTCCTCAAGATTGAAGATAATAGCAAGGACGTCATGGACCAGGGAAAATGCGGGCGAAGATGATGAAGAAGCGGTGTTGGCCTGGATGTGGCTTGGGTCGACGTTGAGCATCACGCATCAATTTAACGGAAGAATGCCTCACCCTGATTGGAACTAGTATTTACTTTCTCCAGGCTGAGTGTTGCGTCATCTGTCACTAGAGCGCTCACGCCGGTTGCATCGGCTCAGCGCTCACGCGCACGCCCAGGACTCAGTCACAGCCATACCCTTCTGGGGGCCCTCAGGTCGGTTCCCCGACCCACTTAACGTTGTCTCTTCTTTAGTGCACATATGTACACGCATCAGTGGTCTTCTCAATTTAGTCCATTGGTACGCAAGTATCCCCGGAATATTGGTGATCATTGGAGGTGCTGTTTTGGGCGGTTTGTTATCACAAGCGCGCTCGTCGTGATGTTTGTGTGCAGCTAGGCACAGATAGTACGAATTTGCACGTCCAAAAAGAGTTTATACACTTGCAGCGAACCACCATAGTTTGACCTGTGTTCGCCACTGAACCATGTTAATTATAGCAACAAACCAATCTCGGATAGCGGGGCTCCAGATGTTCTAACTCTAGGTTATAAAGATCACCTACTCTGGTAGTTATCCATGCCTTCCCCCTGATATGAGCTCGTCACTCAATACGGATGTTTGGCTTTCTCGAGTTAATGGCTACGTGAATTGTATGTCTCTCCTAGTTTTTTTAGGCCCATTGTTGACCTTTCTGCGCAGGGACAGCGACCGTGTTGATTGCCTATGATTACGGTGAGCTACACTGAGGCCAACGAAACTAGCCATTAGTATTACGCTGACTTTGATTCAGTATTGAATCTTGGTCAAGAGGTGAGACTTATGCCTGCTAAAACCCTTCATTTACGACTCTGACAGTTTCACCTGAACCCGCGAACGTTCTCCAGATCGACCTTGTCTGGGTAAGTCTGAGCAACCTTGGCCCTTTGATTCCCTCACAGTTTGATCGCAGTACCACAAATCCTCGAAAAGGTTCAAATTTATATATGGGATAGTGCGTTCTCATAACTAATACGGACACGGAATCATGGTTCTCACTCTCATTGATCACGTCTTACAGCTGCGCTACGGCGGTTTCGTGTTCTTTGTCTTGTGAATGGTATTCTCATCCGTGATGAAGTCCGCCGGCTGAGACGTTGACGTGATAGTTTCCAATTAAGTACGTGGTCCCTCCAGATATACCATCCACATATATTGACTATTCCGGCTAAGATGGACCTCTTGCGGTGACCTATGCAGTATGTTTCATTTGACTTATACTACTTCTTTGAATTGTGACGTTTCTTCTTCGGAAGGGGTCAGTGGTTATTAATACTGGAAGATTTAACAAACTGACAGACTAACAATCAATTTAAAGATGTAAGGAGTTTGTTCCCCCTATAAGAAGCCATAGCGCTAATATGTCCTCCCCCCGGAAAGGCTATGCGTATTTGATTGTGGCCAACGTAACATTCATGATATTAATCGCCACTTTGCAAGGTAGAAATATCGTACACTTTCACGTCATATGTCTCACTATGCGGCTTACTAGGTATGATGGCGACGCGAGTATATGCCATGTCTCGGAGGTCCAATACCGTCTCCTTGGTGTTATTCACGGGTTACGTGCTGGTACAGCTTGAAAACGTAGTCTCAACCCTCGTCGCAATATTTCCAGCAAAGTTTCAAGGTGCGAAAAGAATTCTTGCCCTTCCTGCTCAAATTATGAATATCTCGAATCCAGAGAGCTCTTCTTCTTCTGAGGGTAACACCATTAGCTGCGGGTCAAGTCTATCGCCAAGTAAAACGTGGTTGGCCGTGTCTGGAAACTTTGTTCTCGCCGCTTACGATCTCATTCTGGTCATCATGGCGCTTCATTATTTCCGTAAAGATCTACAAGAGGTTCATTCTCGGTCAATAACATGCTTCATGAATGTTGTCTTCAGAGACCACATTATTTATTTTATCCTGTAAGCATGATTCTTAATCTTATGGTGCCCGGCATCGTTAACGTGGATCACAAGAACATTCCTCTCCATGATTTTCAGTGCCTTTTCCTTGGCTCTTCAACCTATTATGGTGGCTCAGGTAAAGTATATTCTACCACGCTGAATTCGGAACAACTAATAATCAAATGCACAGACAAATGCAGGAAATACGCTTATGGTCTGCGCCACCGTTGGGGGCATGCTTTTCATTCTTCAGACATGCATGGCAGGGCCTCTCATGATGCTTAGCATTCGGCGTCATGAGGCTCACGCTTTCAGCGTATTTGCACCCGAGGGGACAGAACTCACAGTCCGCTTTGCGCATCCATCAAATATTGAGAGTGCGAGAGACATGCGATTGTCCATATTGGAAAAGGACCGGGATTCCTACGAATCTTGAGGTTTAGAGCTGCGATGTTTCCCTATGGTACGTCAAAGCTGACTTACTTCGTATATGATTGAAAGACCTCACTCTAGCTGTATTTGCTGGCGGCCTTTAACACTCATTGATTGAATTGGACCAAAAATGCGTTGGAGTCAACAGAAAATACATGTATAAAATACGCTCAACCTAATAAAGTTAATAATCGTTGTCCTCGCTCATTTATCCAAAATCAGAGAAATGAGATACTGGCTGCTCAGAAGCACGGATGTGCAGTCTTGGATGAGACAGCTGAGCACTTCAAAGAGCCGCAGCGACTCAGCTCGCCGCCCTCCTTTAGAACACATAGACAAAGGTAGTACTCGCTGCATCGCATCTCGCGCGTCTTGATTCTTCTGGACCAGGTGGGCTGGTCCAGTTGCCCCGCGTGTCAGCATCAGAGCTCAGGCCTCAGGGTTGACTAGCCTGGAGCTGCCTGATTGAGGGAGAGACGATGGCGTCGCGCAATCCCGACGACAAATCCCAATGTAGTAATCAGCATTGAAACTCCGAATTTGCTCCCGGGCCTTGATATATGATAAGTTGAGAAACCTTTCAACCGGCACTCGCATGTGTCCGACATCTATCTTGCGTATGGAAGATCGCATGGTGTCCCTTTCCTTTCACTGAGGGTCCGCGTATCAGGTCTAGCCGTAGCCCCGGTTCTTCAAACCGTATGGACATTCCTCTTGTATCGTAACTTTACCATCCGCTCGTATCTGGATCACCAAAAAGTCTCTTCAGGGGTGTGGAGGTTCGTTAGGGAATAAAATCCTGTGATTAGTTCTCTGAATCCAAACCTGTAAGGGCATCGTTCTGTTTCTGGTTTTCTGCTATCAACTCAAGAAATCTGGTACCGCGGTTAAAAACGGATTCAGATCATTATGAGTTGAATCACTCAATGTTCCTTGCTCTCTTATCGCCTCTTCAGCTTGTCGCGACTGATCATCCCCTCAATCCTGGTTGCGCGTATACGGACTCTATTGCTAATTCCGTGCAGTGTGCTTCTGCTGGAAGATTATTCCTCGTTATCGCTCGCAGTCCTCATGACAACCTGTTCTTCTTCGCAGGGCGTTATTGTGCAGACCACCGTTCCAGTCCCATTCGGCTAACTCTTCAGAAGGTGGCGTGTTCTTGCGTCACTTATGCCGTGCCTCAACACCGACGCTGTACCATTTATCCACGTGGTATCCCTGTGATTTCTCTGACACCCGTACTTGAAAACCATTACTTCAGGGCCGAAACGTTGCTTTCGGCTATTTTCTGGTCCTTGATATCATTTGGTTGACCCGGGCTGGGGTGGGTTCGGCTGCTGCCGGATGCTACTAAAGGTGTATGTGCGCGGAGCTTTTGGCGCTCCTAGAAAGTCGCCATATGCATGATCATCATGTTTCATTCTTCTGGCGCTGAACCTTGTTTATTATAGTAAAAACTTTATTATCTATGGAGGATCGCATGGCTCTGGATTTTAGAGTCGTCCGACCTTCTCCAATATAAAAACTTTCGCTTGGGCAGTTATCCGTGCCAACTCCCGGTATGACCTCGTCGCCCGACACGGCTGCTTTGCTCGTTCGAGTCAACGGCTACGTGAACTGTGAGTCTCCCCTAGGCCCTTAGCTTGATCGCTGACCTCCATTTAACTAGGGATAGCGACTACATTGATTGCGTACAACTATGGTACGACAGATCAGTTATGAGTTGGAGGAGTCAGGCATAACGCTGACTATAGCTTAGTACTCAATCTTGGTCAAGAGGTGAGTGTTGTACCGACGCCCCTTGGTCCGCGACACTAACTGGAATCATCTGAACGCGTGCGTGCTCCTTAGATCGACCTTGTCTGGGTGAGTCTGGAACCATGGCCGCTTGAGGCTATCTCAATCCCAAGCGCAGTGTCACAAGCGCTCCTCCACAATATTCAAAGCCATTTACGGGATAGTGCGCCCTCATGTCCATCACGGATGTCAAGTCGCGGTTCTCAATCTGGTGCATCGTCGTTTTACAGTTACGATACGGCGGTCTCACGTTCTTTATAATGTAAGCATCGGTTTCCGCTAGGATGCGACCCGCATCACTGATAATCTTGTGAAAAGCTTTCAGCTAAGTACGGAGTCCTCTTAGCTGTATTCCATTTAGTGGCTGACCGACTCTCGACTTAGATGAGTTTCTTGTTGTAACCTATGCGGTATGTCATTTCTCAGCTGCGTGCTACTTCCCTGAATAATCCTTCTATGTTTGTTTGGGAAGGGGTGTGTACGATTCACTTGTCATATCACACAATCTCATGTAATCCCTGACGCTGATGATCAAACTTCAAAGATGTGAGTAAGAAGCCCCTTCCGTTCATGAGAACCGAAGCCCTAACACAGTCTCCTTCCGTGAAGGCTATGCGTATCTGATCGTCGACAACGCAGTATATTTGCTTGTGATCGCCACTTTGCAAGGTAGAGACAGTGTAGAGTTTTATTCGACTTTCTCACCACAGTTTACAGGCATGATGGCAACGAGGGTATACGCCATGTCAAGGCGGTCCAGGACAGTCTTCTTTGTCCTGCTCGTAGGTTTCGTGCTAGCGCAGGCTGAGAGTGTCGTTTCCACATACGCTGCTATCTTCCCTATAGAGTTCGAAGGTACGTCGGACCCAGAAACTAGACGAAGGTGCTTGTCTGAACCATCAAATCCCAGGGAACTCTTCCGGTGCTACCAACACCGGGAGCTGCGGGCCTATTCTATCACCGAGCAAAACGTGGCTGAACGTCTCCGGCAACATCGTCCTCGCCGGCTACGAGCTCCTCTTGGCCGTCGTCGCGCTCTATTATTTCCGCAAAGACTTGAAGAACATCCTTCGCCACTCGATCGCTAGCTTCATGAACGTCGTCTTCAGAGACCACATCGTCTACTTCCTTTTGTACGCATATTCATTGACATTGCCGAAACATCGGCTATCCTAACATAACGCGCAGAACTTTCCTCGCCATGCTGTTCAGCGCCGTCTCCCTGGCGCTTCAATCGGCCGCATCAGTCCAGGTGATCCAAAACTTCCGCGCTGCGAGAATTTGGCCGGCTAACGATCAAATACGCAGTCCGACGCTGGAGAAACGCTCACAGTCTGCGCCGCCGTAGGAGGAATGCTCTGGATCCTTCAAACGTGCATGGCAGGGCCTCTCATGATGCTCAGCATCCGGCGCCACGAGGCCCGTGTCAGGGGGTTTGGAACCGGCGGAACGGAGCATGCGATCCCTCTCACAATATCGTCGGGTCTTCACAGCGAGGGCAACATGCAAATGGAGACGCTACGATACAGTAAGGGTTAGAAGGCGTCGATTATTCCGGAGACAAAGTCGTCGGGACGTCACATTCTGTTGATCTTTGTATTACTCTGTACCGGTTCATGGGCCACTACGCAGCCTCTCATGCGCTTGTTGACTCTGACCTGTAACACCTATTGCCTTTCACTCGTTGACTTCGACCTATACCCTTCGTTAACTCTGACCTATACCACTCATTGACTCAACCTGTACCACTCATTGACCCCGACCTCTAACTCTCATTGAATTGGACAAAATTAAAGAAGAAGAATAACAACGTAAAAACAAACACAAAGAGAGAAAAAAATCTCAGACAAGATCCGCGCGGCCCTAAAGCCAAAGCCAAAGCCAAAGCCAAGCTAATAGTTATTCGCCCCGTTCACCTTATCCTTGAGCTGCGAAATAAACTGCTGATAGCTCGGCAACACGTCCGCGCGGTCCTGGATCAGGCAGCTCAGCGCCCACAGCCGCAGCGGCGGCTCCCCGTCCTCCTTGACCACGTACAGGTGCGGGTAGTACACCCCGCGCCGCATCTCGCGCGTCTTCTGGATCACCGCGTTCACGCGCTGCGAGAACGAGTTCTCGAGCAGCGGCAGCGTCGTCTTGAGAATCGCACACACACACATCAACATCGTCAGCTGAGCTCAAACGCTTGTAGACGCAGGGGCACTCACCTTGCCGCCCCGCAGGGCGTCGTAGCCCGGCAGATCAAACACGTCCATGATCAGCTGCGGCACCGCGTCCCGGCCGACCCAGAGGAACACCGTCTGGCCGTCCTCGATCAGGAACAGCCCGTGGCGCTCCAGCCGCTCAGAGGTGAGCGGCAGGGGCGTGGGCATGATGATGCCGTTTTCACCAACAGTGCCAGCCTGCGCATCGCTCATCGTCAGACGTGTCTCTACAGTAGTAATCATGGGACCTGGTGCCTACCTCGGGAGCCATATTGTGCAACGAGTAAAAGTTGGGATGGATGTACGGGATCAGCGTCTGCGCAGGCAGCTGCGTGAGCAGAGCCTGCGCATACGCGCGCAGATCCGGTGGAATCTGGGCACTCTGGCGGACACCAACCTACAAAAAACCACAATCTCAACATCCCTCGCACCAAGCGAAAAAAAAAGCGCTCGCAAACCCACATTCTTCAACAGCCCAAGCACCAACACCGGCAACATCTTCAAATTCTCCGACACCGCCAGCTGCGCACTCGCGCCCGCACCCGCAGCCGTCATACTGCTCTTATACGCCACCAAAATCTCCACAACCTTGCTCATCAGCGCCTCGCGCGCGTCCTCGAGCTTGTGCGTCAGCGAGCGCTCCACCGCCTTGTTCGCGAGCAGCGTCGCGATCGCCACCTGGTCCGCGCTCGCGAACACCTCCGAGAGGCTGCTCGTCGTCGGGAACGCCGACGTCACGACGCGGATGCGCCGCTCCCCGAAGCATGTCGTGTGTAGGATCGCGGTCTGCAGCACGACGAACGGCTGCGTGAGCGTGTCCTCGATCTGGATCTCGATCGCGTACGACTGGTCCTGCGACACCGCGGGCATCGCGAGCAGGTCCGTGGACCGCACGAAGAAGTTGCCGTGGAAGGTGGCGAGACGGAGGCCTGGGGAGCAGTCGTGAGTTCGGTAGCCACACACATAGAATCGTGCTACTCACCCTTCGATGCACGGACACGGGTGATAGCCTCCAGCATGATGGGGGTGGCCAGAACCTCTCCGAACTCGTGAGCGAACTTGATAGCGTCTTCCGAGCGAGCGGCGTTGAAAGCGGGGTAGAAGTACGTCTGGCCGGAAGTGTAGTGCGGCAAACACGCTAGGTAGAGAATAAGCAAATTGACTCTAATACGATTATTGACCCGCCTTACCAAGACTGGCAACATCCTGGTACGTAGAGCTGAACAGGAACATATCCACAGCAACCTGAGCACGAGAGCACTCGATGGCAAACGTCTTGTAGAACGGCGTGCCAGCCTGGAGAAGTCCCGATTCCTGTCAGGTCGTGTGAGCGCCTATCCTACGCTCAGTTGATTCTGGCTGCTTTACTCACCTTGGACGTGCCGAGAATCTTGGGGTCTTCTCTGTTCTTGAGTGCACCAGCACCGATGCTAGGCAAGCTCGAGCACAGAGCGATGATCTTGCCACCAATGGGAGCCTATCACCACAATCAGCCACCGCCCTCTCCCATTTAACTATACGAGTCCTCACCATCAGCTTGAAGCCAGCCTGGAGGGCAGGGCCCAGCGCACAGCCGACCGTGTGGTTGTCCTGGAACATGTCGTTGACGCGTCCCATAAGGTTCTCGAGCGCCACCTTTGCCTCAAGGACGTTGACGAGCAGGTCGGTCGGCTTGGGCAGGAACACGTCGTCCACGTCCGAGACGACGAGCATCGTGGGCTCGGTTTGGCCGGGCTGTTCGTGTGGTCAGTTGGGCGCCCACACGTATACGCTGAGAACAGACGTACAGGCATGGAGAAGAAGTAGAGCGAGACGTCGTACGCGATAATGGCGATCTTGGTGCGCTGGTCGTCGTTTGGCAGTCTCTCCAGGTTCTCCAGGAGCGTGCGAGTAGCGGTGGCCACCATGCCTGCGTCGTCTCCATAAACGAAGGAATGGGATTCAAAAGTTATATATACGCACCGGACTGAACAGCAGAGTGGCTGACGTCGATGAGGATGACGTAGACCGTAGGCTGGGGAGGGCGGACCATGTACTCAGTGGGCGCGACGAACTCGACCACGCCGTGGTTGAGCTCGGGGCGGGACCACCTGTCACCGGGCTGATTCCGCGCTTGGTCCCAGTCAAAGAGCTGAGGGACTTCGTTGGACATGTTACACACGCAGCACCGCCAGCTGAAACCCCCATGAGCCAAAACATCACACTGATAAAGTACCAAACGACGACTCACCGGTTGCCCCCATCGATAAACTGGACATACGGATTGATGTACATCCTGCAGCGCCTGCACCGCGCAATAACCGTGTCCGTCACCAGCGGAACCGGCTGGTCGCCCTCCTTGACGGAGCGGTACGGCACAGCGACGAGCGCGAGCGGGATCTTGGACTTGCCGAGGAGCGAGCTCGTCGTCGGGATCGCGCGGAGGGTGGAGCGCTGGTAGCTCGCGTCCGCGTTCGCGTACGGCGAGTTGGAGATGCACGAGTTGGGCGGGAGCAGGATGTCGGGCGGCGGGCGGGCGAGCTCGCGCGGGTCCGGTGGGGACGTGAGGAGGTTCGTCGTGTACAGCTGCAGCGGCTTCTGCCCGCCCATGCCCATGCCGCCGAACTGGCCGGCAAGCTGGTCCATCTGCTGCTGCTGCGCGGGCGGGTGGTACGCGGGCTCCTGGCCGAAGCCTTGCGCGTTGATGTACTGCGGCTCCTGCGGGGGCGCGTAGTATTGGGCCTGTCCTTGTTGCTGCTGCTGCTGGGCCGCGAACTGGTTGTCGCCCGATAAGCCGGGGGTGAAGAGCTGGGGGCCGGCGCCAGGGGGAGGGACTTGCTGAGGGGGTGCAGCGCCGTAGCCGGGCTGGTCGCCGTATCCGTCACCACCACTGTAGTAGGCCTGGGTCTGGCCGGCCGCGTACTGGCGTCGTTTTGCGTGTGCCTGTGCGGGACCAGGCGGGGAAAGCGTAGAGCCGTCGACGGGTGCTGTTGGTGCTTGGTTCGGGTCCTCCCATTGTGTGTGCCCAGTGGCCGTTTCTGCGATGTGTCAGAGGTGCAGCTAGGGTTGGAAGGACTGTGGGGTGTGCGCACCGATGAAGAGATATCGCTGGTTGGGCTCGTTCCTGCGTGGGTGTTAATCCATAAATTTTGTGCAGCTCAATCGACACGTACCACTCTGCAGTCCAGCCTGGGGGCAACTGTTGACCTTGGGTAGCCATTGGCGCGACTTTTTGGAGAGAACGGAGTTTTGTATCGAGAGGGCAGACGGCACGGACACGTAGCTAACACGTACAAACAACAGACACCTTCCGCTTAGGTCAACTCACTGACGTCTTTGTTACACGGCCATTCCCAATTGCTGTATCTATCATAGCCTTTGCACTGGCGAGACACATAACAAGGCAAGATGATCACCTATTTTCAGAGTCTGCGGCTTCTGCTGTCATATGGCACCCTCAGCTTGCACTAGGACTGGCGGTTCTATAACCAAGTAGGACTGTGCTAGATTAGCTGCAAATAATGTCTAGAGATCACTGAAAGCAGAAGCACTACGACTTCTTCGCCTTCCCCTTCTTACTCTGCTCCAACCGCGCCAGCAACACACCCACACACTTCTCCAGCGCCGCCGTCTCCTCCGCCTTGGCGTCCGCACAGCCCGCCCAGCGCACCCGCAGGTTCTCGTCGAGCAGATACACGTACCCGACGTGCCGGTTCACCATCCCCAGCGGCTCGCGCACAAAGTCCATGTTCTGGCTCGAGACCATGTACGTCGGGTGCAGCTCCGCCGGCGTCGCCTTTGCGATGGACGAGAGGAAGAGCGAGACGAGGAACGACTTGAGCAGGTTTTCTTGCAGGTTCACTTGCACGTATTTGTAGAGGGGGTTGGAGAGGAAGCGGGCGTTGGTGGGTTCGGTGAAGCCTTTGACGTGGATCTAGACACGGAGAGTTCGCGTTAAGGGTAGGATAAGCGAAGATGGATGTATGCGTACCTCGGACATACGAGAGTTGAGCATGGATACGACAGAGATGTTGCCTCGGCATATGCTCGTCGTGTGCTGCTTTTTCTTGCCATCCAGCGTTGTACCCATCATATTCGGGAAATAGAGTGCTTTCTGCGATGCCTTCAGCATTCCGAATAACGCAACTATTCATCGTGACATACGTCTTCACGAATGTTAACATTCGGAGCTATCCATGTCTTGCCACCATGATGCCGCGTCGCGTTCAAGTCCGTGAAATATCCCTTTCCCACTTCCTTAATCCTATCGTAACAGTAGCCCATCATCAGTGGGATGCGCCAAACGCAGCACAGAGGGACTTACAGCTGCTCCCGCTGGGCCATGCGGACATCTTGATCCATCAGCTCCTCGCGCGTAGTTGACCAGGTCCGCTCAGCAGCGATCGGTGGCTGCCTGAGACCAAGCGGACGCTGCAACAGGGGAATGGGGGGCGCGTCATCCGTGGATTTTGGCTTCTGCGCCGGCTTTTCAGGCTTCGTGCTACTGCCAGCCCGATCATTACCAGACTCTGCAGAACCTGATGAGGACGACGACCATCGCCACGCCTCAAAAGCTTTCCGCCGCGCGTAGTTCGCGCACCTCAATGACGCAGCGCCTGTCCGCGGGACGAGCAGGCTAGAGAAGGAGAATGACATGTGGGTCTTTTGTGGACACGAGTAACGGCGGCAGACGCGGAGTCGGAATCGGAACATCGGAAAGGCACGCCTTTTCGGGATTCGCGTAGATCACGTGAGTGTGCACTTTATAATGACGCGAGGCGCGGTAACTTTGTTGATCGTCCTCTCTTGCTCTCCTACCACCACCACCGTCCTCTGCACCTCTTTTTCACCACTTCAACCTTTTTACTATCATCATGGTAAGCCTCTAACACAGTCCATACTTGGTTGAAGATCGTTTGCTCACACCATGCCTCACAGAGCGGCAAAGGTAAATGCGTTTCCTGGTATAGCGCTGGGCTCGAGGGTTGACGCAGACGTGCGCAGGAAAAGCTGGCAAGTCCGCCGGAGGCAAGGCTGGTGGCGAGGGCAAGTCCCAGTCGCGCTCGGCCAAGGCTGGTCTCCAGTTCCCCGTCGGTCGTGTCCACCGTCTCTTGAAGAAGGGCAACTACGCCCAGCGTGTCGGTGCTGGTGCCCCAGGTACGATATTAGCGCTGGCCTGCTCAAGTGGATCAAACCTCTAATTGAAGTCGTACTCAGTCTACCTCGCTGCCGTCCTCGAGTACCTCGCCGCTGAGATCCTGGAGTTGGCCGGTAACGCCGCGCGTGATAACAAGGTGAGCTGCTTGATGGCTCTGAACACGGGGCCAGTCGGCTAACAGATGCACCAGAAACAACGTATCGTGCCCCGTCACTTGCAGCTTGCCATCCGGAACGACGAGGAGTGGGTGTTTTTCATAAGGCCGATTACGTCAAATGCTAACCACTCAATAGGTTGAACAAGCTCCTCGGTGACGTTGTCATCTCCCAGGGTGGTGTCGTACCATTCATCAACCCCGAGCTCCTTCCCAGCAAAACGAGGTATGTGTATTTTCCACCTGAAGTCGACAACAACCTGACGCATGTTGATCTACAGCAAAGGCAAAAAGGAGGGCGCGAGCCAGGAGGTCTAGATACACATTTTCTCTTTGTTACTGTAGCGTGTACCATCATAATCCAGATACCGTCTTGTTTTTCGCTGATCTAAGAACACTCGCAAGAGGTCCAAGAAACCTCAGGTCCATGAAAAGGCGCATCTTCAACTAGCGCCTCGCGATAAAGGGTCGAGCTGTTTGTTCGTGCGACGCTCGAGGCAGCCGCCTTCCTATTTCGTAAAGCCTCCGCCCCCTGGAGACATGTCAATGCGAAGATGTCGTGATTTCTGATTTGCCATTCGTCTCGCGGCCCGGACGACCTCCACGTCGCGCACCATTACCGTAGACACCGACTTCATAGGCTACAGCCTCAAACGACGATGGCGCGGTACACTACCCCATCCTCGACCACGCGCCACGCGTGCACACTCGTCCTGTTCTACCTCACGACCTTCCTCTTCTTCTACAACATCGAGCGCTCGCTGTTCTACCTCGGGCTCGACGCCAAGGAGCTGCAGGACGAGGCGCTCGGCCGCGTGGGCCTCGTGCGCACCACGGCGCGGGTCGCGGGCGACGGGCGCAGGCCGGCGCCGTGGAGGGATGGCACGCTCGAGCGGGAGATGTTTGGAGAGTGGCCGTGGGAGAAGGGGCGGATTGCGGGGGGTGGTGGGGAGACCAGTGCGGGTACGGGGGCGGGGGCGGGGGCGGGTGCAGGGCGCGGTGGAGGTGTGCAGAGAGGGAGGGAGGGGGAGCTGCAGAGGAGGCGGAAGCGGAGGGGGAGATGAAGGTGCGATTTTCAAGATGTCGGGTGTGGAAGATAGATGGGATGGATTGTGTGGATCATACCCTGAGGATCTTGAGAGTTAGAGGTCGGCGTTGACGATGGCATCTCGTTGCATGCAACTCTCCGCTGGAGATTGTCCGACGCACCATCGGTGAGAGTTTTGGTTGTTCTTACTTCCCCCTCGCCTCATCACCATATAGTGCGGCGGACATGGCCTTCAACACATCGCTGCGAGGGGCAACCCACGAGATTGCGTTGCAGAACAAGAGATGCCACCCTACGATACCTTGCCGCAGGCGAGCGCGATGTACCAGCATTGATACCAGATGCCTGTGTGTTCTTATGACCGTGTAACCTCGATACGTGCCGCATTGGCGCGCGCCCTGACGAGGGCACGGTCGCGTCACGGTTGCTTCATGACCATATTGTCTCTGCATAATGTTGACCTCACCGCAATTCACCACCGAGCTCTGTCACTCTTTCTCATATGCCGAGGCGTCGGCTTAGCTGAGCCTCGCAGAACCCGCCAAGCTACTCATCCATACGCTGCCTTCTCAATACTCAACTTGAATGCTCAACACCACAAACGACTCGGGCTTTAGAAAGTGACGCCCGAGTTGGAACAATGGGCTTTGTAACTGGCTGGCAATAGGGAGCTTCTCCGCAAGCTTCGGCATCGCAGGTTACGATGACGAATCGCCTTCGGCAGCCCCAGGTGCATGCATATACAGTATAAAAACACAGCGCTCGAGGCCATCTGCCGCTCAAGTCTCCAACGCCCTCCATCGATCTAGCACAGCAACCACCACTCAGTACTCAGATGTCTTTCCCCACCCGCAAGATCGGCACGGACGACGTGTCTGCGATCGGCTTCGGCGCCATGGGCATCTCCATTGGCTATGGCTCCATCGAGTCCGACGAGGAGCGGTTCAAGGTGAGCGCCAACTGTGCGGTGTCCCGTTTCTCTTCACTCAGATGTGTCTATCTTGCTCTCTTCTAGGTCCTCGACGCCGCGCACGAGAGCGGATGTACGTTCTGGGATACGGCCAATGTCTACGGCGACAGCGAAGATCTGATTGGCAAATGGTACGTGGTCCGCCAGCATGACATGTCCCCTATCCGCCCGCATGCCCGCGTATACTGTATACTGATATCCACTGGCTCTCAGGTTCAAGCGCACAGGAAAACGCGACGATATTTTCCTAGCGACCAAGTTCGGCATCACGGCCAACGGCGTCGACGGCTCCCCCGAGGCCTGCCAAGCCAACTTCCAGCGCTCGCTCGAACGCCTTGGAGTCGACAAGGTCGACCTCTTCTACCTCCACAGGTGTGCATACTTGCATTATATTCGGAGATAGAGAGACCCCGCTGATCGCAGCGTACCAGACCCGACGTCAATGTGCCCATCGAAGAGACGGTGGGCGCGATGGCCACGCTGGTTCGGGCCGGCAAAGTCAAGTACCTCGGCCTGTCCGAGTGCAGCGCCGATACGCTGCGCCGCGCGCACAGGGTGCACCCGATCGCGGCGCTCCAGGTCGAGTACTCGCCGTTCACGCTCGACATCGAGGGCGAGCTGAGGCTGCTCGAGACCGCGCGCGAGCTCGGCGTGAAGATCATCGCTTATTCGCCTCTTGGGCGCGGGTTGATCACGGGCCAATACGTGAGTTTGCGCTTACCGTGTTATCGTGGATACTTTGCGGGCTTGAGAAACTGAGCGTTGTTCTCATTTAGAAATCTCCCGATGATTTCGAGGAGAACGACTTCCGCCGGATCGTGCCCAGATACTCGAGGGAGAACTTCCCCAACATCCTCAAGCTCGCCGACTTCCTGAAGCTGGTCGGCGAGTCCTACAACGCCACCGCGGGGCAGGTCGCGTTGGCGTGGTTGTTGGCGCAGGGCGACGACGTCATTCCGATCCCGGGGACCAAGAAGATAAAAGTGCGTTCGACTGCGATTGTCTTGTGGGACCTTTTCACCTGACAATGGTTTATTTGGTGCAGTATCTACGAGAGAACCTGGGCGCTGTGAATGTCAAGCTCAGCGCTGAGTCCGTCCAGGAGGTCAGGAAGCTTGCCGAGACGGCTGACTGGGCGCAGGGTACCCGGTATCCCGAGGCGATGATGCGGTCAATGTACGCTGAGACGCCAGAGTTGAAGTGAATTCGGCTGCACTGTACATCGTCGTTTTTGAAAACTCAGGCAAGACGTTTACTGTACGCGAAAGCGCGAAAAAGCCTCGCAAGTTTGCATATCCCTAAGCCCCATTCAACAACTTAGTTCAAAGGCAAGTTTGCCTCAGCCGCGATATTAGAGGCGTCGCGCACACGCCCATGACATAATGACGCCTGGCATGAACCATGCATCAACATGCGAGTTACACGATTTCCCGGCTGGTACCGGTTGGCCGCTAAATTCGTTCCATTAGAACATCGAGGCACCGCTCAACCCGGGGGCGGTATCTGACTCAGAGCGGAGGCAATTGCAAGTCGACCTATCAGGACATAAATCCGAGCGACGACATAATACCCCACCTTTTCTTTCACATCCCGTCATGTCTCCGTCCGCCACTTTGACTGACGTTGGAGGTATTTTAGTAGGTGATGTCCAGTCGCGGACTCCAGCGTCCCAGCGTTCCGGAACTAGTGTCTATAACCACGATGGCCAGCAAGCCCGCGACACGATCGAGCTGCAGCCAGTTGGATCTGCTCGGGGAGCTTCTCAGATGAACGACGCGCTCCCGACGCCTACAAGGGCACAGCAGCGCATGGCGTACTTGCATCTTGCGACTGTGACTATTTACGCGTGGGTAGAGGGGTGGAACGACGCTTCCAATGGTCCGCTTTTGCCGCGCATGCAGCAGGTGTACCACGTGTGTCGCCTCGTTGGTCAGTTGTCAAGGCGCTCTCAGGTTAATTGTATTTGTCGCTGTAGGTGGGCTACGCGGTTGTGTCTCTCATCTTCGTGTTCTCTTGCATCGTGAGTCGAGTCTTTCTTCGACCCTTTGATTGAGAACTGAGTGACTGCACGACACATCAAAGGGCTTTATCTGTGGCGCCATCGCGAATGTGTTCATGTCAGAGAGGCTAGGCTTTGGAAAGGTGAGTGCATGTAATGTTATTTATCTTTGAAAATGGCTTAGACAATAGTAATATTTAGATCATGGTCCTCGGTGAGGAGCTGAGGTACTCCATTCTCAGCCAATGATGCTAACGCGTTACGTCGCGAAAGGTGCTTTCCTTCAGGTGGTAGGCTACTCAATTCAGGCCGCTGCTCCTCCCTTCCCCGCGTTTGTTCTTGGCTACTTTGTCAATGGGTTTGGCATGGCTCTACAAGTGAATGACCAGAACTGCAGATCTAATGTCATCAACACTAATCGTTCTCATTAACAGAACGCACAGGCTACCGGTTATACGGCCAGAATAGGCCAGAACACCGCCCTGAACATGGCCATCCTCACATCGGTTAGTTTGTCCATCCATTCATCCATACAACGTCTCAGCTAACCCGCTTTTATAGGCTTACGGTTAGTCCGTTACCGGAAACTCACCGCTTCGCGATCTTGACGATGCACTCAGGCGCAGGTGCATTGGTCTGCCCTTTCGTCGCCACGGAATTCTCGCAGCTCCCTCAGTGGTCGTTCCACTTCCTCACCTCTGTTGGCTTGTCTCTGTTCAACTTGGTCGCCCTTGTTGCTGTCTTCCGCCTCAAAAATCAGGAAGGTACATCGATACCTCATGCATCATGTACCGTTGGCGACGCTCATCCCCTCCCCAGAATGCCTCGCACAAATAGGAAGAACAGTTGAAGAGAAGGGAACAAGCGATCGGAATGAGCTCCGGCAGATTTTCAAGCTGAAGGAGGTACATTTGCTCGCGTTGTTTGTCATGTTCTACTCGGGTACTGGTGTCACTATCGGAGGTGCGAAGAATGAGTTGTTGTTGCCGCTGGTATTCATTTCACTCGCAGGATGGACTGTCACATATATCATCGACGTCCGTGGAGGCGGGTCGCATTCAGGATACATCTCTGCTGGCTATTTCGGAGGTGTGACATATGTGATAAACTTCTGAAAATGAGCTTAATCGATATGAACAGGTTTATTACTGGGGCGATTTGCTTTCCTTAAAGTGAACAAGAAACTTGGGGAGCGGCTCGCTCTGGTTATATATGCGACTGTGGCAATAGCGTAAGCGTTCACACCAGTGACATTGCCCTGAAGACTGACGATTTTGTGCACTTAGGCTGGAATGCATCGTCTGGTTTGTTCCTTCTATCGCAGGTGACGCTGTGGCCGTTGCAGTCATAGGACTCTTGATGGGCCCAGTGTACCCAGTTTCCTTGAACTATGCCACGAAAGTCCTCCCTCGATGGCTCCTCACCGGTAATTCCCTCTTTGTTAGCCGTGTAGCGCACGCCTTCGTCTGACTTCCCCATTTTTAGGCGCAATCGGGTGGATAGCTGGTGTAGGACAAGCAGGCACAGCGTTGTTTCCCTTCATCACAGGTGCCATTGCGTCCAAAGCAGGAATCAAGACCATGCAGCCTGTGTAAGATATGCTTAACCTTGTGTTCTATTGGAACGATTTCTGATCCTTGAATTGCGACTGTAGGGTCGTCGCGTCTTTGGCATCAATGATCGGACTTTGGCTGCTTGTTCCGAAGAGCTCTCGCCGCCATGATTAGCGTACCAAGTCTAATCTGACCAACTCAACTAGGTATCCTTCAGCAGGGGCGTCAACAGTCACTACTACTTTCCTGTATGTACCTGTACATACACGTTGATATATCCCCACGTCCTCTAGACGTAGGCTGCAGTAAAACTACACAAATAGTACAATACCGTGAAGTCTCAGGAACGGGGAATCAGCTACTCTTTGGGCTTCCAGAACCCGCAGAACGCCCAGGTTGAAGTGTCATACATCCTCGCCTGCCTTATAGGAACTCGACGGCAGATCTACATCCTCCATGTCGATATAGGACTCGGGAGGCGGCGACATCGGCTCCCAAGTATTCCAGTGCACCGGGGGCTTCAGAGGCTGGGAAACAGAAAGGCCGTACGCACCGCCTTGACGCAATGTTCCCGCAGAAGAAGACTGACGGTTCGATGAGCTTTCTCCAGAGCTCAGGCTCACGGGTCCCCGAGCGGAGGGAAGTGAATCGGCCGTCTGCGGTTGATAATTATACGCCCGGAAGTTGAGGACGAGACGGCTTCCCACGATGGTGGAGGCGACAGTTAGGAAGGAGTTGAGAATCTCGGAGTACGCGGACTAGAAGGTAGTTGGTGAGTTATCCGCTCAGTCCATTTGCGTGGGTTTGATGAGATGACCTGAGCATTGGAGGTGTGACTCACGGGAAGGCCTAAATACATCCCCAATGCCACCGCGCAGGCGACTAGGTAGCTGTAGTCGTGGCATAGAGTTTATCAGTGTCTTCGTCGTCAGCGGCGCGAGTTCATCGGGATCAACTCACACAAAGAAGTATTCGATGCTGGACTGCAACAACATATTGACTGTTGCATTAAGGCTTGCGCCTCTCCCTATTCCGCCCTTTCTGCCTGCCCCGTACTTCTTCACAAGCGCTCCGATAGCGAGGGCAAACATGATTAGCTCATAGCAAGATAGCGGCACGTATAGCGCTGTGAGCAGACGCTCGTTTGCTACTGCTCCACACATGTGGTAGTCGAGGCCTGGAACCGGGATCGGCACATTGGTGTACTCCATGTTGCGAATGAAGAGGACGAGAACGACGATGATGCCGATGATCTCGGCGAGTAGCAGCGGAGCGATGATGCAGAGAATCTTCTTCGACTTCGCGAACATAGCGTATAGGCGTAGTTGCATGATCACTGGTATTGGGCAGTGTCTTGAGAAATCGAGATATAACTGAGAGTGCGTGTTACTTACGTTGCGTGGACCACACTACCACGAAGGGCCCCCAGATTGAGATCTGGAGAAATGCGCGGCATTGCTAGGAATAACAGTGAGTTATTTTGACTCAATCATGGGATGGTATGCGTGCCTCCACCGTAAAGAACGTGTTGACATAAACTGAAGCTCTGATTAGCGTCGATCATTGAGCTGCGACCGAGATGCGTACGAATGGTGTCAAATCTGACGAAAGTGTAAGTTTGTGATCGATCTGAGATACTACGGTTTGTGACATACATGATTACAAGGTCGCCAAGATATCGGTTCTGAATACTAGCTTATATGTTCGAGTTCAAGCCAGGAGATGGTAATACGGACCACAAAATATAAATAGGACACGATGGAGAAAGGCTTGTTCTATGAGGATGCCATCGTTGTAGCTGCAAGCCCTTATTCAATAGGGCGCCCATGCACTCACCCAGACCAAACGAATCTGTTGTGATCAGTGGTGCGCATCAAGGAGGCTCGCAGGGTACGTAGCGTAAATCGTACCTCATCATCGAACGAAAGAGCTAGATGTAGAAGGTGTAGAAGGTGTAGAATCTCTTTAGGTGACGAGAAAAAAAACACGAAAGTGCGCCGAGATCTTACCATGGTCATAGAGAGAAAGAACAACAGCAGCGACTTTTTCGGACACACAAGGAAGTCAATTCAGTTTGAACTAAGGCAAGGAAGATGCACACGTACCCTGGCTATATTTGCTGGCCTGTAAAATCCCAATGGTGCCGAACAATGCTTCCAGAGCCGACGCTTCCATGTTAGAAAGTAGAGAAAGAAAAGGACCAACGCTGCTAGCAACGGTCACGGGCCAGGGGCACGAGAACCTCGAGATAAAAGGAAGTAAGGGATTTATGCCTTTTGGGTATTACCGCCGGCCCAACGAGAAGACATGTTGACTGAAGAAAGCAGAACGAAGAATGATATCACGTAGTAACCATCAGTGATTGGGAGACTGAGAGTAGCGTCCTTCACGAAGGCCGTAGTTATCTTTCACCATGCTTCTTGTTGAGAAAACGTAATACGACATCCTGGTTGAGAAAACCTTGGAGAAAACACCATCGAGGAGATAATAGCTATTCCGGGTTCACGTCATTTCATAGAGAAGTGGACGGAGATATCGATACAAATGCCGCAAGAGTCAGGCTATGCAGTAGTGAGGTTATCTGCTTGAGATGCTATCAATGTATGGGAACGTACCATTATACCGAGCCCACTGATAAAGTTGAGTGCATTGATCGTGGACCGTGGAAATGGGCTGTGTCATTTGAGTATATCCTAGGCTCTGGACAGAAGAATGAACGGACACACTGCTACAACGTAGATTGTGGTCAGAAGTTGTTCCATCAGCGACTAGTCGAGCTCAATTCTTGAACTATTACCGTGGTCCTTGGAGACAGCCAATCCAACTGCGCACATATTGCACCAATATCACCCGACATCCATCACCAAAGACAAGTGAATGAGGGCGTGTCCCAGATGATATAGGCATAATCTGGTCCTCGATCAATCATCAAATCTCATGATCGAGAGAAGGAAGCCTGATCCCTGGAAATGCCACTGGGAATCAAAGGTGATCGGGGGCCGTCAGAATCGATGACTGGGTGAGTTGGAGGATTCGCAGATGCTGGCGAGAAGAGATTCGTGAAATGTCTAGAGGCTATGCACTGAAAGATGTGAGTATCTATGAACTGATGGGATAAGCGATAACCCCCTGAGTCGTTGTCCTGCACCCTTAGACCAATCAGCCAGGAGATTCGAGACTTCTGTATAGTGTCAGTTTCATTCGTAATAATGCAACACCACAAGCAAGGCAGTGATGCTGGTTGCATTATGATTTTTTCGCCGCAACGATCCCATACCAGTACCTGGTTGGACATGAGAACAAAATAGCGACGAGCAGCATATCACAAGAGTTCGCGAGAGCCCGATCTGACCGGAACAGTGAACATGAGAAGATACCCACTCATTTGATTGGCGGAAATTAATAAAGACCTGCGAGCCAGGAAACAAGAACGGACAAGCCTGAACAAAAGTGTTCCACTGCTTGTCATTTAGAGCATATGATGTGGGCCAGCAAAGCATGGGCAACAAACAATCTGTTTGGACAGTGGTCACTATGGGATGATGAACTTAACTTGGCGTCAGCGCACAGGTGCGGGATAAGTTTTTGCCGGTCGAGAGTGGTCGGCTGTTGAATCCGTATTGTGCAGCCTTCTACGTATGTGGTGCTTCATGAGATGCGGTGACAGTACTTGTATAGGCTGGGTGAAGTTGCGATCTAATTTGCGTTGAGAGTCGGCGTTTTTCGCAGACAAGCCGCCGGAGATTGCCGCAAATATTTACACGCCACCTCCACGTGCTGGAACTATCCTTTTCACCTTTTCTAAGTTTTTACGCTCAATGTCTTCTCAGAATCTGAAGTCCATCATGGAAAACTAACCAATTATTCCCGGCAGGTCTTCACGTCGGAGTACTGGCCGCCTTTATCAACACATACTTCCTTGTGCACAGGGATCCATCTGCCACAGCTCCGACCTGCTCTGACCCATCCCCTGATTCCCTTCATCTTGCTTCTTATTGATTTAGGCTCTGTATCCTAACGGTTTTTATCTTGAACGCTCTCTTTGTCGCCGTTTTAATTCACCTAGCTCCACCTCATGCCTGTGCTTTGGATAATGCTGGAGCTGTTATATATCTTGAGTTGGACAACAAACAAACAATATTTAGGCGAAGCAGAAACAGTTCCTATAAGTTCTGTGCATTTCAAAATTGTGATTCCTAATGGCGATAGGATGCCTGACATACTTACCACGCTTTGATTTTGAGGTATTCGTTTTCCGTGAGCATTGTTGATGTGAAAAACTTAGGTTGAGAAATCACACAGCAGATGAGAGCAGTGCGAGCTGAGTTTTCCTCGCTCGAGTTCGTCTATTATTTATACTACTAGTTTGTAGGGGCTATAGGCCTCCTCTACTTTAGATTACTCATACGAATTCTATGGGCACGGCTTGCCATCGGTTTCAAATGTAGCTCCGTCCGACTACTAAATTCATTACAACAGGAGTAACCTCAGTCAGCGCGCTGCGGAGAGCACGTGACTTTACTCATGACGCCGAGACTGACGTCGTGTCATTCTCGTCTCGCTTTATTCAACACTCCCCCTCAAACCGTGCTCATGCCCAGGCCAGCCACGTGCGTCTGGTGCCTGTCTCTGGCAAGCGGCTTCGTGAGGATGTCTGCAGTCATTTTTGCAGTATTACAGTACTTAGTTGTTATTTCTCGCGCTTCAACGCGTTCTCGTA